>NC_142026.1:83373604-83691937 GCF_982192425.1 Myodes glareolus | reverse complement strand
TATTGTCCCTGTCCTGGCTCTATTCCCAGGGGCACAGTAGCACATGCACATATGTAGTTATGTTCTTCTGTCTCCTTTTACTATTAGCCATAGTAGTGGTTTAGATTTGGAGGTCTCCATGGTCATTTTCAGGAGAGATTGGATTGCCCGTCCAGACTTCTGTATTTCTGATGTAAGATGAATCAGTTCATCTGCTCTTATATAAATTTCTGCCATTACATGATTCCATCTCTGCTCTTACATGAGTCTGATTCAATGGGCTATCTTGTTTGAGTTTGGACGTCCAAAACTGAACTAACTCAAATTCTTTCTCCATTAAAATCTATTCTAGGTATTTATTTCATCATAGCAATGACAACATGACTAGTCTAATTATAATGGTCTTTTAAGTTTACTTTTCTTCCATTTTCTTATGACCCTGTGTATGATATTTAGTTTTATATAATAATTAAATTCCTCTAAAGAATAAAATGAGATATAAAACCATGGTTTAAAACATAGATAAATGCCTCTTATTGAATATTCAAGTCACCAATCTGTCATTGAAGTTTCCAGGGAATATAAATCACATAAAAAATGGAAAAACCTTTGAGAGTTTAAGTTTATAAAAATATAAGCTTTTTCAGGTTGTGATATTTCTGTTAGATTGATATTTATTTGTGAAACATTATCTTGGAGTAATACATCTGTGTTACAGAATTTGAGTTCTCTCTATTCCCAATCATATCACTGGCCTATTTTTGGTAAATTGCCAAATCTCTCTGTACCTGTATTGCTCTGAGTCAAGGCTAAAGGTAATATAATAAAATACGCTGACTCTTTTCTTCTTGAAAGTGCACTTCTGTATATAGAAGATTTAAGATTCTTGAAACAAAACCCGTTTTATCTAAGAGAGTAGCATAGGATCTTATCATGACATCATGGGACATTCTTTCACCAGCTCATTAAGTTAAGTGTACTCAGAGTGACAGTCACACACATTCTGGGGATTAACCAAGAAGTTAAGGTGTTTATCATTTGATCAGTTGGTGTGTTGTGGATATCAAATTCTGAAAGCAGGTTGTTATAGAGTTAGGAGAGATGCTTGAACAACAGCAGTATCAGAAGACTCTTTTCTGTGAGAGTTCCTCAGACTTCTGGGAACTGTATTCAAGTCTGAAAGAAGATCAGCAATTACTTATTAACGAATCAATCCCACACCAGTTATGTTTTAAGGGGTTATTTATTTGGCGGGGGGTAAAACTTACATACACCATAAACCGTCAGGAAGGGAGCCTAGTCGCTGGAGCAGGAGCCGGGAGCAACAGCCGAGACCGAGCACCGGAACCAAGAGCCGGAACCAAGAGGGCCTTATCCGGAACTGCTTCTCTTATTAAGAGAGAAATATACTACGCCCCAGTGGGCTGGTATTTCAGCAGCATTGGCTGACGGAGCGGAAGTCGCTCCCCGCTGCACTGTGGGCTCCTGCTTCAGTGATTATTGGTTGAGGCAGCGGAAGTTACTCCCACAACACCTCCCCCTTTTGTTTAAGTAAGAGAGTTCTAAGCCTACTACGAAATTATATACAGTAAGTACAAACCTACACAATTATATACAATAAATACAAATATCCTATTCTAACTAGCTTAAGTCTTGTATAAGAAATAACTTGGCCACGTCATAAAAGGAAAGTAACTACGTTTATATAATCTTCAATCCCATCAAAGATCTGAGAAGGGAAATAATGTTACCTAAGTAATTAGGAAGTGCAATCAAACTTCCAGAACATGTAACAAATCACAGAGACAACTGGCTACCTGGGCAAACACCCAAAATCACGTTTGCAGCGTTGAAGCAACCAACTTTGGCTAAGGCCTAACGTAACTGACATACCATTTTCAAAGGCAAGGAACTTTTCAAAACTATCTTATCCTGTCTTGGCAGGATATGACAGTCCTGTTTTATCCATTTACGGATACTCTGTAACTCTGTCAGTAGTTGAGGTATGGGCATTTCTTTACCCAAAGGCCAGTTCTGCCAAGAAGAAAGGCTCCAGGTGGAGTGTCTTTGGTGCTCAACATTCTCTCGGGAATAGATCGGTGTTGCCAGGAGCGATTGTGTCTCCCTACCACAGAACTCTGAGTTAGATTAAAGGCCATTTTCTACAGCTCTTTGAAGAGGTTGAAGATTATCTATCTATACTGAATATAATCTCTATGTATCTAAAGAACCTGATTAGTCTAATTATAAATGACAAACTTAGATAACTATTGATCTATATTATTCTCAATATCTATCTAACTTAAAGACTGAAATAGTAAACAACTGTGCAATAAATGGGGACAATATAACCTCCAAGTATAAACAATGTGCAAGTATACATTGCAATATGGTAAATATATATATCAATACATAAACAATATATGAGTATCTTAATCAGAGGTAGAAGTGTACAATGCAATATGGTAAAATATACATATATCAATACAATATATATATGTCAATACATAAAAATGTTTTAAACAGAGGTAGAAGCATGCATGCCTAAAATAGTCAACATAATTTAAGTTTGTATCAATATATAAGAATCAATACCAATATATTTGTCTAAAAACAATAACTCACAAGTACAAAGCTATTATCCCATAATCCAATTATCCCTCTTTTTTTTTTTTTTTTTTGGATTCCTGCACTTATAAAATTTCTCCCCCAACCCTCAACCCTATACTAATTATAACCAACCCCTAAATGATGTCCCTAAACCCAAGGACAAACTTTACTGGGAGAGGGGACGTCGTTCTCTAGAATTACTTCCAGCTGTCATGGGGGCGACGTTCTTTCTGGGGGATCCTGTGAAAGTAAAATGATGGTTAAATTTCAAGATCAATGTCTTTTAAAATTGCAAATAGTCTCTGAGTATTTTGTGGAGGTCTGGCCAGAATGTTGTACAAGATGTGCATCATTTCAGCTAACCACGTTGGCATCGTCTTGTGCATCTGGTACCCAAAACAGGTTCTGTAGTAGTGCTATCAGTATCATGATGTCATCTCAACCAGGTGGAGTTGTTGTTATGGGGCCCCATCTTCTTCCTGGAAACTTCAAATGTCACTGCAGGAAAAACTTATTGTTCGTTGTGGAAAAATTAAACATTAATCATATATATTAATCATATATTAATATCATATATTATATGATTATAATAATATATAATCGTATATTAATCATATAGACATATACAGACATACATATATTCAATGAAAGACTTGATAGATATATTCACTGAAAGGTATGATAGATATGAAGAAAAGTAAAAATGTTTTCTAAACTCATATTTCTTTCTGTCCCATATCATGGCTCTTGACATGAGACAGAAACTCCAGAAATTCTGGGTTTTTCTTTTAACAACAGGCTTGGAATTAGAGAGGGACTGAGCCAGAGTCCAACTCTAAAACCAGCTCTATAAATTTAGAAATATGATTTAGTATATTTTACTTACAGAACCTATTCAGTTTTCTTGATAGTCCTTATTGTGCCATTATTTTCCATCTGTCAGTATTCAGATATCCAGGGTCCCTTGAACTTTGCAAAAATCAGTGTTTTCCTGTGGAGATAAGAACAGAACCCTGCCCCCATTCTATATTTTTTTCTTACCAACTGTATGAATATCATCATTGTGGATGAGCTGTCATTTCTCCTTTCCAAGAGGTTTCTCCTCTTCAAATCGAACATTTATTAATTTTGATGGTATCCACAATTTTTCTTCTTCTGTGGAAACAAGAGCAAAACCCCTTCCCCAACGTAGCACATCTCCTGGCCTCCATTGAGAGGTCAGCACGTCTTTGAAATAAACAGGTTGGTTTAGTTCAGAAGTTTTTTCCATTATCCAATGCCTCTCTGCTGCTGTTGTTCCTTTCTCATTAGCATTAAGAAAATTCAAGGTTAATAAAGCATTATGCAATCTATTTCTGGGGGTATCATTCGTCCCTTTCTGTTTGTTTAGCATATCCTTTATAGTACGATTTGATCTTTCTATAACTGCTTGACCTGTAGGATTGTATGGTATACCTGTAACATGCTTAATATTATAATAAGCAAAAAATCGTTTCATTTTCCTAGATACATAAGCTGGACCATTATCTGTTTTTATTTGTGAAGGTATACCCATAATGGCCATAACTTCTAATAAATGTGTGATTACTGAGTCAGCTTTTTCTGAGCTTAAAGCGGTTGCCCACTGAAAGCCTGAATAAGTGTCAATGGTGTGATGTACATATTTTAACTTGCCAAATTCTGGAAAGTGAAACACATCCATCTGCCAAATTTCATTCCTTTTAATACCCTTTGGATTAGTCCCTGCAGGCAATGGTGTTTGGTTATAAAAAGAGCAAGTAGGGCATTTCTTTACAATCTCCTTAGCTTGTTGCCATGTAATAGAAAACTCTTTTTTCAAGCCTTTGCTATTGACATGATGTTTTTTATGAAATTCAGATGCCTCCAGCACACTACCAATTAATAATTGATCAATATCTGCATTACCTTGTGCTAGAGGACCTGGCAGACCTGTATGGGATCGGATATGCGTTATATACATAGGGCAGAGCCTGTTTCTGATCATGTCTTGTACCTGGATAAACAATGAGGTCAGTTCTGTATCATCAGGTATAAATTCAGCAGTTTCAATATGCAAAATAACTCTTTCTGCATATTGTGAGTCAGTAATTATATTAAGAGGTTCTTTAAAATCCCTAAGCACCATAAGGATGGCATATAATTCTGCCTTCTGGACAGAATCATAAGGACTTTGTTCCACTTTACTCAATTCTTCTGATTTGTAACCTGCTTTCCCTGATTTATTAGCATCGGTATAAAATGTATGGGCTCCGGTTATTGGAGCATCACGGACAATTCGAGGGAGGATCCAAGAAGTTCTCTTTATAAAGTTAAGTCTCTTGCTTTTTGGGTAATTGTTATTGATTTCTCCCAAAAAATTAGCACAAGCTCTTTGCCATGGTTCATTGTCTTCCCACAACTTTTTTATCTCATCAGCAGTGAAAGGCACTATAATTTCTGATGGGTCTATACCTGCTAATTGACGAAGTCTCAATTTTCCTTTTATAATCAATTCAGAGACTTTTTCCACATAAGTTTTTAATTTTTTACTTGGTTTGTGTGGTAAAAAAATCCATTCTAAAATAGTATCTTCCCTCTGCATTAAAATTCCTGTAGGAGAAATTCTGGAAGGCAATATAACTAGAACGCAACTAAAATTTGGATCCACCCTATCTACATGTGCCTCCTGTAATTTTTCCTCAACCATCATCAGTTCCTTTTCTGCTTCAGCTGTTAACTCTCTGGGACTATTCAAATCTTTGTCACCATCTAAGGTTTTGTTTAAATGAATTATTAGATCAGGTGTTATCCCAACAGCTGGTCGTAGACTGGAAATGTCTCCTAATAATCTTTGAAAGTCGTTAAGCGTTCGTAACCGGTCTCTCCTGATTTGTGCCTTTTGAGTCTTAATTCTTTGTAAGCCTATTTTATAACCTAAATAATTAACAGAATCTCCTCTCTGAATTTTTTCAGGAGCAATTTGCAATCCCCATTTAGGTAATACTAGTTTTACTTCTTCAAACAGCCTTTCTAAGGTATCTTTGTTTTGATCAGATATCAGGATATCATCCATATAGTGGTATATTATAGACTTAGGAAATTGTTTGCGTATAATTTTCAATGGTTGGCTTACAAAATATTGGCACAGGGTGGGAGAGTTCAACATTCCCTGTGGGAGGACGGTCCACTGGTACCTCCTTGCAGGCTGAGAGTTATTATAGGTAGGCACTGTGAAGGCAAACTTTTCTCTATCTTTTTCTTGTAATGGTATAGTGAAGAAACAATCTTTCAGATCAATAACTATAAGAGGCCATCCCTTTGGTAACAGGGAGGGCAGAGGAATTTCAGATTGCAGAGGGCCCATAGGTTGAATAACCTTGTTGATAGCTCTAAGATCTGTCACCATTCTCCATTTACCAGATTTTTTCTTAACAACAAACACAGGAGAGTTCCAAGGGCTGGTAGATTCTTCTATATGTCCAGCATCTAATTGCTCTTGTACCAGCTGTTCTAAAGCCTGTAACTTTTCCTCAGCTAAAGGCCACTGTTTAGTCCATATTGGTTTCTCAGTCAACCATTGTAGAGGCATGGCTGTTGGTACCTCTGAAGAGCCATCAATTGTGTTGTGTTCTTGTATAGCTCTAATGGCTGGTTTCCGCCATCTGTAATATCTTGTAATATTGTCCTCAGAAATATGGGCTCTGGAAGCAGCAGGAATGTTAATTTGGGTATTCCATTGCTGCAATAGGTCACGGCCCCATAAATTCACTGCAATATTTGCTACATATGGCCTTAGTTTTCCTATTTGTCCGTCTGGACCTATACAATTGACCCATCTCGTGCTTTGTCTTACTCGAGATAGGGTTCCAATTCCTAAGAACTGAATATCTACCTCCTGAAGAGGCCAATGCGGATGCCAAGACTCTGGTGTAATGATACTTACATCCGCACCTGTGTCCAGTAAGCCAGTAATAAGTTTGCCATTTACACACACTCTTAGCTGTGGCCTTTGTTCATTTATAGAAGTCTGCCAGAATATTCGTTTACTTTGTCCTCTTAGATTTCTTGATTCATTCACCACATTTAACTCATCCTTCAGGCCGTTATTGCTTTAAACAGCAGGCATGGGGCATTCTAATTTCCCTGAAGAGGCATGTTCTCTGCAGTGATCGGAAATGACTGGACCACATTTGCCATGGGGGCCTTCGAGAGGCCCCCTATTGAGTTTCCCGATGGCAACGGGTTGCCCTGTTTATCTCTTGTTGACCTACACTCATTCGTCCAATGCCTGCCCTTTCCACATCTCCTACATAAACCTGAAGGCTGAATCCTCCTATTCCTGTTATTCCTAGAAGAGGCATTATTCCTGGACTTCCATTGTCTGCAGTCCCTTTTCATGTGTCCCATTTTGCCACAATGAAAGCATTTTGTAATCTGATGTCTCCTTTTACCTTTGGAAATTGCTTCTTGTACCCATGTTTCATTGCCATAATCAAATGTATCAACATTCATTGTATGTAAAACCCATTCGTCCAAAGGCGCTGATCTGAGCTTTAAAGGCCCCAGGATCCTTTTGCATTCTACATTGGCATTCTCATAAGCCAAAGACTCAATTACTATATTTCTTGCTTCTGGATCAGGTATCCCTATTTGTACAGCCTTAGTTAGTCGTTGCAAAAAATCACTAAAGGGTTCTCTCTGACCCTGTTTGACCCTGACATACGATTCTACTCTCTGACCTGAGTCTTGAACCCTGTCCCAGGCCCTTAGAGCTGCTGCAGCACATATGGATAAAATGTTTTCATCATAAAGAGCTTGTTCCTGAGGATCAGAGTAAGGTCCTTCCCCTAGAATTTGATCTAGAGAAACCTCAATTCCTTTCGCTGATTCTTGTTGTTGTAAAAGTCTGGCCTCTTGTTTGAATAGGCATTTGAAATGCCATAAAGGTCCGTTCTCAAGGACAGCTGATGTGAGCTGGTTCCAATCTTTAGGGGTGGCCCTGTTGCTCAGAGCCCAGGATTTTAACATCTCCCTAACAAAGGATGAATGTAGTCCATAATTCACAATTGCTTGTTTAAATTCTTTCAGATCATTCATACGTATAGGCTCCCATGTATGTTCTTTAACGACCTTAGGGTTTTTGGAGCCAGTTATCTTTTCTGATGTTATTACTGGAAAGGCAGGTATAACTCTATGTAGACTGAGAGTTTTTTGAGGTGAAGGTTGCCTTTCTACCTTTTGCTCCTGTTCATCAGAGTCTATGATTTCCTCAATCTTATTAAATCTGCTCACCATTGCCTTCTGTAAGTCCTGAATCTCCTGTCCAGTATTATGCTCCAAAGCCTTCATTAACGATTCTAAGGCATGGAGCTTGTCCGTCAGAGACACGATATCCTCCTTGGACATAATCCTCATGGCATGTACTGTGCCTTCTTGTATGGAAATCCTGTCAATTAATCTATCATACCCTTTTGATAAAGTCCGATTTTCACATTCAATGGTTATAATCCTCTCAGCTAATGTTTCAGCACTTACAGTCATGGACTGGAGGTTATGCGTCATTTTGGTTGTCCCCTCCTCCAGGGCAGTGACGCTCCCTTCTAAAGAAGCAATATCAGACTGTACCTTCTTGATATTTTGGCCAGTTGACCGAGTCATATCAAACAAAGATCTATTCTCCTCCTTGAGAACTCCAAACTCTGATCTAGTCTCCTGCTTGAAAACTCCAAACTCTGATCTAGTTTCCTCCTTGAAATCTCCAAACTCTTTTTTGAGGAGGTTGGTATCAGTCTGAATTGTTCTTAAGGTTTTAATCTCTGCCCTCAGCATTGTAGATTCAGTCTGTAAGGACTGTATCTTTCTTATAAAATAGCCAAACACCAGAAAAGCAACAGATCCCAGGAATAACAAAGTAAGAGGAATATCTGAGACATCCTTCAGAATATCCTCCATAGCGCAACTGAAAAAACCATTGAACTTTTGGATAGTAATATTTTCCGACATTTTCAATCAAAGGAAATTGTACTTGTATGTATGTATGTATGTATTTATTTTCAACCGAAAAGAAAAATCTTACCTGTAATGACCGTTGCCTGCCAGTAGGAGGTGGGGCGCACCTGAATCCACGTGGCAGTGGTATTGATTGAGGAAGTAAACTCTAGAATATATACACTCAAATCCAGAGGTTAAATCCACAGATCACAAAAGGTCAGAGAGCTTCTAGTGGCCAATAAACAAGGCAATAAACAAGGCCCTGCTGCTCTGTTCAACCGGATGCAGAGGGTCGTGACACAGCCACTGCGCTGTTGCTAAAGAGGCCTAGTGCTTTGGGCCCCATGTCCCTGTGCTGGGATTAAGGGTCAAGCTGCTTTCAGCACTCCTAATCAGTTATGGGTTTCAAACAGCTTGCTGGAACTTCAAAGGGAGCTTGCGCTGTGAGCTCTTTGACTCACGTTGCAAGGAGAAATTTAAAAATCCGTGCCGAACAGGGCAAAGTAAGCCGGCAGAGACTGTCCGGACCTGTGTATCCTGGGAGGCCGAGCTGGGGGTGGGGGGGTGGGGCGGTTCTTAAACCAAACGTTGGGCGCCAATTATTAACGAATCAATCCCACACCAGTTATGTTTTAAGGGGTTATTTATTTGGCGGGGGGTAAAACTTACATACACCATAAACCGTCAGGAAGGGAGCCTAGTCGCTGGAGCAGGAGCCGGGAGCAACAGCCGAGACCGAGCACCGGAACCAAGATCCGGAACCAAGAGGGCCTTATCCGGAACTGCTTCTCTTTTTAAGAGAGAAATATACTACGCTCCAGTGGGCTGGTATTTCAGCAGCTATTGGCTGACGGAGCGGAAGTCGCTCCCCGCTGCACTGTGGGCTCCTGCTTCAGTGATTATTGGTTGAGGCAGCGGAAGTTACTCCCACAACAATTACTTTTAAATACTAAGGTTTCTCTCCAGGCCTTGCAATTCCTAAAATGCAGTTTGAAGTTAGTGGTGAGCTCTTCTCTTGTGGAATTTAATTACAGAAGAAATACTAATGGTTTATTTTCCATTGAAGTACAGATTTTTTAAATTTCAGTTTTATGGTTTTTTAAATATTTATTATGATCATAGGAAAATAATCACTGTGGGAAATTTTTGATATGCTTTATGCTGTGTCTAGTATACAGCAGAGCTTTGAATGTCATAAACAGTCAATAATTGTAGTTTTAAAGAGCGATCAAATGGCTGAATGAAGAAAAATGTGTGAAAATTGATGATTAGATTATTAGTTTTATTGGTAGCTTGATATAATTACAGCTTAAATATAAATGAAAAACTGAATAATACTACAAGGGATAACATTTAGGTCACTAGATAGCTTTTTGTTTCACAGCTATTTTGTATAATTTTAGACTGTATTTATTTCTGTAATTAACTGAAATCATTTTAAAGTTACTATGGCATGAATAACAAAAATCTAGAGACAGATATTGGGGTTCAAACTGAAGATCAGAAAAACAAACCTTCCAAGCCACTAGGCAAGTCCTACTTCTACCAAGGTAGGGCGATCACAGACTGAGACCTGAGCTTCTGTCTCCTCTTGTTTTATATTCTTCTGTAGTGCTGTGATTATAGGCATGTGACTACTTGGTACTAAGATTAAAGGTGTGCATCACCACCACTTAGATTTGTTTTTACATTGAACTTATATAGCCCAGGGTGGCCTTGAACTCACAAAGAACCATCTAACTCTGCCCCTCAAATCCTGTGATTAAAGGTGTATGCCACCACTGCCTGGCCTCTAGTGGCTTAGTTTTATCTTTTGATCTTCAAGCAGGCTTTATTTATTAAGACATAAATAAAATATCACTATAAGTTATTACTTTAGTGAAATAAATTCTGATTGAATTTGTGTGCTGTCAAACTGCATAATTTTGATATATTTTCATAGATCTAACTGTAACTACTTTTTGATTCAACTCGATTTTGTATCTAAAATTTCCATTTCTCGTAGTTTTGGAGGCATAAAACTCTGAAAAATGGTCTTTCTAGTAATGTAGCTTCTGATATTTCTATGACTGGTATGTGGAAAACAACAAATGTTTATAAATATTTTATGTTATGTAGTTAGGTTCCATTTATTTACATTTAAAACTTTCCTTATTATTTATAGTAAGCTCTACTATTATTTTCATCTTGTCTTCTGATGCTCATGTGTGACACAACAAGAAATATTTTTGCCTATACATAAATCATGAAAGGACTCCAGATTTTGTTTTAGACTTCAACAGCTTAGGATATTGATTCAGTACAGCATACATTTAGACATTATACTGACATAGCAGTTAACACTATAAATATATCCTTCTATTCCTCAGAATATAAACTAAAAATTTTACTAGATTGAAATGATGTCCATAATGCCAAGGGTTCTTCTTCCTAAAGTGATTGTTTGGTTATCATTAAGGGACCCTCTGCTCTTAGCCTCTGAGTAGGATAAGAAAGGAAAAGAATCATACATATTTCCCTATGTTTTAATGATCTCCTCTTTAAAAGTCCTGCCTACATCTTACATATCCAGGATCTCACCAAGGCCATATGATGTCACTCATAGACGGGTTATTTTTAATTTAAGTTAAAATGCAAAGCAATATATTCCACTGTGTCATTTTCATACAGCTCTTCTTTGTGCTTTCTTTAGAATTATCCCTCTCCCCGCACCGGCCACACCATTTCTCTCTCATGATTGCTGGTTCCTCTAACCTCAGATAGCTCCTGTTCTGCTTTCCTGTCACATGTGTTCATGATACGCTCTTTCTCTCCAACTGACTTCCTGAAATTTTCTGAGAGAGAATTTTTTGTTGAAGTTCGGCATAAGATAGTCAAAATATGGAATGTATGTTGTTTAGCTTACTGTGATTTCTAATTTACCATTTACTTGTGAAACAGGATTTTACTTGTTGGTGACTTAATAAAATTTCATTGTATACATCTATGACACAAGCTTTAACATTTCACCTGTCAATGGATATCCCGACTGGTTCCATTACCAGGCAATTTTGAATAGCTCGGGCTCCTGACTTTTTAATCAAGTACCCATATCTCATTCTCATGTAACAAGTTATGTTGGAAAAGAAAAGATGCTCAAGGAAGACTAACAAAGACATTTAGCACTTAGTTCCTCTGACTGTGTTTTTTTTTCAGTATTTTGTTTTCCACTCCACTTTATCTTTTGTGTTTCAATTTGGATAATTTGTGTCTAGTATAATTAAGTTTGTGATTCTGTTTTCTATAGTATCATATCTTCTAATATAATACATCCTTTGTTTTTCTTATCATACTTTATGATCTTGGGATTCCAGGATTTCTCTTCAGTTATTTTCTAGCTTCAACACTGTGCTAAAATTGTGGTCTGGTTCACAAGAATGGTATGCTTCTTTCCAAGTGATTTTCTAATTATGATAATGGCAATTAAAGTTTGTTAATTCTAACAGTTAAATGATTCTTGTATATGGTTCTGTTTTGAATCTTATCCCTTGTCTACAGCTTATTATTTTCCTGTTATGTGTGTGAATATTTTAAAATCAATTTACAAAACTTTGTGTAAGAAGAAGAGAGACTGAATATACAGAGTGTTTACAGAGGGAAGATGCTATCCTTCTGTCCGGCCACTACTCTTGGGAGATAAGTCAAGTCCCCATAAGTTGAGCTGAATTTTTTGTTTTTCTATGGCAGTAGTCATCTCTGGTGGATCACAAGTTTTAAATTCCCCAATGTGAAATGTTGCCCCTTTTTGGTTAATGTGAGTCAGATATGTCAGTAGAATTACCCTTGTGTTCTCACTTAGCTTTCAATAGACACTGAATCTCTGCACCAATGGTGAAGTCTCTCTGTTATTAAGATATATCATTATTTATATAAAGGCATGGATTTTATATTTCAAATTCAAACATGTACACAGTTGATCACACACATAAACACTCACACAAATGCACACACATATGTATACACATACACTCATACATCTATGAACACACATATACACACATACACACAAGCAAACACGGGGGATAAAAATGAATGTGAAAGTATTAATGATGTGAGAGTCTGTTGATAGAGGTTTCTGTCCTGCCCAGTGGAGTTTGTTGACAGAGGTTTCTATCCTACCCAGTCCCATATCTGTTTAGTCCCAAAGAAATACACAGAGTCTACATTAATTATAAACTGGTCAGCCTTTTAGCTCAGGCTTCTTACTAACTACTTTCTTAACCCATAATTTTTATCTGTGTTAGATACATGGCTTGGTACCTTTATCAGTGAGACATTCTCATCTTGCTTCCTCTGTATCTGGTTGATGACTGCAGACTGACTCTTTCCTCTTTCCAGAATTATCCTGTACTCATTGCCCTACCTGTTCTTCTTGCTTGGTTGCCCTGCCTATACTTTCTGCATGACTACTGGCCAATCAGCATTTTATTAAAATATAAGTGACAAATCTTAACCAAGTACAAAACCATTGTCCCACAGCACTTCTCCCCTTTGTTTTTGAAAACAAGTACTCTGAATCTTATCTCCCCTATTTAAATTTCTTCCTGATCATTACCCATAACAACTTGCAACCAACATTCCAAACAAAGGCAAACATCCATAATCCATTTTTTTTGAAATGTGGGCATAGTTTTCCAGGCTACTTCCTTCTGATTGGGGGCACTGATAACCTTATGGGGCCCTAAAGAAAATTTAGAATTATGGTCAAGTCCTGACTGGAGTATTCTGTGAGGCTTGATTATCTCAGCCAGCAGTATTGAAACTTCTGGATGGAGACATCTGGGTCATCTGCTCCTATCAGAGATATCTCAGGGGATCTTCATTGGTCAAACTTGATTTTTCTTAATGCAGAATGAATCCGCAGTCCCTCATTTCCTGTAGAAACAAAATCAAAACCTCTTCTTCAAAGTAACATATCTTTTGACTTAAATTTGAAGTCAAGGCATTTTCCAAATATATAGTCAAATATCTTTTTGCAGATATCGCTCTTTCCTCAGCCATCAAACAATTCAAAGACAACACAATAACATACAGTATCAGACTCTCTGTGTATTTTCCATCTTTATGTGGCTTTATTTTAAACTTTATTTCTTTTCTTTTTATTTTTAATTTTCTGGTTTTATGAGACTAGGTTTCTCTGTGTATCTTTGGTTGTCCTGGCCAAGTTGTTCTTGAACTCACAGAGATCCACCTGTCTCTGCCTCTGAAGTGTTGGGATTAAGAGTACGTGTCACCATACCTTGAACTCACAAAGATCCACCTGCCTCTGCCTTCCAAATGTTGGAATTAAAGTTTTGTGTCATCACACCCAACTATTCTCTTTCTTTTTTATTTAAGGACTTTAGTAGAAGGTAAGGAACGATGGGCCACTTCCCGCCTCCCAGCTCCCAGCTGCCTGGCTAGCTAGCTTATATCCCACATTGGGCGCTATTCTGTTGGGGGGCACTCCATTGTAAAAGGAGCGGCAGGCCATGGTCCAGCTGGAATCCCGTATGGCTAGCTTTATACCCGAAATAACAACACACAAATTGTATTCATTTAAACACTGCCTAGCCCATTATCTCCAGCCTGTTACTGGTTAACTCTCACATCTTGACTAACCCATATCTAATAATCTGTATGTTACCATGAACCTGTAGTTTACCAGGAAAGATTCAGCATGTCTGACCTGGCAGCTTCATGGTGGCTGCTCTCCTGACCCTGCTTTCTTCCTCCCAGAATTTCAGTTCTGTCTATCCCGCCTACCTATGTTCTGACCTATCAGGCCAAGCAGTTTCTTTATTAATTGACCAATGAAAACAACACATAGAAGACCTTCCTACATCAGACTTTCTCCTTTTTCGTTTTCTCTCCCAAGCCTAAATATATTTTTGAACACCCTGTAGTGCATTTAAAGGTTTTCTTCATCTGAATCTAACTTTATTGTATATCTCTCTTTTTCTGATAACATGAGTCTTAAATTTGCTAAGGGATATGGCTAAGATTAAACTTGTGACTTTGATGCCTTGGTCCACCCCATTCCCTAGCTTTCTGAGAGTCTAGCCTCAAGGCAGAGGTACTGGCTGAAGTCATGCTTATTGACTCCCAAATCTATGGAGCATCAAGGTTCCTGCCACCACCAAGAAGCATGCTGTCAGCTATTCATAAACACCATTTAAGTGTTTTGTGTTGAGGCCTTTTAAAAGAACTGCAAGGATTTTTGAAGCTGAAGCTGAGTCAGGAAGCCTCTCTTAAATAAGACACACTTGCCTATAACAAACAGAGCCTATCTGAAAAAATGCTGGTACCAAGAAGTCATGCTTAACTCAGTTCTTTTCTGTCTAGAAATCCTCGCCAAACTCTCAGAGGTTTTAAGTGAATTTAGTCATCCACATTGGTGCCATTTGTTGACAGAGGTTTCTGTCTCACCTGGTCCTGCAGCCATTCAGTTCCAAGGAAACATACACAGGTCTGCATTAATTATAACCTGGTTTGCCTGTTAGTTCAGGCTTCTTATTAACTAATTTTTATATCTTAACCCATAATTCTTGTCTGTGTTACATCGCGGCTTGGTACCTTTATCAGTGAGGCATTCTCATCTTGCTTCCTCTGCACCTGGATGGTGACTGCAGACTTACTGTTTTCTTCTCAGAATTCTCCTGTTCTTGTCACCCTCCCTCTACTTCCTTCATGGGTACTGGAAGATCAGTGTTTTATTAAAATTTAAGTGACAAATCTTTAGAAAGTGCAAAACCATTGTCCCACTGCAAGATTCCCCTCTGTATGATGTGAATACAATTGGTTAATGAATAAAGAATCTGCCTTGACCTACGATAGGATACAGTAGAGCTAGGCAGGGAAAAGTAAACTGAGTGAAAGAAGAAAGAAAGAAAGATAGAAAGAAAGAAAGATAGAAAGAAAGAAAGAAAGAAAGATGGATGGATGGCAAAGTCAGGAGACACCATATAGCTGCCACCAGTAACAGATGAGCTGAAACCTTGCCAGTAAGACATAGCCCCACGACAATACACAGATTAATAGAAATTGGTTAAATTAAGATGTCAGAGTTAGCCAATAAGAAACAAGAGCAAATAGGTCAATAAGTGATTTAATTAATAGAATTTCTGTGTGATTATTTTGGTGTTGAGTAGCTAGGAAAAACAAGTGGGTTCTACTACAATTAATAAAAATAGAACAGCAAAATAATAAAGAACAGATAATAAAAGGACCATGAAGACAAAGTCTGACCAGTCATTGAAGGCAAATATGGAAAAATAAGTATTGAGTCATAGTTCTTAGGGAGAAAATTACTAAAAAACAAATGCTAGGGATTTTCTGGAAAACTTTAAGGCTTGATAAAAGTTATTGAAAAAAATAATCAAGCATTTCCTACAGATGGTCAGGTAAGCCCAAAGAGTTTGATGTAGCATATATGGGTTTTGGACTATTGTTCACATAGTTGAGGGTACTTTCAGTCACTGGGTGTGACTGATGAAGAGACAAGGTCCCACAGTACTGGCCTTTCAGATGGCATGATGGAACACATCTGGGCCTGAATCAAGTGGAAACCAACTCCCACAGAGACCATCATTCCTGCAGTGATGCATAGCAGTCATACTGAGAGATGCCAGAAGTCTCATGAAATTGTCTGTGAATTAGGGAAGTCTAGCAGTGGTCCCACCCATGCCACTGTACCAATATTGTTTTTTGATTAAATAGCCTAAAAGCAGTGGCAAGATGTTTTAGTAGTGCATTAGATCTTGATAATATTTTTTTTTATAGTAGAATCTCTTTAACCACCCAAAGCCTACTTGTACCTCCCTGGAATGAATGATGAAGAACCTTCACAAACTTTACTCATCCTTTCTAAAAAAAAAAGCTTTCTTCATATAATTTTAACCTTTAACATCTTGTAGATTTAAGAAAGCATCTGGAATAACAGTAAAGACACTAGTTATGGAGTTAAATTTCAGCAGCATGTGTGAATATGGAAGTTCAATCTGAGAAGCTAGAAGATTGTTTGATAAATATCTCAGTGTTAAGGATAGAAATATCTCTCTATGAGGAGTTGTTGGCCAGAGAAGATAAACAGGCCTTAGGGGCCTTGAACAGTTGTTGATTTATTCGAGAATTAAGGAGTAAGTCTTTATTACTATAGACACTACACTTTGACTCACAACAAGAGAAATTTGGGCTGGGACTGAACAGAAAACTACCCCAACTACTGGAAGAAAGGTTCTCCACAGATTGCTGAGTGTGAAAAAATTGTCACTAACACTCCTGCGTAAGTATTTTGTATGATACAGTATCATGTCAACAAGCATCTGAGTGTTTCACAGGAGAGAACTCAGCATCTACTGTAAAGTAGGGAACAGGCCCTGTGGGGGGGGGGTGCTCATAGGCCTCAGGGTAGACTTTATGGTCATTGATTTGGAAAATGGATGTGAAGATAAACCTCTCAAATTTCTTTCTAAAAAGCTGAGATTAAGCCCAGAAATTAGTATTGCTGTCATCCTCAATTGGCCATGAAAGAACCTTCTGTTTTTTAACAGGATTTTTACTGGAGAAATGTATAATTGGTCAACTTCTGAAATTAAGTAGCAGTTCCTGTGGCTAAGTGGCTTGATATTTAGCCATATATGAAGAAAAATGTTAGGATATATACTTCACTACCTCCAAGGCTCAAAGAACATTGTAGTAGAGGTAACAAGAAGAAGGTAATGGTTATAGGAAGGGGTGGAGTCTCAAATTTCCTACTGGTTGAAATAATTTGTCATAGAGGAAGACTCCTTAAAACTCCAAAAATAAAAATAAAAACTTATAATTTACATGCCTCATGAATATCCTCAAACATATAAGATTCATAAGATTCCCTCCTTCCAGTTTATAAAAGAATTAAGGGTTGCTCCACAGAAGAGATTTTTCTAGTATTTCTAGCTGCCTATAAGTATGCAGAAATCTCTAAAGATACATATTTTGTTAGTTTTCATCCATGCCATATGAGTTTTTTAATTATGAAGCTGTTTTTTGAGCTATCCATGCTCCTGTAAGTAAAACCAGACATTACTCTTGAAACTCCAAGGAACTTCCTGTTGCACTAAACTAGAGTGGATGAGACTGTAATTTTGATAATTCATTGGTATTCTATATGGGGTCAATAGATGTTAGTTCACATTTCATTCAGAAAAGTAACATATATGGTTAAATCAAAGGATGTTGTTATGTGTTCATGCTCCAACTTCAGTCCTGGGCAGTTTCTGTTTAGCTAGGTCATAATTATAAATAATGTTTTCAGAATTCTTTTTCTATCTTATATCTAAGATAGAATATATCTTATTTGGAGGGATTCTTTTCTTTCTACTGACAGAGACTGTCATTGGCAAAGCTTTTATGTCTTCCAGCACTATACCTTTCTGTGGGATGTGTGAGAGCTGTTTCTTAATCTTGCCCCAATCGATGATTACCATTTCTTATTCCTTGATGCCATGTTTTTGGTAGGAGCTTATTCTTCCCTTCATATAATTTTTCTTTCATGATATTTTTACACTGGTTCTTGTGCTGTGTGAAGTATAAACAATTCATGTACCATTTCCTTCAATAGTTCTGGAATTTGCCTTTCACCTCCATTCTCAGATGTATTTGAAATATGTTTGTAGATTTTTCTGGCACTTCTTTATTTGTTTATTTATTTATTAGTTAGAGTAGAAATGATAATATTTATGCATTTTTATATACTCTGCTTAAAACAATATATTCCAGAGTTTAAGGAGATCATGCAGAGTATTATTTTTTATGAAAGCAGTCTTTCAGTATTAATGTATAATATATAATATCAACTAGCTGTCCATGCTATATAACAAAACAAATTGTGTCATTTTTAGCTATAGCTATAACATTGAAACTATCTAATTTATATAATGTACCTAGTCACTTTTCACCTATTGTTTGAATCTAATTATTTCAATCAAGTTTTACTTTTCACCACTGTTTTTCATATATGCAATTTACGGAATAGAGAAGAGTTTGGGATGCTTAAGATTATTGGTTCTAATCTTGAGAATCAATTTGGCCATTTACAAAGAGGATGTCTGCCAAAAGTTTATTTTATCCTAATTATAATTATAGTGGGCTAAATATATGTTCAGGTTAATATCTGAAACTGCTAGTTTCTTATATTATGAAAATAAACATTTTTGAATAATTTCATGAATTCTTTTTTGTGAGAGTTGGTGTGAAAATCATGTATATCATACTTTTAGTATTTTTCCTACCTGATCTGTATCAGATCCTCTCCAAATATAATGTGTTTAATACTGTGGGTACTGACTTCACCCAGGAAAATTGATATTATTCAATCTAGTGGGATTCTCTTTCTACCCTCTGACATATATGTTTACGGGACTGAGCACATGTCTCTGTTAGGAACTCCACTGAGCATTTATGTTTATAGAAATAGTAAAGAAAGCCATCTAAAAATAAAAGATCTTTATGATTATGATCTAGGACAGCCTGGATGACTTTGAAAGTATGGAGGCATTATTTATGAATTATGCTTGATTTTATTGCAAGATATGTGTAATCCTGGCACATGAAATGTGCACTTCTCAGACTGTTGTTTTCTCAAAGCTCCTATACCACAGAACAACTGTAAATAAACAATAGTCACTTCATTCAGAGTCTATTCTTCTTTTACCTGTTGTGCATCTCAGCACTTGGTAAGCTACCAAATGTACCTCAGTGTTTAGCCAAAATTGTCACAGGTCTATTTGCAAAGTGTTTCTATTTTATTATCATATATATTCAAATTTGTACTTTATAAATAGGTAAATCTGTGTCATGGAAAATCATCATAAATACATAGTGTATCATTGGATTCCTAAATATTAGATGTATAATTAGCAAAGATATACTGAACCACAAAAATGGTGTGGCATGATTACTATTGAATTTTAAGAGCATAAATGATGTTAAAATACAATTCAGAGCTGAAGTTATTAGTATACTATAAGATTCACACCAGATATTTCTTTTCTACTTCTTATTTTGAAAATTACTAAAATGAATACTTTACTCATTATTGGTATACAAAAGAGTTCCACAATAGCCTGAAATGAAGTATAACAAATGTTTATTATTTAGGGATAAGCTCACAGAAAGAGTAGAGATCCACAGTTCTCTGCATGTGCTGGGAACTAGAACTGAATCCAGCAGCCAAGAGGCCTTCACACACTTTTCTTCTGCATTTTTTTCTGCATGAGGCTATACTCAAAGTGGGCTGGTTTCTTAAAGGCTATTGGTTTAAGGAGTTTCCACAGCACCTCCCACTTTTGTCTAAATAAGAGAGTTTTAAGTCTAATACAAAACTATATGCAATAAGAACAAATATCAAATATTATACAAGGAAAAGAAGAGGTAAAAATATACATAAAAAATTAGAATTACAACCAGCATGAACAACACTAGACAAGAAACATATCTTCAGTTGTTCAATAGTTACCCTACCCTAGGAATCTAAGTCTTATATTAAAAATGGCTTGACTAAGTCATGAGAAAAAAGTAAGTATGATTATCTAGTCTTAAATCCCATCAAAAACCTGAGTAGGGAAATCATATTATTTGAGTAAACAGGAAGTACAATCAAACCATTTCCAAGAAGTACAAGAAATGACAGAGACAATCGACTGCCTGGGCAATCACCCAAGGTCTCATTTGCAATGTTGTGTATGAATGTAAATGAATGAAAAGTATTTATTTCTGTATCATATCTTCATTTTTTTCTTTTTTTATTAATTTATAAAAGTTTCCACTTCCGCCCCTCCTCCCAATACCCTCCCATTCCCCCTACTCCCTCTCCTCCTCCCTCTCGAGCCCTAAGAGCAGTCAGTGTTTCCTGCCCTGTAGGAAGTTCAAGTTCCTCCCCCCTCCCTCCAGGTCTAGGAAGGTGAGCATCCAAACAGACTAGGATCCCAAAAAGTCAGCACATGCAGAAGAAACAAGACCCAGTGCCATTATCAATGGCTTCTCAGTCAGCCCCCATGTCAGCCACATTCAGAGTATCTGGTTTGATCACGTGCTCGATCAATCCCAGTCCAGCTGGCCTTGGTGAGCTCTCATTAGATTAGTCCTTTTGTATGAGTGGGTGAACGCACCCCACGTGGTCCTGACTTTCTTGCTCATGTTCTCCCTTCTTCTGCTCCGCATTTGGACCTTGGGGGCTCAGTCCAGTGCTCCAATGTGGGTCTCTGTCTGTATCTCCATCCATCGTCGGATGAAGTTTCCCTCTGATCCTGCCTTCCTTGCTCACGTTCTCCCTCCTTCTGCTTCTCATTTGGACCTAGGGAGTTAAGTAGAGTGTTCCAATGTGTGTCTCTGTCTCTATCCCCATCCATCGTCAGATGAAGGTTCTATGGTAATATGCAAAATATTCATCAGTATGGTTATGGGCCAAGGCCAGTTCAGGCACCCTCTCCTCTGCTGTCCAGGGAACAATCTGGGGATCTCTCCTTGGACCTGGGAACCCCTCTAGAATCAAGTCTCTTGTAAACCCTAAAATGACTCCCTTAGTTGAGATATATACTTCCCTGCTCCCATATCCAAACTTCCTCCCTCCCCCCCATCCCATTCCCCCAAGCTTTCCCCAATCCTCCTTCCATCCACTCCCGCCGCCGTGCACCCAATGTTGCCTGGCACTCTTGTCTACTTCCAATATCCAGGAGGAAAACTATATGATTTTCTTCAAGTTCATCTTCTTATTTAGCTTCTCTAGGATCACGAATAATAGGCGCAAAGACCTTTAACTATGGCTAGAATCTACTTTTGAGTGAGTACATACCATATTCCTCTTTTTGGGTCTGGGTTACCTCACTCAGTAAAGCGTTTTCTATTTCCATCCATTTGCAAGCAAAATTCAAGATATCATTGTTTTTAACCGCTGAGTAAAACTCTAATGTATATATGTTCCACACCTTCTTTAACCATTCTGCTGTTGAGGGACCCCTAGGTTGTTTCCAGGTTCTGGCTATTACAAATAGTGCAGCTATGAACATAGTTGAACAAATGCTTTTGTGGTATGATTGGGCATCTCTTGGGTATATTCCCAAGAGTGAAATTGCTGGGTCCTGAGGGAGGTTGACACCCAGTTTACTGAGAAACCGGTACACATGGAAGCTGAACAGTCAACTACTGAATCACCCCTGGGTTAAGGAAGAAATAAAGAAAGAAATTAAAGTCTTCCTTGAATTTAACGAAAATAAAGACACAACATACTCAAATCTATGGGACACAATGAAAGCAGTGCTAAGAGGAAAGTTCATAGCACTAAGTGCCCAATTAAAGAAAACAGAGAAAGCACACATTGGAGACTTAACAGCACACCTGAAAGCTCTAGAAAAAAAAGAAGCAGACTCACCCAGGAGGAGTAGAAGACTGGAAATAATCAAATTGAGGGCTGAAATCAACAAAATAGAAACACAGAGAACATTCCAAAGAATCAATGAAACAAAAAGTTGGTTCTTGGAGAATATCAACAAGATTGACAAACCCCTAGCCAAACTAATCAAATGGCAGAGAGAGAACTCTCAAATTAATAAGATCAGAAATGAAAAGGGAGACATAACAACAGACACAGAGAAAATTCAGAGAATCATTAGATCTTACTACAAAAGCTTATATGCCACAAAGTTGGAAAATGTACAAGAAATGGACTAGTTTTTAGATAAGTACCATTTACCAAAGTTAAATCAAGACCAGGTGAACAATCTAAATAGACCTGTAACATATCTTCTTAATTAATATTTTTAGAAATTAACTGTGACAATCATTTATAACCAACATTTTCAAAATGAAAATGAATATTTATAAACAATCATTTTGAAAATTTTAGTGTAGTTTTCCAAACTGCTTCCTGCTTTTGGTGAATAAAATAATTTTAGAGTTCACAAAGATCCTTCAGGAGACCTTGTTTCATTAAATCACATTAGCCTGGAAGGAATTCACAGGTTCTCATCTTCTGTGGAAAGAAAAGCAGACCCCCTTTTCCAAAGTATTATATTCTTAGACTCAAATTGTGAAGTCAAGATATCTTTATGTTGGTTTAATTTCGCTGCCTCAGAATCAAATGTCTCTTGTAGTAAAAAAAAAACTCACAATAATATACATAATCAAGAGTGTGTATTTTCCACCTTTATGTGATTTATTTTTTAATTTACTTTTATCATATCTTTAAAGACTTTGTTTAATTTTTATAAAACTATTTATTTATTTTTATAAATGTATATACTGTTTTTCTACTCTTTCCCAACCCTATGTACATTTTTTAAACACACTGTGTTTGACTCATTTAGAGGTCTTTTACATCTGAATCTGTCTTTATTGCATATCTTTAATCATTTTCTGACCAAGAGTGCCTCTTAAAATGCTAAGTGGCCTTGCTAAGACTAAGGCTGCTTTGCCTTTTGGTTGCACTCAGTCCATCATGGCAGAGGTATGTTCACCATCAGCTGTGTGAGCCATGTTGACTGCCCCAGCTCCAGGGATGCAGTGGGTCTGTATCATCATTAAGCAACTTGTAGCACTCTGCTCAGAAATCCTATTAAAATGCTTCATAACAATGCCTACAGAAAGAACCGGAGCCATTCAATGATTCCAATATGTATTAGAAAACTGGCTTTGAAAGAAACCACACCACTGCTTGTAGTCAGCAAGCAGAGCCTATCTAAAAAAATATGGCTACCAAGAAACTGCATGCACCAGGCTCCCATTTTTGAGGGTCTAGAAGCCCTCTTTTATTTCTTAAGTACTCAATCTTTGAAATCTATTAGAACTACCCATTTGGGGACATCTTTTCTCTGCTCAGGTGCAGCCCAGAGGACAAAACACTTATGTAACAAAGACAAACTCAGAAATCAGTACCTAGATCTATAATCATCCCAAACCCAGATGCCTAAGTGTCAGTGTAAAAATACAATCATCAACAGCCAGGACAGTATGGCAACATCAGAGCCCAGCTATCATATGCCAATAAGACCTGAATTTTCCAACTCAGTAGAAACACAAGGAAATGCCCTTAAAAACAACATTATGAATATGATAGAGGTCTTTAAAGAGGAAATAAAAAATAAATAAATTGAGAAAAGAACAACCCCCCAAAATTGGAGGAATGTCAAGAAAGCCAAGAAAAAATAGGTGAAGGAAAATATTCAATACCTAAAATTAAAATAGAAGCAATAAAGAAAATGCAAATTGAGGATTTCCAGAAATGGAAAATCTAGGTAAGCAAAGAAGAACTACAGATTCAAATATAACCAACAGAATGCAAGAGATTGAGGAGAGAATCTCAGGTGTCTAAGATACAACAAAAGAAATAAATTCTTTGGTCAAAGAAAATTTTAAATCTAAAGATCTCCTATGACAAAACATCCAGGAAATCTAGGACACTATGAGAAGACCAAACCTAAGAATAATAGGAATAGAAAAAGAAAAGAAGGCTAGCTCAAAAACTCAGAAAATATATTAAACAAACTCATAGAAGAAAATTTTCCTAACCTAAAGAAGGAGACCTCTATAAAGGTGGAAGAAGCATGCAGAACACCAATATAGCTTAGACCAGAAAATAAAGTACAGTTGGTATGTAATAATCAAAATAGTAAACATAGAGAACAGAGAAAAATATTAAAAGCTGTAAGGGAACAAATTAAGCAAAGACAGACATGTTAGAATTACACCCTACTTCTCAACACAGATCCTAAAAGCCAGAAGAGCATGGACTGATGTCTTGTAGATACCGTGAATGCCGGTCTAGACTATTGTATCCAGCAAAACTCCAACCCAAAGAAGTTAACCACATCCATAAAAACACAGGTAATAATCTCACAGCAATAAAATCGAAATAAGTCACACACACGCACACACACACACACACACACACACACACACACACACACACTACCACCCCCAACAACAATGAGAAAAAAACAGGAATTAACAATCAGTGGTTATTACCATCTCTCAATATCAATGTGCTCATCTCCCCAATAAAAAAACACAGATTAACAGCAAGGATGCAAAATCGGTATCCATCCTTCTGCTGCAAGTAACACATTTCAACATCAAATGATAAGCATTACCTCAGAGTAAAGTGTAGGAAAAAGTTTTTCCAATTAAATTGACCCGAGAAGCAAGCTGATATAACATCTAACAAAAGACATCAAACCAAAATTAATCAAAAGAGATGGAGAAGGACATTTCATACTCATCAAAGGAAAAACACAATAAGATGTTATTTAAATTCTTAACATCTTTGTCTCAATCACAAAGGCACCAAAAGAAACATTGCTCAAGCTTCATCACACACAAAACCTCTAACATTAATAGTGGGAGATTTCAATACCTCATTCTCACCAATGGACAAGTCATCTAGATAGAAACTAAACAGAAAAATATTGGAACTAACAGACATTATAAATCAGATAGATCTAACATATCTACAGAATATTTCCCACAAACACAAAGAATATACCTTCTTCTCAGTAGTTAAAAACTAAACAGAAAAATATTGGAACTAACAGACATTATAAATCAGATAGATCTAACATATCTACAGAATATTTCCCACAAACACAAAGAATATACCTTCTTCTCAGTAGTTAATGAAATAGCCTCCAAATATGACCACATACTTTGCTACAAAGAAAGTTACAACAGATACATGAAATGTTAAACAACACCCTGTATCAGATCAGATCACCATGGGCTAAAACTGGAAATCAATAGCAATCAAATCCTGCAAACACATTAAAACTGAACACTTCACTATGGAATGACTATTGTGTCAAAGCAGAAATAAAGAAATAAATTAAAGACTTACTAGAATTTAATTAAAATTAATGCACAGCATACCAAAATATGGTACACAATGAAAGCAGTGCTAACAGCAAAATTCATAGCACTGAGTGCCTACATATAACAAATTTGAGATATGTCACACTTGAAACTTAACAGCACACTTGGAAGCTCTAGAACAAAAATAAGTAAGCAAACCCAAAAGGAGAAGACAATAGAATCAATGAAACTGAGGGCTTAAATCAACAAAATAGAAACAAAGAGAAAAATACAAAGAATCAATGAAAATGTTAATTTGAGAAAATCAACAAAAGAGAAAACTCTTATCCAAACTAACTAAAACACACAAAGAATATGCAAATTAACAAAATCAGAAAAAATAGGGACATAACAAGAGACATTGAAGAATCCAGACAATCATTAGATCATACCTAAAAAACTTGTACTCCAGAAAACTGGAATGTCTAAAAAAAAAATGGACAATTGTCTCAATAGAAACCACTTACCTAAGCTAAATCTGTATCAGATAAATAATTTAAAAGGATCAAAAAGCCCTTAGAATATAGAAGCAATCATTAAAAGTCTCCCAACCAATAAAAGCCCAGGGACAGATCATTTTAGAGCAGAAATCTACTAAACTTTCAAAGAAGTATTAACGCTAATACTTTTCAAATATTTCACAAAGTAGAGATAGAAGGAACATTGATAAACTTGTTTTATAAGGAAGGCTATGGTCACCCTGATACCCAAACCACACAAAGACTGAACAAGGAAAGAGAATTGCAGACTAATTTCCCTCATGAGCACTGATGAAAAATATTCAAGAAAAATATTTGCAAACTGAATTCAGGAACATATTAAATATGTTCCATGTTTCACCATGATCAAATAGGCTTCATTCCAGAAATACATGGATAATTCAATATACCTAAACCTGTCAGTGTGTTTCACCATATAAACAAACTGAAAGAAAAGAAAAACCACATGATCATCGCATCAGATGCTGAAAATGTTTTTGACAAGTCAACACCTCTTCATGGTACAAGTTTTAGAGAAATCAAGGGTACAAGGGACATACTTAAATATAATAAAGGCAATTTACTGGAAGCCTATAGTCAACATCAAATTAAATGGAGAGAAACTCAAAGCAATTGCACTAAAACCAAGAGCAAGATTAAGCTAACCACTCTCTCCATATCTATTCAATATCGTTCTTGAAGTGTTAACTACAGCAATAAGATACTAAAAGGAATCAAGGGGATGAAAATTGGAAAAGTATCACTATTTGCAAATGATATGAAAATATACATAAGCCACCCCAAATGTTATAGCAAGAAACCCCTATAGCTAATAAATACCTTCATCAAAGTGGGTAATAAAAGTCAAGATTAACTAAAAAAATAAGTAATCCTCCTATATACAAATGACAAACAAGCTGAGAAAGAAATCAGGGACACACACCCTTCACAATAGTCATGTATAACATAAAATATTTTGTGATAACTTGCAGCAAACAAGTAAAAAACTTGCCTGATAAAAGCTTCAAGTCTCTGAAGAAGATATCAGAAGATTGAAAGATTCCTTATGCTCATGGATCAGTAGGATTAACATAGTTAAAAAATGGCCATCCCTACAAAAGCAATGACAGATCAATGTAATCCTCATCAAAATTCCAACACAATTCAGACCTTAATAATATTTTTGTTGTTGTTTGGTTTATACCCATATTGAGAATGAGCTGACTGCAGTTGCAAAAGTCCATTTCTGGGTCTCCTATTCCATTCCATTGATTTACATGTCTGTTTTTATTGTCAATGTCATGCTATTTTCTCTACCATGTCTCTGCAATACATTGTAAAATCTGAAATGTGATGCCCCCAGTAGAGGTGGGGGGTTTTTTGTTGCTGTTTTTGTTTGTTTGTTTGTTTTTACATCAGGAATTTGTAGTGGATCTTGGTTCCTTTGTGTTTGCATATAAGCTTTAGGGCTGTTTTCTAGACTTTTGAAGAGTGTTATGGGTATTTTTATTTTTATTGCACTAAATATATAGGCTTATTTTTGTTATTTGGTAATGTCACCAAATTAACAGTTTTAATTGTAACTTCTAGTAAATTGGAGGCCTTTCGGTCTTCAGGTTATTGCTTCACTGTTGTAACGTTTACTTGAGAGTATCTTATAACTTTTCTAGTCATCTTTCTAGATACCCTTATTCTGTTTTAAACGCTTTATAAGTACAGTTATTTTCTTCATTTCTTCATCAACTCTTTTATTATTTATTGAAAAATTATTTGCTATTTATGGAGAAACATCTGAGTTTGTGATATTGTATCCCATTTCCTTTTGCTGTGAGAAAACACTAGCTAAAGCAACCTTTGGGGAGGAAAAGGATTATTTTTTCACACAATATATCCTGATTATGGTTTTCCTTCATCTACTCCTTCTAGTTTTTTTCTACTTCTCTTCCCATTTTGATCTATTCCTTTTTTGTCTCTCATTAGAAAAGAGTGGACTTCTAAGAGATAACAACTAAACATAACAAACTGCATTGTAAGATAAAAGAAAAACACATTGAATTTGGACTAAGCAAACCAACAGAAGAAAAAAGAAAGCCCCCAATAGAAGGCACAAAAATCAGAGACCCACTCATTCTCACACTCAGGAGTCCCAAAAATACACTAAACTGGGAGTTATACTATACATGCAGAGGACCTAATGCAGACCCATGTAGGTCCTGCACTTGCTGCTTCAGTCTCTGTGAGTTCATATGAGCCTTGCTCAATTGATTCAGAGGGGGTCTCCTCCTGATGTCTTCTGTCCCCTCTGACTCCTACACTCTTCCCACCTCCCTTTCCACAGGTCCCCTGAGATCAGAGGGAAAGGATTTGATGGAAACATCACTTTTAAAACTGTATGTTTCAAGGTCTCCTTCTCCATAATATCTGACTGTGAGTCTTGGTACATGAGCTTTTAAACGCATTGTTGAATTTGAAAGTATTTTATTGAATGTGTTTGCATTAATAGTCATCAATGTTATGTACTAAGAGTTTGTTTTGCTGTGTTCTTACCTTATGTTTGTATCAAGCTAATGATGACTTCATAGAGTGAGATGATATTTTCCTCATCTTTATGTTTTATCAAATACTTTAAGCAGAACTGGTGCTGTTTATTCATTAAAGGCCTGGGAAAATTAAGAAATAAATATATGAAGTACTGAATTTTCATTACCTAGAGTGTTGTTTTTTTATTTCACTTATTCAATGCCATTGCTTACATTTGTACTTGTGCTTCTGATCTTGTTGAATATAACTAACTCTCCATGGGATATACAAAAAAACTTGAAGGGCTTTGGTAGCGTGGTGTTGGTTGGTATAAGAGTATGTTTCATTCTTTGGGCTACTAGTACATGTGTTATGTTCATGTTTATTTTCGATATTTCATTATTACAGAATTCAATCATTCCTGTATTTCTTTTCTCATATATATTCTGTAGTTTAGGGCAAGGAATGCCTTCAAAATGCATTATATTGTGATGCAACAGAAATCCAGAATTTGTGAAGGCATGGTCAAGCTTAGTAACCTTTACCATTAAGTTTTCACTTTGCTACTGTGACATGAAAGACCACAGATAGGAGTAAATTGAGTAGCATTGTTGTCTAATATCACCCCATGATAGCACAGATCAGATTTTGTCTTAGATTCAGTTGGCTGACCTGTACTCGTCTTTCAGGTCTTCAATGAGGAGAATTCAGGAGCTATCCTATAATCTAGAATGTACTTATATATGGAGCTCCATTCCTTCATTTTGATTTCATTTTAATTTAAACCAGTAGCAGTGGGCAGGCACCTCTTCTGGTTTCCTTGAAACATTCCTGACAATGGGAGGCTTATTTTGATTACTGAAGTCTCATCTGTCACTCTGAAATGTGGCAATGTTTAGATGAAACCTTTTTGAGCACCTCACCTAAAAAGAACTCCTCTGACTGTCTTCTGAAATCAGCCTACATGCTGAGTCTCTGTGTCAACATTGGAGGCACTAGACGCTGCTCTTGTGTGTTTATACCATGCCTGCCTCTTTGTAGTTGGATATGAGCGTCAAGAGGGTGGTGTCAAGTCTGTTGTGATTACACTTTGTTTTCACTGCAAGTCTACTACTTGCAAGGCACACACTGTACTCACCAGATGTGTGGAAGTGATTTATCTTTTTAGCATTGTAAATATCCCCATTAAAATAATAATAGTGCATGTGAAAATACTTTTATTTATGTTGATTTCTTACTGTTAGCTTCAATAGTGAGGTGGGATAAAAACTTTGAAATGATCAATTGTACAAGATTATTATCTGGGATTTTATTTACTTGTTCCTCTGTCTCTGCCAATGGGTTTGTGGGCAAAGGCATAATGAGCGTCCCGGATCTAACACTCCTTAGATCACCCTCAGATGGTAGTTTTCTTCTAATAGGCCTAGTTTAACCTCAGACTTTTCCCTTTCTTCTTCTATCTTCTGGAACCTATCTTCTAGCTGAGAATGTTCTGAATATATTCAGTCTCGGCTCTCTGACTTTCTTCTGTCATTTACTGCTTACACAGTTTTATTTTTTCCTACTATAAAAAGAGATTGTTTGCTATTTCCAGAAATGTTGATTAAAATTTCTCTCTTCTTAATCTTGTTAAAGAAAGGAAGTCATATTCACTGTCTATAAATATATTTTATACATACATGCAAAATCCTAATACAAATATCAAATTTCATGTGACCACAAATTCTGGACATGCTGAAAATGAATTTATGTTTTTATGTTTTTGATGACTAAAATGAAGTTATGTTATTTTTATATTCTCCCCTATGAAAATCTACTAAGAATTTCTGATTTCCTAGGTGGAGAACAAAGAAACTTGAAATAAAGCTTAGTAGTAATCACAGTTCTTACATCTATATATGAGTATATTAATACTTCATCTTAACATCCTCATTTTACTTGTTGAATATCTTAATTTCACCTAAAAACATTTTTATACAAAAATAATATAGCTTATGCAATTCAAGTTGGAAATAATAAAGTTACAGTGCTTACTTTTGCTCTAAAAAGCAAATTTAATGTTTTATTAAAATAAAATATTATACAGTGATTCTGTTTACTGTGTATTGAATTTTACTAAATATTAATGCAATCTGGTAATTATCAATGAGATAGCGTAATGTTTGATGATATAAAATGTTTTAGTAAAGATTGAAAAAGTTCAATGACTTAGTTTTTATAGCGTATACATTGTAAAGTTTATGTATTCTCTTTAGAAATAAATAACAATATTGCAAGATGAATAATTAAAATAATACAAATATAATGATTTTATGAATGTGTGAAAGCAGTAAAAATAAATAAATTAATATTATAAATATAAATAAACAATAAAAATAAATAAAATAATTTGTGTTTTTTTTTATTCAGAGTTTATTAAATTATAAAAGTTTCCATTTCCGCCCCTCCTCCCAATACCCTCCCACTCCCCCCACTCCCTCTCCTCCTTCCTCTCCATCCCAAAGAGCAGTCAGGGTTTCCTGCCCTGTGGGAAGTTCAAGTTCCTCCCACCTCCCTCCAGGTCCAGGAAGGTGAGTATCCAAACAGACTGGATCCAAAAAATCCAGTATATGCAGAGGAAACAAGTCCCAGTGTCATTGTCAATGGCTTTTCAGAAAGACTCCGGGCCAGCCACATTCAGAGAATCCGGCCACATTCAGAGAATCTGGTTGGATCACGTGCTCGTTCAGTCCCAGTCCAACTGGCCTTGGTGAACTCTCATTAGATCAGTCCCCTTGTATCAGTGGGTGATGGCACCCCTCGCAGGCTGATTTCATTTTTCACCACATTGGAACACCGGACTGAGCCCCCCAAGGTCCAAATAAAATAATTTGTAAATATAAACAATAAAAATAAATAAAACTATTTTATAATATTATAAATAACAACAAACATCCATAAATGATGTTGTAGGCTTAATTATATTTTTATAATTTGCACCTTGAATTACTAACCCTAGGTATCTTAGAATGTAAATGAATTTTATGATGCAATTTTTTTTATTGGTTTTTATTGATCTCTACATTTTTCTCTGCTCCCCTCCCTGCCTCTCCTCTCTCCTTTAACCCTCTTCCAAGTTCCTCCTGCTCCCAGTTTACTCAGGAGATCTTTTTCTACTTCCCGTGTAGATTAAATCTATGTATACCTATCTTAGGGTCCTCATTGTCATCTAGGTTCTCTGGGATTGTGGTTTGTGGGCTGGTTTTCCTTGCTTTATGTTTAAAAAAGACTTACGAGTGAGTACATGTAATAATTGTCTTTCTGGGTCTGGGTTACCTCACTCAAAATGATATTTTCTAGGTCCATCCATTTGCCTGAAAAATTTAAGATGTCATTATTTTTTCTGCAATGGTACCATATTTTCCTTATCCCTTCATGGTCGAGGAACATTTAGATTGTTCCCAAGTAATGGCTATGACAGACAATGTTGCTATGAACATAGTTGAGTCCATGTCCTTGTGGCACAATTGAACTTCCTTGGGATATAAACCCAAAAGTGGTATTACTGGGTCTTGACGAAGGCTGTTTCCTAATTTTCTGAGATATCACCACACTGACATCCAAAGGGGCTGTACTATCTTGCATTCTTACCAGGAAAGCATGACTATACCCTACAACCTCTCCAGCATAAGTTGTCATCAGTATTTTTGATCTTGGCTATTCTTATGGGAGTAAGATGGAATATCAGAGTTGTTTTGATTTGCATTTCTCTGATGACTAAGGATGTTGAACATTTCCTTAAGTGTCTTTCAGCCATTTTAGACTTCTCTTTTGGGAGTTCTCTATTTAGGTCTATACTCCATTTTTTATTAGATTATTTGTTCTTTTCAGTTTCAGGAGGTCCCTTTTATTAATTTTTTCTCTCAGTGACTTGCTACTGAGGTTATATTTAGGATGTGGTCTTCTGTGCCAATGAGTTCAAATGTACTTCTCTCTTTCTCGTCTATGAGGTTCAGTGTGGCTGGCTTTATGGTGAGGCCTTTCCTCCATTTTTATTTGAGTTTTGTGTATAGTGATAGATATGGATCTATTTTCATTCTTCTACATGTTGATATCCAATTATGCCAGCACCACTCGTTAAATATGCTTTCTTTTTTCTATTTGATATTTTTTTGCTTCTGTGTCAAAAATACAGTGTTTAAAGGTGTGTGGATTAATATCCAGATCTTTGATTTGGTTCCATTGGTCTTCCTGTCTGGTTTTGTTATTTGTGGCTTTTTTTGTTGTTTGTTTTTTTTTGTTTTTTGCCAATACAAGGCTGTTTTCAGTACTGTAGCTCTGTAATGGAGTATGAAATCAGGAGTTGTGATGTTCTTTTATTGTACCAGATTGTTTGTGCTATAAAAAAGCCTGTAGTCCACAACTCCAGAGAACATAGACAACAAAGAATATCCAAAGCAAGACATACAGAGATCGAAGAAGCAAAAAAGACAAGATATCCTTAGTAAAATGGGGTACGGGGCCAGAGGAGCTGGAAGGAGAGAGGGGAAAAAGAAAATGGAGTGGGGAAGTGTATAGCTCAATTAAAAACAATAAAATAAAATACTATTTCAGCTATAGACAGGTCTGTAGAAGATTTTTTTTATTAGTGATTAGAGGGGATGGACCCAGTCCATTGTGGATAGTTGTAGAATCACCCGAGGTCTGCATCACCAGCCTCCCGGTATGGACCACAGCTCCATACCACCATGAGCTCTTGGGCAAAGGCTTAGGGGTTAAACACAAGACACACACACAGAGAGTCCAGGTCATTCGCTAAGAGGTGAATGCCAATTTATTTAGCTTTATCCAGAGTTAATATACCTTTCCCCCCAGTAATGGAAACCCTGCCAGCCAGAGGGGGTTGGGGGAACTGGAACCATGTGAGAACTTTTTCCGCAGGCAGGTGTGCGAGAGTTGCAGGGCAGTGGCAGACAGGTGAAAGGGACCTTGGTGCCATGGGCTCTCCTGGGCAGGTTGGGAAATTACCATTCCAAAGTAATACAAGACCTAAGGCTAATTCACCAGGTTAGCAGAGCAGAGCATAGAATTTAGCAGGAAGCTTAGCTGGTTAGCCAAAACAGTCCTTGATTTGCATCTCAGGGAGTAAGGGAAGACAGGGGCCTACAGATGGTGCCTTTTCTGGGCTGGTAGTCTTGAGATTTAAAGAAAATCAGACTGAGCAAGCTATGAAGAGTAAGAGAGTAAGTAAGATTTTTCTACATTCCTTGCCTCAGTTCCTGCCCCAGGTTCTGCTATGAGATAATGCTCTTAAGCACTGCAACATTTGTCACTCATACTGGTTTAATATATATAATAATATGGTAATAATAATAATAACAATAATAAAAATAATAATATAATACTGATTGGCCAGCAGGAAGGCAGGAAGTATAGGTGGGGTGACCAGAATAAAGGAATTCTGGTAAGAAAACAGGAAGACAGTCACCAGACAGACATGGAAGAAGCAAGATGAGAATTCATATTGAGAAAAGATGCCAAGTCATGTGTGAAGGCGTAAGTCACAGACAATACCACACCAGTTTGGAATTATGATTAATAGAATGGTTATTTATTCAAAAGGGAAAAAACTTACAGATTACCGTCCCAGACAACAGCCCCTCTGCGCAAACAGGAAAGGAGTCTAGAAGCCGGAAGTGGAGCCAGAAGCCAGAGAGAGAGAGGAGAACAACCGCTGCTTTTTTTAAAGAGAGAGAGACCATGCCCCAATGGGCTGGTACCTCAGTGGCGACTGGCTGAAGGAGCAGAAGGAGCTCCTGCAGCATCTCCCCCTTTTGTTTAAGTAAGAGAGTTCTAAGCCCACTACGAAATTATATACAATAAGTACAAACCTACGAAATTATATACAATAAATACAAATATTCTATTCTAACTAGCTTAAGTCTTGTATAACAAATAACTTGGCCAAGTCATAAAAGGAAAGTAACTACATTTATATAATTTTCAATCCCATCGAAGATCTGAGAAGGGAAATAATGTTACCTGAGTAATTAGGAAGTGTAATCAAACAACTTCCAGAACATGTAACAAATCACAGAGACAACTAGCTACCTAGGCAAACACCCAAAGTCACGTTTGCAGCTTTGAAGCAACCAACTTTGGCTAGGGCCTGACATAACTGACATACCATTTTCAAAGGCAAGAAACTTCAAAACTATCTTACCCTGTCTTGGCAGGATATGACAGTCCTGTTTTATCCATTTACGGATATTCTGTAACTCTCTCAGTAGTTGAGGTATGAGAATTTCTTTACGCAAAGGCCAGTTCTGCCAAGAAGAAAGGCTCCAGGTGGAGTGTCTTTGGTGCTCAACCTTCTCTCGGGAATAGATCGGTGTTGCCAGGAGCGATTGTGTCTCCCTACCACAGAGCTCTGAATTAGATTAAAGGACATTTTCTACAGCTCTTTGAAGAGGTTGAAGATTATCTATCTATACTGAATATAATCTCTATGTATCTAAAGAATCTGATTAGTCTAATTATAAATGACAAACTTAGATGACTGTTGATCTATATAATTCTCAATATCTATCTAACTTAAAAACTGAGATAATAAACAACTGTGCAATAAATGAGGACAATGTGACCTCCAAATATAAACAATGTGCAAGTATACATTGCAATATGGTAAATATATATATCAATACATAAACAATATATAAGTATCTTAATCAGAGGTAGAAGTGTACAATGCAATATGGTAAATATACATATATCAATACAATATATATATATCAATACATAAAAATGTTTTAAACAGAGGTAGAAGCATGCATGCATAAAATAGTCAACATAATTTATCTTTGTATCAATATATATGAGAATCAATACCAATATGTTTGTCTAAAAACAATAGCTAACAAGTACAAATCTATTATCCCATAATCCAATTATCCCTCTTTTTTTTTTAAAGATAAAATTCCTCCCCCAACCCTCAACCGTATACTAATTACAATCAACCCCTAAATGATATCCCTAAACCCAAGGACAAACTTTACTGGGAGAGGGGACGTCATTCTCTGGAATTACTTCCAGCTGTCATGGGGGCGATGTTCTTTCTGGGGGATCCTGTGAAAGTAAAATGATGATTAAATTTCAAGATCAATGTCTTTTAAAATTGCAAATAGTCTCTGAGTATTTTGTGGAGGTCTGGCCAGAATGTTGTACAAGATGTGCACCATTTCAGCTAACCACATTGGAACCATCTTGTGCAGCTGGTACCCAAAACAGGTCTTGTAGTAGCGCTATCAGTATCATGACGTCATCTCAACCAGGTGGAGTTGTTGTTATGGGGCCCCATCTTCTTCCTGGAAACTTCAAATGTCACTGCAGGAAAAACTCATTGTTCATTGTGGAAAACTTAAACAGTAATCATATAGACATATACAGACATACATATATTCCATGAAAGGCATGATAGATATATATAATGAAAGGTATGATAGATATGAAGAAAAGTAAAGATGTTTTCTAAACTCATATTTCTTTCTGTCCCATATCATGGCTCTTGACATGAGACAGAAACTCCAGAAACTCTGGGTTTTTCTTTTAACAACAGGCTTGGAATTAGAGAGTGACTGAGCCAGAATCCAACTCCAAAACCAGCTCTATAAATTTAGAAATATGATTTAGTGTATTGTACTTACAGAAACTATTCAATTTTCTTGATAGTCCCTATTGGGCTGTTATTTTCCATCTGTCAGTATTCAAATATCCAGGGTCCCCTGAACTTTTCAAAGATCAGTGTTTTCCTGTGGAGATAAGAACAGAACCCTGCCCCCATTCTATGTTTTTTTTTACCACCTGTATGAATATCATCATTGTAGATGAGCTGTCATTTCTCCTTTCCAAGAGGTTTCTCCTCTTCAAATATAACCTTTATTAATTTTGATGGTATCCACAATTTTTCTTCTCCTGTGGAAACAAGAGTAAAACCCCTTCCCCAACATAGCACATCTCCTGGCTTCCACTGAGAGGTCAGCACGTCTTTGAAATAAACAGGTTGGTTTAGTTCAGAAGTTTTTTTCCATTATCCAATGCCTCTCTGCTGCTGTTGTTCCTTTCTCATTAGCATTAAGAAAATTCAATGTTAATAAAGCATTATGCAATCTATTTCTGGGGGTATCTTTCATCCCTTTCTGTTTGTTTAGCATATCCTTTATAGTACAATTTGATCATTCTATAAGTGTCTGATCTGTAGGATTATTTGGTATACCTGTAACGTGTTTTATATTATAATAAGCAAAGAAGTGTTTCATTTTCTTAGATACATATTCTGGACCATTGTCTGTCTTTATTTGTGCTGGTATAACCATGATGGCCATAACTTCCAATAAATGTGTGATTACCGAATCAGCCTTTTCTAAGCTCAGGGCAGTTGCCCATTGAAAACCTGAATATGTGTCTATGGTGTGGTGTACATATTTTAATTTACCAAATTCCATAAAGTGGAACACATCCATCTGCCAGATTTCATTATTTTGAGTACCTTTTGGGTTACTCCCTGCAGGCAACGGTGTTTGATTATAGAAAGAACAAGTAGGACATCTCTTTATAATGTCCTTAGCTTGTTGCCATGTAATGAAAAACTCTTTCTTTAAGCCTTTACTATTGACATGATTTTTTTTATGAAATTCTGAGGCCTGCAGAATGCTTCCAATCAATAATTGGTCAATTTCAGCATTACCTTGTGCTAGAGGGCCAGGCAGACCGGTATGGGACCGGATGTGTGTTATGTACATTGGACAAAGTCTATTCCTTATTATGTCCTGTACCTGGATAAACAATGAAGTCAACTCTGTGTCATCTGGTATGAATTCAGCGGTTTCAATATGCAAGATAACTCTTTCTGCATATTGTGAATCTGTAACTATATTAAGAGGTTCTTTAAAATCCCTTAGCACCATAAGAATGGCATATAATTCTGCCTTTTGGACAGAATTATAAGGGCTTTGTTCCACCTTACTCAATTCTTTCGATTTATAACCTGCTTCCCCTGATTTATTTGCATCAATATAAAATGTCCAGGCTCCAGTTATTGGAGCATCACGTACAATTCTAGGAAGAATCCAAGAAGTTCTCTTTATGAGGTTAAGTCTATCACTTTTGGGATAGTTGCTGTTAATTTCTCACAAAAAATTAGCACAAGCTCTTTGCCATGGTTCATTATCTTCCCATAACTTTCTCATTTCCTCAGTAGTAAAAGGCACTATAATTTCTGCTGGGTCTATACCTGCTAGTTGACGAAGTCTCAGTTTACCTTTTAAAATTAATTCAGAGACCTTTTCTACACAAATTTTTAATTTTTTACTTGGTTTATGAGGAATAAATATCCACTCTAAAATATCTTCCCTCTGCATTAAAATCCCTGTAGGAGAAATTCTGGAAGGCAGTATGACTAGGATGGAATTAAGATTCGGGGTGACCCTATCCACATGTGCCTCCTGTAATTTTTCCTCAATCATTGTCAGTTCCTTTTCTGCTTCCACTGTCAATTTTCTGGAACTATTCAAATCTTTATCACCATCTAAGGTTTTGTTTAAATGAACTATTAGATCACGTATTATTCCAACCACTGGTCATAGACTGGAAATGTCACCTAACAATCTTTGGAAGTCATTAAGAGTCCGTAACTGGTCCCTCCTAATTTGTGCCTTTTGTGTTCGATTTTCTCTAACCCTATTCTGTAATCTAGGTAATTGATAGAATTTCCTCTTTGAATCTTTTCAGGGTCAATTTGTAATCCCCACCTAGGCAAGACTTTCTTTACTTCTTCAAACATACTTTCCAAAATATCTTTATTTGAATCAGATAATAAAATGTCATCCCTGTAATGATAAATTATGGACGTGGGAAATTGCTTACGAATTATTTCCAATGGCTTATTAACAAAATATTGACACAATGTGGGACTATTGAGCATCCCCTGTGGGAGGATAGTCCATTGATATCTCCTAGTAGGGTGAGAATTATTATAAGTAGGCACTGTGAAGGCAAATTTTTCTCTATCCTTTTCTTGCAAAGGTATAGTGAAAAAACAATCTTTCAAATCAGTAACTATAAGAGGCCATCCTCTTGGTAATAGAGAAGGCAAAGGAATTCCAGATTGTAGCAGACCCATAGGTGGAATTACCTTGTTGACAGCTCTTAGATCTGTCAGCATTCTCCATTTACCAGATTTCTTTTTTACAACAAACACAGGAGAATTCCAAGGGCTGGTTGATTGTTCAATATGGTTAGCATCTAGTTGCTCTTGTACCAGCTGTTCCAAAGCCTGTAATTTATCTTCAACTAGAGGCCACTGCTTGATCCATATTGGCTTCTCAGTTAGCCATTTTTAAGGTAGGGCTGTTGGTACCTCTAAAGGTTTGCTACTGGCTGTATGTTCTTGTACAGCCTGAATGGCTGGTGACCTTTTTCCACAATACCTCATTATATCCTTCCCAGAATTGTGAGTTTCTGGAACTACAGAAATGTTAATCTGGGTATTCCATTGCTGTAACAGGTCACGGCCCCATAAATTTATTGCAATGTTGGCTATATATAGCCCTAGTCTTCCTATTTGCCCTTCAGGTCCTATACATTCCACCCATCTTGTGCTTTGTTTTACACGAGATAGGGTTCCAATTCCCAGGAACTGAACATCTACCTCTTGAAGAGGCCAATTTGGATGCCAAGATTCTGGAGTAATTATACTTACATCAGCACCTGTGTCTAATAAGCCTTCAATAAAAATGCCATTTATACAGATTCTTAGCTTTGGTCTTTGATAGTTAATAGAAGTTTGCCAAAGTATACATTTACTCTGTCCTACTGAATTTTTTGGCTCATTCTCCACATGTAATTCATCATTTAGACCAGTATTACTTTTTATGGCAGACATTGAAGTTTTCAATTTTCTTGGTGAGACACATTTTCCACTGTAACTGGAAATGACTGGGCCACTTTTGGCATGGGGGCCTGCGAGAGGCCCCTCAAGGAGTTACCCAATGGTATCGGGTTGCCTTGTCTGTCTATTGTTGATCTGCATTCGTTGGACCAATGTCGGCCTTTACCACATCTCCTACATATACCTGAAGGCTGAGGTCTCCTACTTTTGTCATTCCCAGAGGAGATATTATTCCTAGAATTTCTTTGCCTGCAATCCCTTTTCAGATGTCCTAATTTATCACAATTAAAACACCTGGTAGTTTGATGTCTCCTCATAGCTTTGGAAATCGCTTCTCCTACCCAGGATTCATCATTATAGCTAAACGTCTCAACATTCATCGTATGTTGTATCCATTCTTCCATAGGTCTGATCTAGATCTTAAAGGCCCAATTATCTTTTTACATTCGGTATTTGCATTTTCAAAAGCTAGAGATTCAAGAAGTATTCGTCTAGCTTCTGAGTCTGTTACCCCTATGTCCAGAGCCTTAATTAATCTTTGCACAAAGTCAGTAAAGGGTTCTCTCTGTCCCTGCCTAACCCTGGTATATGATTCGACCCTTTTTTCTGGATCTTGTATTCTATTCAAAGCATTCAAGGCTGCTTTGTGACATAAGGACAGCACTTCTTCGTCATAAAGAGCTTGGACCTGTGGATTATCATATGTTCCTACACCAAGAATTTGATCTTGGGAAACCTCCACACCTTTTGCTCTTCCTTGCTGTTCTATATGTTTGGATTCTTCTCTGAAATAAATTCCAAACATCAAGGAAGGTCCATCATCTAAAACTGCAGACACTAGCTGAGAGAAATCATGGGGGGTAGCTCTGACATTAGAAGCCCAAGTCCTTATCATTTCCTTAACAAATGCAGAGTGCAAGCCATAATTAACGACAGCTTGCTTAATTTCTTTTAAATCATTCATTGCTATTGGTGTCCATCTAGCTTCTTTAACTCCCTTTGAGCTTTTAGAAGTTGACCCTTTGTCAGAATAAATTACAGGGTATGTTGTTAGAACCCTGGGTAAGCCAGTTCTAACAGCTGATGGTGACATTGTAGCCTGTCCTTGTGCCTTCTTACTCTGTTCACCAGCTCCAATAATTTCTTCAATCATTTTTAATCTCTTTATCATTGTCTCCCTTAAATCTTGACTCTCCTGACCTACCCGTGTTTCTAGGAATTTCACTAAGGTATCAGGTTTTCGGTTCCCATTCTGGAGGTACATTCTATCTGTTACCTTACCAAAACTTTGTGGTAATGTCTGAACATTAAATTCAACAGCCTGAACCCTTTCAGGTAACTTCCTAGTACCCTTGGACATGGAGTCAATTTTGTCTATCATAGCATCCACTTGTTCAGATAACCCCTGATTTTCAATAATTTTAATCCTTTCAACTAGTTGTTCATTATTAGTCCGTAAAAATCGTATCTTCCTTACTGATAAAATATTGAAAAGAAAACTGAAACCTAGTAACAAGTAAATTAATGTATCATATAAACCTTAGTCATATAAAACCATAGTCATATAAACCTTGCATGACATAATCCATTGTATTAATAAAGAAAACAGTAAAATTGGCATTGGAAACAAAAACTGCCATATTACCCCTTGTCTAGTGGGAGGCGCTGTTGCCAAGTCGCGACTAGAACCACTGCAAAGGTGACAGAAACGGAGTCCTGTTTCAGTGTCTGCCTTAGCATTTGTTAAAAACTAGGAAATATAAGTTGCTCAACAAAGAAAATGTAATTAAATCAACTCCATACACGGAACCAGAAACCCAGAATCCAGGGATAGAAAAGAGCAACCCGGAAGCTGTGTATGCCTCCACGTGACCAAGTCGTTCTGATTCACGCCACTAAAGCGCCGCACTTACAAGGGAAATTTAAAAACAACTCAGAAAAGAGCAAATCAGTCAGGCAGAGACTCTCCCGAGCCTGTGGAGCTTGGGTGGTGTGGGGTTTAATTGAACTGCTAGCTCCACACACAGGGCACAGGCCGCAGCTGAGGGAGGGCTCGTGACTAGCTGAGCTGGCAGCAAGCAGTTGAGTGGGTGCAAGGGAGGTTCTACAACCAAATGTGGGGTGCCAAATGAAGGTGTAAGTCACAGACAATACCACACCAGTTTGGAATTATGATTAATAGAATGGTTATTTAGTCAAAGGGGAAAAAACTTACAGATTACCGTCCCAGACAACAGCCCCTCCACGCGAACAGCAGAGGAGTCTAGAAGTCAGAAGTGGAGCCAGAAGCCAGAGAGCAAGTGGAGGACAACCGCTGCTTTTTTTAAAGAGAGAGAGACCACGCCCCAATGGGTCAGTAACTCAGCAGTGATTGGCTGAAGGAGCGGAAGGAGCTCCCGCAGCACTAGTGGCTAAACATAAATAAGAATTATAGGTTAATTTAAGTTGTCAGAGATAGTTAATAATAAACATGAACTAATAGGCCAAACAGTTTACAACTAATATAAGCCTTTATGTGTCTCTTTAGAACTGAACTGCTGCAGAATCAGACAGGTTATAAACTTTGTCTACAAATGGCTCCCATCATGGCACAAGAATTTTCACATAAAGTCTAAGGAAGTACTTAAAAAGGGTTCTTGACAGATAAGAAAAGATCAATCACCACTTCTTGGTATCCATATTTTCTTCCATAGGCTCTATTTGCTAGTGGCAGGCAGAGGTAAGGCTCCTTAAGCGAGTCTTCTTGACTCAGCATCAGTGGCAAAAACCGCACAGCTCTTTTAAGAAGTTCTGCCACCAAACACTTAAATGATGTTTGTGAGCAGCCAGCATCAAGCTTCTTGGTGGTAGCATGAACCTACAAATTACACATAGTTTGTGGTAGTAAATGTGGCTCTCACCAGTACTTCCACCACAAAGCTACTCTATCAAAAAACTAAGTAATGGGTTGGTTGGAGCTAGCCACAAAAGCCACAACTTTAATCCTAGTTATATTGCTTAGCAGATTAATGGCTCTTGTGGTCAGAAAAATATAGAGATATACACTAAAGACAGATTCAGATGAATAAAAACCTCTAAACAGTTTACAATGTGTTTAAAAATATACATAGGCTTAGGAGAGAAAAGAAAAAGGATTGAGAAAGTCCTTTAAAAAGAGAAATAGTCAGGTATGGTGGCACATGCAGTTAATCCCAGTACGAGGGGAGCAGAAGGAGGCAGATCTCTGTGAGTTTAAGGCCAACCTGGCCTATAGAGTACGTTCCAGTACAGCCAAAGATAAAAAATCTCTGTCTCAAAAACCTAAAAATTAAAAAATAAAAAGAGATAGAGAAAAAAGCCACATAAAGATGGAAAATACAGAGACTCTGAAAACTGTGTATTAATGTGTTGCTTTTAATTGTTTCACTGCTGATGAAGGAGCTACAGCTACTGAAAGACATTTATTTATAAACACTGCTGAATTAATCCAACACTTATATTTTGAAAATGCCTTGATTTCAAAATTTAGATCAAAAGATATATTACTTTGGAGAAGTGATGGAGGAGGGCACTGCTCATTGGTTTCTGACTATCTTAGGCCTGAAATAATCACACAGAAACTGTATTAATTAAATCACTCTGTGCTCCATTAGCTCTAGCTTTTTATTACCTAACTTTTACATATTAATTTATCCATTTTTTTAAAAATCTGTGTATCTCCATGTGTATGTGGTTTACTGGCTAAAGTTTCCACCAGCATCAGTCTCCAGTAGCATTATGGCATCTCTCTAACTCTGTCTTCCTTCTTCCATGCTAGAGGCCAAGGCAGTTCTTTATTAATTAACCAATAAAAGCAACACATAGACAGAAGTTCCTCCCACACCAGGGAAGAGGTTTTGCTTTTGTTTCCACAAGAAATGAGAGACCGTGAATTAATTCTGGGTTAAGAAAAATAAGATGTGATCAAGGAAGACTCCTTGAAAAATCTCCAGTGGGAAAGGATGACCCATATGATCCAATCTTTCACAGGACCTCTGTCGCTGTTTCCTCTGAGTTCTACATTCCGAAAAGCCTTAACACCACTGACTGAGATTATCCAAACTTATAGAATACTCCAGGTATGACTTGACCAAAATCCTAAATTTTCTTTAGATCCCCATAAAATTACCAGCACTCCCAGTCAGCAGGAAGTAGCATAGAAAACTATGCTCACATTCCCCCCAAAAATGAACTATGGATGTTTGTCTTTTTTAGTGTGTTGATTACAAATTGTTATAGATCATAGTCAGGAAAAAAACATAACAAAGGAGGTTAGATTCAGGGGTTTTGTTTGGAAAAGAAAAAAAAAAAGAAAATGCTCTGGGATAATGCATTTGTACACAGTAAAGATATGTCACTTGTATTGGTTTAATAAAACACTGACTGGCCAGTAGCCAGGCATGAAGTATAGGTGGGGTTATTAGAGAATTCTGGGAAAAAGAAAGACAGACAGTCAGTTACCATTAAGACACATAGGAAGTAGGATTAAAATGTCTTCTGGGGAAAGGTACCATGGTATGTGGCTAATCATAAATAAGAATCATGAGTTCATTTAAAATGTAAGAGCTAGATAATAATAAGCATAGCTAATAAATATAAAGAATTTATAACTAATATAGACCTCTGTGTGTTTCTTTGGTACTGTATAGCTGTGGGACCAGGTGGATTTAAGCTTCCATCTTCAAAGTTCCTGTCCTATTTGAGTCTCTGTCCTGGCTTCCTTCAATGATGAACAGTGATATGAAAGTGAAAGACTAATTATTCTTTTCCTTTCCAAATTACATTGGCCATTGTGTTTTATCTTAGCATTAGTAAGTCTAGCTAGGAAAAAATTTAAGTATATAACGAATTTATAATATAAACATATCAATGTAGTTTTCATGGTATGAAAAGAAAATGAGAACATTTTCAAACATGTCAATAGACTGTCTTTTTGAATTTTCACTTAAGAAAAATGTTTGGTTTAAAATATAAAATAATTATGGCTTTCTGCTTAGAATCTTTTGAGAATATCTTTGTATATGTAGTCTGTCATAACTATCCCTTATCTACTGAAATAAATGAACCATTTGTAATTATTCCTACTTATAATTTTATTTTATGAAAACACATTAACCAGAACCATTATATTCTCAATATCTTAGCAACACATATTCAATTTGCATCTTATACTAGATAGATATTTTGTTATACTCCAAGAGAAAAGGATTTTATGAATTTCTACCAAATGATGTGAATATTGCTGGTTGGATGCTTGTATGAAAGCTTCTCTAGAGAAGGTCATTGTGTGGAACAGAGAAAGCCCTGCCTAAGTGACACCTTGGACAAGTTTGATTTGTGTTGTTGGTGTAGGCAAGCCAAAGTCCCCTACTGCAAATCACATAAAGCTCAGAGAGAAATGACATGGTCTCTCTCAGGTGTTAGGTCTGAGTGTGAGTGTTGAGAGTGTGTGAAGGAAATCTTAATCAAAACATTCTTTCCCTGATGGATTACAGCCTGCAGATTGCATCCTTAAAGAGACTGTACCCACACAGAGACCACATTCCCACAGAGTCTGTACCCACACAGAGGTGGCACTCCCACAAATGAACACCCCCACAGAGACTGTACCCACACAGATACTGCAGCCACACAGAGAATGCACTCCACTGGGACTGCACCAACACAGACTACATAAACCCCATAGAGGTCACACCACTACAGAGACAACAACCAACATAGATTACATCTGACAGAGACAGTACCCCACATATACCACAACCCTCAGATACCACACACCCACAAAAACTATATCCTCACTGAGACTGTACCTCACAGAGACCACACCCACAGAGATTCCACTCCTACAGAGACCATATCCCACACAGAGATCACATTCCCACAGAGACCACACCTCTACGAATTATCTAAACCTGTCTCCTTGATTCAGTTAACATAAGCCTTACCTCTTTATTTGTATGGACTAACCCCATCTCTTGGTCAGCTATATGCAATAATCAGTCTATACTGACTATCATAAACACACTAAACTTCCAGGGTGCTGTCATTAAAGAATCCAGACCACATCAGTATACCTTTGCTGTGTGTTTGTATATTTGCCTTCTCTTCATTCCAACACTGCCCTAGTAAGGTCCATCTCAAGCCATGAAAGATATCATTCATACAACATATTTCACTGAAGAGTATAAAACACACTGTGGGAGCTGAAGTGATGTCACAGTAAGTTCCTGCTGCACAAATATGACAAATTGAGTCAGATACCAAACACACTCATAAAAAGGTAAGCATGGTAGTCCTTCTGTAACTCAGGGTTCAGAGGATGCTGGAACAGAAGAATCCTGGAGGTCACAGAACAACCAGTCAAGCTGAAATGGGGAGAACAACAGGTTCTGTGAGAGGATCTGTCACAAAAAGTACAGGGGACAGTGGTAGAAGAAGATACTAACCTGAAGCTTTGACCTTAATGTATACACACACACACACACACACACACACACACACACACACACACACACTGATAAAGAAGCAGACTGGAAAAAAATAATTATGTGAGTGATAATTAAGCTTTGGGGATTTTATAAAGTACAAAGTAAAGGAGACTACTCTGATTTCTTTCCTGTTTGGGTCTAAATTTAATGCCAGACAGAAAAAATGTAAATTGATAAAAACTGAAAGGGAAACAAGGCGTATATGTCACCACATTGCACATTTTAGGAGTAGGTGTAAGCTTCAGATAGTCATCATATGTCTTATGAGAACTGGTTCAAGGAGTATGACAATAGGAATGAGTCATCATTTAATGATCATTTAAATGATGATTTAAAAGGTATGCAAGATTTCTACTAATTATTGCTAATCCAAATTCACTTTCAATATTATATTCCTGAGGCATGTCACATAAATAAAAATCATGCTTGGCTGTTGGTGAAAACCTCTAATTACAAATAGCTGTGGAGGAAGATAATGAGTTCAAGGTACACTAGGGCTACTCAGTCACGTTTGTGTGTATGTGTGTGTGTGTGTGTGTGTGTGTGTGTGTATGTGAGTAATGCCCATCTACATGTTGAAGATCCTAATATAAGATGGCTCAAATCTCAGTGAAGAGGGTATTTTTGCCTAGAAATTATATTCACATTCAAATTATTACTCAGCTTTCCTTAAATTTTGCTTTTATCCTTTAGTTTTTGTGTGAGAGAATTCATTACAACTGGTATGTGTATGTGTATGTGTATGTGTGTGTGTGTTTGTGTGTGTGGATGAATGTTCAGAGGTTAATGAATAATAAGTGCACAGTCAGATAAATCAATTTACAGGTTCAGTACTCCAAGAACATCAAAACTTGCACTTACAGAAAATTAGGAAGTATATGCTAAGCATTTGTTCTCATGATTCATTGAGATTGTGATGACCTTCCTGTACTCAAAACACTAGAACACTAGGATGACAGGTGTATGTAGGTACCAAAGAAACTTAAACACTAACCCAACCAAAAAACCCTTAATTCTACAATGTTGTGCTGTCTTCAAGATATACTAGGGCAATGATGGCACCAAACTTGTGGGAGTAACAAATCAATATCTTATTTGACTTAAGGTCTATACCACAAAATATAACTCATATCGGACACTGCTTAAGAGATCAAGAACCAAAGACTATATTGCCCAGAAACCTAGAGACAAACTAAACACCATTTGTCTTAAAATAAAGATGCAATTGTCTTAAAAAATGTAGTGATAAAATGACACCTAATGATATTCAATTAAATTCATATACTCATAGATAAGTGGTTTATTTATCCATCATCAGAGAAATTTCATTCTGCTGCAGATGGGAGCACATATAGAGACTCGCAGCCAGGTATTACATGCAAAGAGATGCTTGGAACACACGGTTCTAAATGAAATATATCCATTATATTCCTCCCCTTAGAATTTAGGGCACCGTGCAGAAGGGGTGGGAAGAATGTATGGATGATATAAAGGCTACCAGGAGAACTAGGCCCTCTAAATCAACTGAGCAAGAATCATATGAATTCACAGAGAGTGAAGCAGCAAGAAGAGCCTGCATGGATCTTCATTAAGTCATCTGTACATATATTATGATTTCTCATTTAGTATTAATATAAGATTCCTATGTATGTGAATGAGTGGGTCTTTGAATCTTTTGCCTTCTCTTGAGCACTTTTCCTTCTGTTTGTTTGTCTTATCCAACTTCGATGTGATGGTTGTTGTTTTATCTTATTCTATTTGATTTTGTTATAAAAGGAAACATACAATTAACATGTTTGATTTATTGTAGAAAAGAAAACATACAGTTATAAAATGAATATTTATTTGGGCATTGAAACATTAGCTAATGAGCCAGACAAAGAAGATCCCTGTGATAGTTTGAATGTAATTGGCCTCCATAAACACATAGAGAGTGGCACTATTTGGAGGAATGGCTTTGTCAGAGGAAGTGTGACAATGTTGGAGGAAGTGTGTCACTGTGGAGTTGGGCTTTGAGGTCACAAATATGCTCAAGCCATGCTCAGTGAGACAGACCACTTCTTGTTGCCTGTAAGTCAAGATGTAGGACCCTCAGCTCCTTCTCCAGAACCATGTCTGCTTCTAGCCACCATGTCTCAGCATGATAATAATGGATTAAACTTCTGAAAATGTAAGCAACCTCATTAAATGTATTCCCTTAAAAGAGTTGCCATGATAATGGTGTCTCTTCACAGCAAATAGAAACCCTGACTAAGACAAACCCTGTCTAGTAAGTTTCCAAACATAGATAGCAAGTATGGAACACTTGGCCAAATTAGCCTCAGAAACAATTGATCCCAAAGACATGGTTTAAACATTGAGAAAGTGAAATGAAGAGAGATTACTCTTAAGTAATGATAGTGGGACAAGCCTTCTCTGACCATCCAGATATAGCATGCTCAACAATACAGCAACAGGACTAACATGGGAAGAAAGAGGTCACTGGGTTTCTGGTGCTGTGCTGTGTTCCCTTCAGGAAACCCTTGGAGTATTCTTACTGAGATCTGTCTTAACCAGCTGGAAGGCTATATTCTATAGAGAAAGGTACCTGAACACACCCATCATTTACTAGCACGTCATGTCCATCTTCTGAAGATATTGCCAGTGCCTTGAAAGAAGTCACAGCGATGGAAACTGACAGGCATAATTCTGTAAAACTCTTTGTCATGTTTGTCACTTTTTTAGCCTTTTTTGAGTTAGGGTAGAGAAAGACTTCATTATCATTGTTTAAGTTTTAACTTGAAAAGAAGAAGTAAGGGTGGATCAAAAGTGGTAGGTACAATAGTTTTCATGTGCCATAGAAATTAACAGACAAACCATCAGAATATTAATGTTGGAATACATATGAGGTAACTTTTTAATGAAATATTTTGAAAATAGCACAAAAGGAATTTCTAAGGTATGTCTGAGACAGTGAGTCTGTGAGAAGATCACAGATTGAGAAGAGGCTGATGTTCCTCTTATGAACTTCATGTAAGCTTGTGTAAGGAATGCACTTGTAACATAAACAAACATAAAGTCTATTAAAAAAGAGAGATGAAATAAAGAGATAAATAAAGATGTATGGGTACGCTGCTGTGTAACCATTGACATTCTGCATTGTCATTTTAATGTAAATAGATGGTGTCTGCTATACAATAGCAAAAGCATACCACAGTAATTACCAATACCAGTAAAACCCTTGTTTATCATTATCAAGCATTACATGCTGACATAATTATATGTGCTATATTTTATATGACTGGGAGTGCAGGAGCTTAGTGATTACCACAACAAGCATATTAATACTGAATAAATCTATGCTATTTCAATGATGATGTGATAACTGGGAGACAGGAACTTTTCAGTTTTATTATAACTTGATGGGATCAAAATAGTTTATACATCTGAGATCATCATAATGAGAGAATAGGGATAAACAGATAAGGAGAGGTAATCACACATATATTCATGTATGAATGTTTGTCTATTCATATAAATATATAAGAGAATATACTGTGTACTGCTTATATATATGTGAGACTCACACATGTATTGAAATACAGTCTACTGACATATATCTTTGAAGGACCTTCAGCAGCACTAATACACATACCATATACAAGCCAAATTCAGATCTCATACCTAATCCTGAAACAATCCTTTACAGAAAAAAAATTAAGAAAGCTTAAATTTAAAATACCTAACTGGATGATTAATTTAGATTAAGATTCAAATATAATGTATACTGATATTACAGTTATACAGGTAGAAACAGAGAGATTTGCTCATATTTCTGTCACTGGAATGGCAAGCATGTTGAAGAAATCAATGAATTTTTTAATTAATATTAAAAGTAAATTACAAAAGTAGAAGCAAATTATATATATATACTATATGTGTACATACAAACATATATAATTATTGTATGCATAAATTGTTCAGGGCATATATATATATATATATATATATATATGAGATCAGCAAAAATAAATATTTGGACTTGTTTGAAAATATGAAGAAACTGAAGAAGTAAAGCCAAACATACATCCAAATTCTTTGAAAGTATTGACCCTCTAATATTTTGATAATATTTTATTTATTATTGATTTGATCTCAACTACAAAACAATAAACTATAAAACTTTTTTAAACTATAAAACACAGTTGCCCATGTATAGTATAGAAGTCATCACCTTTAAAAACGTATAGTCTATTCTCGAATTCCTAAGTACAGATGCAATGTGGCAAGCCAGTCTCCTGATTCTGCTACAAGTTTTTCATGTGCACCACGATGAATGACACAACCCCTAAACAATTATTCAAAAAACAAAAACTTTCTCCCTAAAGTTGTTTTCATCAGGATATTTTATCATTACACCTGAAAAGTTGCTGGGACACAGCCACACCAGCTTATGAAAATGTACTTCTCTGATTACAGATAAAGACAAAATCCTTGGGCTCCTTTTTTAAAAATAACATTTTTTATAATGTACATTGAAAAAAGACAAATGGATTCAAGTGTTCATAATAACATACAAAATACGACCTGAATACTATTGCTGTACAGTCTGCTTAGCTTTAGTTAATGGAGTAAATTGAACAAAAATATTAATTCATCCTAATGATTTCATTAAACTTCAGAGCTATCTTACATGGAAGTTATTTTATGAACATCATTTCTGTGTGTACATTTAGCCTGTTTGAGAAGCATGCTTCCTCTTTCTCCTTCTTAGAGTTCTATTCTTGTCTAGCCTGAGACATGAACTGATATAAGATATATTAACAAAGGAAATGGGCACAAAATTAGCACAAATATTACACAGATCAGGAGCTTCAATAGGGAAGCAAAAGTTCATCAACCTTAAATCTAACAGTCTCTGCCAAAGAGCAGTCAATTGTGAAAAGGCAACTAAATTATGTGGGGAGGCTAAAAGACAAGGGATGCTTTAGAAGGACAGTACACAAGTCCACAGGCTTTAACACCCTGTCTTTGAGGATAATAATATTGCTTCCTCCACATGGGAAAGCATCTTCCACCTGGGAATTTTATTTCTTAACTTGTAAGAAACAGAAGGAAGGTCAGAGTGAGACTCTTGCACCTGCTGTTTGTGAAGTGTCTTTAGCTTAAAATAATTCATACACCAAAGTGGAAGATTAGAGGGTGGTGTGTTATAAGTGTTGTATTTTGGGGCAGCGTGTTCTGAATTCTAATATAACCCCATGAGGGAAGAGTGATAAGCCACAGGCTTTGCTCTTGAAGACTTTGCTTCTAATTAAGCAGCTAATTCTAAAGGAATATATTCACAAATCTCAAGAGACTAGAAACAACTTATACAGAAAAATGTTTTGGAAAATATACCAGGCAATAGTTTTTAAATAGTTTCTGTGATCAAATAGAAGAAACAAGATTTATCCTACAATCAAGTTTTCCTACAACACATATATGTTGTCAATAAGGCAGAAGCAATGTGTCAGCAAATAACATTCACCTCTAACTCGTGTGAGATATTTACTCCATTTTCTGTCATTTTGATAGTATTAACAAGATGTTACATTAATAACACATGTCGCTAGGAAGCTATTACCTGCAGCTTGAGAATATGACTCTAAGGGTTTTATTAAATACATGAATCAATTAAGATAAAGAAGGATGTATTGGGGAAGAGAAAACTGATAACAAAAATAGAGTGCAAATATTTTGACTACCATTCCAGTCCTGTATAGGGACTTTGTGAGCTTATCAAGACAGAAAAATTAGGGCTTTGGTGTTCATCTATATCAATAGCCAAGCATTAGTTCATGATCATTTGAAACAGAATATATAATTTCTTTGTTTGACCAACTATAGAATTTATGAAAATAAAGTGAAAAGTGTAGAATTAATTTAAAATGATTGTTTTAAAAATTGTAGTAAAAATGTGGTTTATTAGAATGTTTAACTTGCTGAAAAAAGGCAAGACCACTCTGCTAGAGCTTCAGATATATGTATTTTTATGTGAATTTTAGTTCTTCAGTTTACTCTTCTAAGCTGAGAAAGTATTCTGCTTATCCTGAGTAAAAATACAGTAAGTACACTTGTCGACATTTAACACAGAAGCCAGAGATCATGCTATTCTAAGAGAGGCTCTTTCTATTTGTGTTAGCTTGATCAGTAGACCATAACAACTATCCTAGGTTGGGTTTCTGTATTTACCTATTCACAATACCATAACAACTATCCCAGGTTGGGTTTTTGTGTTATCCTTTTCTCACTGACATAACAAACTATTCTGGACTGTGTGCTTTAAATAAAAACTGATTATCTCATAATATGGAGACTGAATGTCTAAGTGTTGGCAGGGACTGTTGGCTCTGAGGCCTGATCTTGGTTTATAAGCTGATAATTTCTTCTTCTTTTCTCTCATAACCTTCCCTTTGTGAACATACTCTTCAGTAAAGGGAATGGCCAGTTATATAAGGTTATAGTCTACCCTCTGCATTGATGTTAATTTTACTACTTCTAAAGACTGCATCACAGACCAGAGCAGGTTTGAGGTGGTGAGCTCCACAGGAGTGAGACTGAATCAACTATCTAGGCCAGAGTGGGCCTGAGGAAGCAAGTCCCACAAGAGCTGGAACAAATCCAGTTCAGAAACATTTGTGGACACAGGACTGAACCAGCAACCTGGGCCAGTGCAGACCTGAGACAGCAAACTCCACTGGAGCAGGTACAAGGGAGCAACCTCTGAGCAAGTGGGCCAGAGACAGAGACCACTGCAGGTGTGAACATGAATCTTAGACCTTCAAAGAAGTAGACCTAAGCCAGGACCCCTGTGGGTACAGGCATGAGTCTGGGCCCTCTGAGGGAGTAGGCCTGAGCCAAGTCTTCTGCAGGTCTGGTGCACCCAAGCCTGGGAACTTCAAGAGAGCAGATCGGAGCCAGAGTCTTTGCAGGACCAACCCCAAGCCAGGACCTCTTCAGGAACTGATCTAGACCAGGAACATTTAAAGAAACAGTTCTGAGCCAACAGCTAGACTAGAGAAGCAAGACTGAGACAGCAAACTCCATGGGAGTGGAGCAAACCCTAAGAGTGCTGAATAACCTCCAGGAACATGGCATAACCAGTAGGGTAACTAGAACCATGGCACTGACTGCATTATGAGGAAGAACCATTTGAGCTTTGGATTCACTGACAACTAGAAGAATAATCAGCAGAATTACACACAGACATAACCACACTTATTAGAGGAAAAGGAAGTTGGGTATATCAACAAAAACAAAGAGAATTGATGGTCTCATAGCAGCTAATCCTAAAGAAGGAAAAAAACACACAAATTAACATCACCAACAATGAAAACTAAATTAACAGGAGATAGCAATCACTGGTCATTAATATCTCTTATTATCGATGGACTCAACTCACCTATAAAATGTTACAGGCTAACAGATTGGATATAAAACCAGAATCCATCCTTCTTCTGCATACAAGAAAAACACTTCAACTTCAAAGACAGACACTGTCTCAGAGTAAAGGGTTGGGAAAATATTTTCCAATCAAATAGACCTAAGAAACAAGCTGGTGTAGCTAACCTAATATCTAATAAAATAGACTTCAAACTTAAAATCACTCAAAAGAGAAAAAGAAGGACATTTCATATTAGTCACAGGAAAAAATCCATCAAGAGGAAATCTCAGTACTGAACATCTATGCCACAAATAAAAGGGCACCCTCATATATAAAAGAAACACTTCTTGCTAACTCCCAGATTTAGTAAATAAAGAAAAAAGAAACATTTCTAAAGCCTAAATCATACATTAAACCCCACACACTAATAGTGGAAGACTACAACACTCCACTCTCACCACTGGACAGGTCAGTCAACCAAAAAAATTAACAGTAAAATAAGGGAATTCACAGATGTTATTACTCAAATGGACTTAACAAGCATCCATAGAATGTTCCATTCAAACAGAAAAAAAAATACCTTCTTCTCAGCACCTCAAAAATTGACCACATTCTAGGTAAATAAAACAAACCTTAACAAATACAAAAATTTGAAATAACCCCATGTATCTTATCAGATCACCATGACTTAAAACTAGAATTTAACAACAATATTATTTTCAGAAAGCAGAGAATCACTTGAAAATTAAACAAAGCTCACCTGAATAATCAATGGATCAAGAAAGAAATAAAGGTAGAAATTAAAGATTTCCTAAAATTCAATGAAAAGGACCACACAACATACCCAAATTTATGGGCATAATGAAAGGAACATTAAGAGGAAAGTAAATCACACTAAATACCTACATAAAGAAGCTGGAAAAATCCCATGCTAGTTAATTAAAAGAATATTTGAAAACTTTAGAACAAAAAGAAACAAACTTTACCCATGAGAACTATTCAGCAGGAAGTAATAAAATTGAGGGCTGAAATCAACAAAATAGAAACAAAGAAAAAGTACAAAGAATCAATGAGACAAAGAGTTGGTTCTTCGAGAAAATCAACAAAATAGACAAACCTTTATCCAAACTAACCAAAAGGCAGAGAGAGAATATCTAAATTAACAACATCAGAAATCAAAAGGGGACATAACAACAGACACAGAGGAAATACAGAGAATCATCAGGTCATATTTTAAAAACCTGTACTCCACAAAATTGGAAAACTTGAAGGAAATGGACACTATTCTGGATAAGTATCACTTATCAAAGTTAAATAAGAGTAGATAAGCAAATTAAACAGACCTATAATTGCAGAGAAATAGAAACAGTCATCAAAAGTCTCCCAACCAAAAAAAGCCCAGGACTAGATAATTTAAGAACAGAATTCTATAACACTTTCAAAGAAGAACTAATACCAATACTCCTCAAATTATTCCACACAATGGAAACAGAACATATTGCTAAACATTTTTATGAGGTCACAATTACCCTGATATCCAAACCACATAAAGACATCACTGAGAAATAGAATTAAAGACCAATCTTAGTCATGCACATTGATGCAAAAATACTAAATAAAATTCTGGCAAATCAAATCCAAGAACACATCAGAACCATCATTCACCATGATCAAGTCAAATTCACCCCAGAGATTCAGGGATGGTTCAACATATGAAAATCTGTCAATGTAATCCACCATATAAAGAAACTGAAAAATAAAAACAGCATGATCATATCATTAGATGCTGAAAAAGCTTTAGACAAAATACAACATCCCTTCATGATAAAGGTCGTGGAGAGAGCAGGAATAAAAAGACCATACCTAACTATATAAAGGCAATATACAACAAGCCAACAACAAACATCAAATTGAATGGAGAGAAACCACAATGATCCCACTGAAATCAGGAATAGGACAAGGTAGTCCAAGCTCCATATCTATTTAATATAGTTCTTTAGGTCCTACCTAGAGCGATAAGATACCAAAGCAGATCAAAGACTACAAATCAGAAAAAAGAAGTCAAATTCTCACTATTTTCTGATGATATGATACTTTACATAAGAAATCCAAAAAAATTCAACCAAGGAACTTGTATAATTCATAAACACTTTCAGTAATGCAGCAGGATACAAGATTAACTAAAAAAATCAGTAGCCCTCCTGTATACAGATGATAAATGAGCTGAGAAAGAAATCAGAGAAACATTACCCTTCACAATAGTCACAAATAGCATAACATATCTTGGAGTAAACCTAACCAAACAAGTGGAAGACTTGTATGACAAGAACTTTAAATCTTTGAAGAAAGAAATTGAAGATACCAGAAAGTGAAAAAAAAAATCTCCCATGCTCTTGGTTAGGGAGAATATAGTAAAAATGGCAATCTTACTAAAAGCAATCTATAGATTCAATGCAATGCCCATCAAAATCCCAGCAAAATTCTTCACAGATCTTGAAAGAATGGTACTCAACTTCATATGGAAAAACAAAAAACCCAGGATATCATTTTTTTTATTCTTTGCTTTATGTCTAAAAGCCACTTATGAGTGAGCACATATTATATTTCTCTGTCTGAGTCTGGGTTGCATTAGTATGGCTTTTACTATTTCCATACATTTGCATGCACATTTCAAGATGTCATTGCTTTTTTAACCACTGAGTAGTACTTCATTGTGTAAATGTACCACATTTTCATTATCCATTTTGTAGTTGAGAGGCATCTAGGCTGTTTCCAGGTTCTGATTATTACAAATAAAGCTGCTATGAATATAGTTGAGCAAATGTCCTTGTGGTATGCTTGACCATCCTTTAGGTGTTTGCGCAAGATTGGTATTGCTGGATCTTGAGGTAGATTGATTGCTAATTTTCTGAGAAATCACCAAACTGACTTTCAAAGCATCTGAACAAGTTTGCACTCCCACCAGCAATGGGGGAGTATTCCCTTTAGTCCACATAGTCTCCAGTATAAGCTGTCATCACTGTTTTTGATCTTGGCCATTCTGACAGGTATAAGATGGTATCTCAGAGTCATTTGATTTACATTTATTGGCTAAGAATGTTGAGTACTTCCTTAATTGTCTTTTGGTCATTTGAGAATCCTCTGTGGAGCGTACTCTGCTTAGGTCTGTACCCAATTTTTTATTGGATTATTTCTTCTTTTGATGTCTGATTTCTTGATTTCTTTATATATTTTGGAGATCAGTCCTGTTTCTGATGTGGGGTTAGTGAAGATCTTTCCCCATTCTGTAGGTTGCTGTTTTGTCTTGTTAACCATGTCCTTTGCTTTGCAGAAACATTTCATTTTAAAGAGGTCCTATTTATTAGTTAATGCTCTCAAGTGGCTGTGTTACTATACTTATAATTAGGGAGTGGTATCCTGTAGCATTGCATTCAAGGCTACATCCTACTTTCTCTTCTTCAGGTTCAGGGTTATTGGTTTTACGCTGAGGTCTTTGATCCATTTGTACTTTAGTTTTGTGCATGGTGATAAATATGGGTCTATTGACATTCTTCTACATATCAATATTCTGTTATGCCAGAACTGTTTGTTAAAGATGCTTTCTTTTTTCCACTGTATAATTTACCTTCTTTGTCAAAAATCAGATGTTCATAGGTATGTGGATATATCTGAATGTTTAATTTGATTCCATTGTATCACCTATCTGTTTTTATGCCAATACCAAGCTCTTTTCATTACTGTAGATATTAGAGTTTGAAGTTAGGAATAGTGATACTTCCAGAAGTACTTTTATTGTACAGGATTGTTTTGGCTGTCCTGAGTTTTTTTTGTTTCCCTGTATGTAGATGAGTATTTTTTGAAGTCTGTGAAGAAATTTGCTGTATAGCCCAGATCTTATGGAAACATTTTCTCAATTTGCTGTACCCTCTTCTCAGATGACTCATTTGTGTCTATTGACCTAAAACTGTTAGTCCAAATATATGTATTATATATTCTGAATATACAGCAGAATAACACTACTACTAATATTTATACTTATATTTATATTTATATTTATATTTATATTTATCATTAGTTATTGAAGTGAGAGTTGTAGGAATTTAAACTAATTTGATGTGAATATTCATTTCAGTTACATAACAAATAATTTACATTTTTGAATTAATTTACATATGGAGTTAAATTAAGCCTTTGATTAGGCCTAATATTTATGTATTTTCATATCTTATTTGATTACCATATATTTATATATTGATATACATGTAGAAAATTAATTTGGGAATTAGATAAAATAATATTTTTCTATATGCCTACATCATTTATTCAGTTATAAGGAAAATTAGTTATGTTTTCATTTTTAAAATTTATAAAACATATTCCCTTTTAAATCTTAACTTATAAAATGAAAAAATTATTTACACAACTTTCTCCTACTATCACATTAGTTTAGCAATGAAATACTATTCCTGTTAACTATGTCAGGAAGTTAGAAAACTTGTAGGTTTTAGAATGTCATGTCCAGACATAATTATTTAATGTATTAAATTAAGTGATCTGATAATTACACAAATATTTTAGACCAAGGATTTTATTTAATTAGATTCATTAATTCACTTTTCCATTGTTGTAAGAGAGCACTTGTTTGTTCCCAGTTGTTCAGCCCCAAAATAATCACACAGAAACCATATTATTTGCAATACTCTCTGGGTGATAAGATAAGTATATTTCTGTCTGACGCATATCTAAATTAACACATCTCCATTAATCCATGTGTTGCCACAAGGCTGTAGATTATCAGGTGGAGTTCCCACATCTGTCTCCAGTGAGGCTAAATGCCTTCTCATTGACTCTGCCTTCTTTTTCCCAGCATTCACTTTAGTTTTCCCCCACCTATCGATAGTCTACGCTGTGCAAGGCTAAGACAGTTTTTTTAAAAAAATTATCCAATGGTATTCACAACATACACAGGGGAATCCCATATCACTTCCTCTTTTCTGTTTAAATAAAAAGGAAGGTTTTAACATTAACATAGTAAAATTATATATAACAAAAGAAGAAGTAAAGAAGAATCACAGTTACAATATTTATATCTATTTTTTCAACAAAACTAAGAAAAAGTATAATTATACCTATCTATTCTTCAACTCCATCTAAGACTCCAGAAGGATATAATATTATCTAAGTAAACAGGAAGTGCATTGTAAGCAACTTCTAAAACTCTAGAATTGGCAAAGACATCTCACTAACTGAATAGTCACCCAAAGTTCTTCTTTACTGTTGTGGCATCCATCTTCAATCTACAGGCCCTTAATGTTCAACAGACTTTTCCATGAAACAGGAAATTTCAAAGATAATTCAATCTATATGACTATATTGGCAGTTTGTCATTCACTTTCCTCTGTGTCCTACAGAATGTCTGGCAGACTCTTTCATGAAGCAGGAACTTGAAGGACTGTCTCACCTTCTTTGGGCAGATTCAAAAGTCATTTTTCTGTGATTCCTGCATGTCCAATTCATACAGCATGATATCAAGTAGTCCAGGCATGAGCAGTTTCTTTTCCAAATATGTAACCAACTCCATAGGGAACCTCTTAGATGCCCATCATCTTCTTGAAGTAATTTGTCCTGCCGGGAACAGATGTGTCTCATTGTCATGAAAGGTCCTAAGTTTCTAAATATTTTTAATGTCATATTCTGTAGTCTTTGAAAGATCTTAAGATCTGAAATACATCTCTGTACATCTAGAAAATCTAACTAACTATAGGCTTGACTATTATAGATGATTATCTATATTTCTTAATTATGCATTACATTTTAAATGAGGTGCACAAAATACCTTGAACAAGAGCATAAATATACATTCAATAAAATTGACCTAAAATTTATGTCAATAGACCAAGATCCAAACCAACACAAATCTCTATATCATATCCCCCTTTATATGTAAAAAAACACTTATAAATAATATTTGGGAATATGGGCATAATTCTCTCCAAACTGCTTCCTGCTTTTTGTTGGGTGAAGTAATTTCTGATGTGTTTACAGCAATCTTTCAGGAGGTCCTTGTCCATCACACCACATTAGTCTGGAAGAATTTCACTGGTTCTCATCTTCTATGCAAACAAAAGAACCTTTTTTCCAAAGAAACATATCAAGAAACCTTTAGAACATATGTGTTGGATTAGCTTAGCTGTTACCAGAATCAAATGTATTTCTGCAGTCAAAAAATTCAAAGAAAACAGAATAATACACATAATCTAGACTCTCTGTGCATTTCCATCTTTATTTGGCTTATTTTTTCTCTATTATTTTTTAATATTTATTTTATTATCTTTACTCCTTTAATCTATGACTGTTTAATCTGTCTCTTTAAAGACTTTGTTTTATTTTTTCTAAGCCATTTGCTTCCTTTTATGACTCTCTATACTCTTTTCCTTCTCTTCCAAGCATACGTACATTTTTTAAACACACTGTGTCTTATGTAGAGATCATTTATGTCTGAGTCTGTCTTTATTGCATATCTGTAATCCTTTTCTGACCAGGATGGCTTCTTAAAATGCCAACTTCTTCTTAAAAATCTAAGCAGTAGCACTGGTAGGGCAAATATAGCCCTGCCTGCTTGCTCTGCCCAGTCCAACATAGAGGAGGTCTATTAACTGCCTCTGACACTGCCTCGGGCACTGTGTGCCATTCTCACCACAGCAACTCTGATAACCTGTTGGCCTAAGCTGCCACCAAATAACTTGCAGCATGCTTCCCACAATTCCCATTTAAATTCTCGGCCTCCTGAAAGAACCAGAATTGGCACTGGCAGTATGAACCAGAAAGTCACTGTTTCAATACTACATAACTTTTTTCTGCTAGCACTAGAGGTCAGGAAGACCTCTCTTAAAGGAGTCTTGGCCAGCAAACAGCTCATCTGGAGAAAATGGGGCTAAACATTTTTTTTTAAGTATCTAGAATTCCTTTTCAACTTCTCTCAGGTTTTAAGTGGATTTAGTTGGACACATTGGCATCAATTTGTTCAAAGTTGGTTGCTCCAATGTTGCAAATGAGACTTCGGATGATTGCCCAGGTAACTAGTTGTCTCTGTCATTTGTTGTACATTTTGGATGTTGCTTGATTGTGCTTCCTGGTTATTCAAGTAATAGTGTTTCCTTTCTTGGGTCTTCAATGGGATTGAAGACTAGATAGTTGTAGTTACTTTCCTGTCATGACTTTGCCAAGTTATTTATAATACAAAGCTTAGACTCCTTAGGACAAGATAATTATTGAAACTTTTGTCCCATTTCTTGCTTGATGTTGTTTATGCTGATTGTTATTCTAATGTTTATACTTGATATTTGTTTTTATTGTATATAATTTTGTATTAGACTTAGAACTAAGTCTAATATAGACAAATTATTTATTTAATAATTTAAATAATTATTTAAACAAAGGGGGTGGTACTGTAGAAAATCTTTCAGCCAGTAGCCTTTAAGTTACCCACTCACTTGGGTGTGACCTCTTAGACTATAAATGATGAGGTAAAGTGCTCACTCACCCCACAAACCTTTTTTTTCTCTTTAGCTTAAACTGTTTGCATTAATTTATCATATGATCATACCAAGCAATTTATTCTAGCAACTTGTAAGTGAATAAGTTACTTTGGGGTTTTACTTTGTAGTAATTTCAAAATAAATTGCACATATAGCAAGAGTCTTAGATGTGGGAGAACAATGAAAATAGCATCACTGTTCTGAGAATTGGTTGATGGTAATCCGTTATCAAGGCAAAGTCAGAATCCTTGACATTTTATTACAGACACATGATAGTGATTCTAGAGGTTAGAGGCAAAATAGAAGAAAATAAGTATAAACAGAGCAGTACCATAGGCTCATTTTTATTAGAATATTTGTCACAGACATAATATTGGAAAAACATAGAGTTTGGGGTTCAAATATATTTGGAGTACACTTTGGAAGCATCTTTGTAATGAGGCATTTAAGTCCTCTTTGCACATTAGAAAATGGATGTGTATTTATGCATACCTCTCCAGGTAATAACTAGCACTTCCTGAGTGTTTGCTATTGCAGTAGCCTGTTCAAATGACATTAAACATGAATGATCACCAGCACCTTTGAAATAGATGGACATCTTATGCTTTATACCACATTTTAGCCATTTCTTCTACATACCTTTCGTTGCTTCTGTTCACTAGAACATGGCAATGGTAATGCAATGATGGGAATGTAGTCAGCTTCATTGACTGCACAGTCTACCAGACTCCACATTGCTACTTGACTCGAAATTGTTCTAAAGACTCCACATTGTTATGCTGAGGAAGGGATTGCCATGCCAGCAGACTTATGTGCATGGAACTGGGTGGTCACTGGGAGGTGAAGGCAGTTTAGCCAATACCCTTGCATGAAACTCTGGTCCTTGCCACTAGGACAGGACTCTGTCAAGACAAAAATGAGTTTGGAACTTTTCCAGTTGTGGTTCTCAGGAAAACAGATTTGGTGGTCGCTTTGTAGTCCAAATGAACTATGCCTGGATTCTAAGAGACAGGCTCTCCTAGTAGTCTGACAGAGACCAGGCCTTTTTTTGGTTCACTAAATGGGGCAGAGCTAAGCAGATGGTCCTCAGGAAAACCTCAACTTAGGAGCAACCAATCATCAGGCGTGCCATAGTTTTCTGCTGTCTCAGCAGGCCTCCAAGGCTCCTTTCCTGACTCAGCAGACACACTTAGTCTCCTTTCCCTACCCTGTTGCTGAAAGGTCCCTAACTACTAGGACCTCAAACCAATCAGTCCCCAGTCTAATCTTTCTTTCACCAGCCAGGCCTAGATTAATCCTGCCTCCCTGAAATTTCTCTAACTTCACTTAAAAGTAGCCTGCAATCTTCTTGGGTGAGTCACCATATGCCATTCCAAGGTCGAAATTAATAAAGTGCTCTTATTATTATATACATGGGTGTTGTTCTTTTCTTGTAAGCTTTTCTCAGACCTTGACAGGTTCCTCATACAAACAAGAAAATATGAAGTGCACATTAGTTTCAGTCACTAAGTTTGTTGGAACTTTGTGGATAATAGAAATGAAAAACAAGGTATTGGATAATATTTAGGTTTTGTTTGCTTTATTTAGCTTCATCTACCCACTCTCCTAGTAAAACATCTACTTCACAGACTTAGGACCTGGAGGCTATACTGTGAAAAGCAAATGATAGGAACTATGCAAGCATAATAAAGTCTCCAATCTCTTACAAGGGAGTCAAACCTAACCCAGAATATATCTATGTTCCAGAAAACTCCATAAGCATAAGTGGATTTTCTAGAAAAGAGAGGATATAATCGAGACAAGTGGTGAAGGGTGAATTTTGTTGGTTTTTTGTTTTGTTTTGTTTTGTTTTTGGTTGTTGTTCTAAAGCATTTAGCTATAAGTTTTCTTTGGCATTCCTGTGCCTTTGAAAACCATATTGATTTGACTCTTGACTCTGCTACTAATCCTATTACTTTCTTCAAGATCCCAAGAACCAGATAATCTAATCAGATGTCTCCTTAAGAAGGCCTATGTACATCCCTCTAAATTTAATTTTTGAGAATTCTGTACGTGGGTGTTGGAATTTCTACCCTACAACTCATTGTTTGTCCTCCCACTCTCAAGTTTATGATACCTCTTAGTCTATAATAATTATTAGCAAACACAAACATACACACACACTCATACACACAGACATATATTATTAAGTCTTTCTAGTAATGTTTGTATGTGCATGTGCCTACTACAGACCACCTAGAATTGAGTAACCTATTCGGATCTAGTCCCTGAAAAAGACTTTAAAGTGACTGGAATTGTGATTTTGTGAGTCCTGTTTAGGAAACTGTACTGAGATTTGATGGGTGCAGCATTCCTGTTATGTTAAGAAGTACTGTCTTTAGCACATCCTCATCCTCTGTCACTTACAGTCCTTCCATTCTCTCTTCAATAATGTCCTCTTAGCTTTAAGTACATAGCTCCATTCTAGCTGTACCAGTTAGGGCTACAAAACCTGCAGTCACTTTTCTCTGCCTTCTGCCTAAACATGAATCTCTAAAATTGGCCTTCACTGCTCATCCCCCTAATAGAAAAGAAAAAATGAAGCTGGTTTGATAAAAGCTAGAACTGTGCATACCCTTGAGCTATTAATGAGCATTTCAAATACAAGTAGAACCTCCCTGGGGGCTATTATTTTCAATATTTTAATATTTATTCTTTTACTCCCAAACTTAATTCACAAAATTATGATCAGCAACTAACGAAATATATCCTCTCATTTTGGAAAAGAAAAACCAGAGATTTCAGTATCTATTATACCTGGGAGGAGACTATTGTGATTTACACTAGGCATTCCAGTTCATGAACAGTAGAAAGTATTTGGGAAAACAGTTTCATCGTTTCACCTTTTCACCAACATACAACCTGCAATGAATCTCTGCCACTAATTTGCTGTTTATACTGCCATTTTAACCAACTAATTTGCTTAATGATTACTATTTACTTATATCTGTTATATCATTTTGTTTGGTCGTCTATGTGAAGCTTCTTCCGGGCTCCAGGTTTGGCAATGGTAACAACCCTGCTGTGAGTTTCCATGGTGAAGCCTTTATACAGGCACATGTTTTCATTTTCATTTGTGAAATAACTGGTAGGGAAGTTGTGAGGTCAAAACTAAAAATATGGTTTGCTTTATGATAAACTGTCAAACTATTTTGGAAAGTTGTGTATTGTTTAACAGTCTTGCAACGAATATATGAGTGGTGCGGTTGTTCTGTATGTTCTTCAGAAGTCAGAATTGGAGCCTTTTTATAATGCTAGTGGCTGTGTAACAGCAGCTGTGTGAGTGGCTATGCCATAGTGTCCATCAGATTACTAGGCAATAGTATCAGTGATTGTTGCTATGGAGCAGTATCCATGAGAGTCACTATTTATCCTCATTTAAATTTACATTCAATCATAGTTAATGGTCCTGAGCATCTTCCCACACACCAGATGGTGGCAAATTTTTTTTTTTCTCACTGTACACGTTCTTTAAGATATTTTGTCCAGGCATTTGAGGGATGGCTTAATGTTTATGCACACTTGCAGGTGATTTGACAGAGGACCCAGTTTCAATTCCCAGCACTCCCGTGGCAGTTAACAATGACAGTTACCTCTAGTCCCAAGAGATCTAACACCCTTTTTAGGAAAACACATACTCATAAACAGAAAACAAAAACAATTACAATTTCAATATTTTGTTTTAATATTTTGTTCATTTTACAAAGATAAAAATTGTAGACAACATTAGGATCACAGTCTGCTGGAATATCCCAGACATAAGCTAGAGATACTTGAACAGAAGAAAATTGGGTTCCAATAGTGAGTAAAACAGGAAACTTTGTAGAGTCTTGTCTTAACGTTTCTATTCTGCCTCAAAACACCAAGACCAAAAGGCAAGTTGGGGAGGAAAAGTTTTATTTGGCTTACACATTAGCATTGCTCTTCAGAACTGAAGGAGTTCAGGACAGGAACTGAAATAGGGCAGAACTCTGGAGGCAGGAGCAAATAGAGAGGCCTTGGAGGGGAACTGCTTTCTGGCTTGCTTCCTTTAGTTTGGTCAGTCCACCTTCTTACAGAACCCAGGATCACCTGCTGAATAATGGCACCGCTCACCATGAACTGGACCATCCCTCAATGATCACTAAAGAGGAAACACCTAAGAGCTGGATCTCATCGAAACATTTCTTCAGCAGAGTCTCCTTCCTCTCTAGCTTGTGTCAAATTGACACACAAAACCAGCCAATACAAGCACAATGTTCTGAGCCTAAAACACAGACCTATTTGGGGAATGAGGACAGGCATAGCTGAGGACAGAACCAAAGCTTAAGACAGACGACCTTGGAAAAGCTTTCCTGATTTTCCATTTGCAGGTATGTTAAAGAATTGTAAGAAAGAGAGAGGTTGGGACTAAATACTGAGCATGTCATTAGAAGCTGCACTGGTATGAGGTGGGGCAGGAACCTTCCTTGGCATTCCACTGCAACAGAAGCAAGAAGCTCCCTTCAAAAGAACCCTATTGAGCTGGTGTCTTGGTGACCACAATAGAAAACTTACCTTCCCTGTCCTGCATATTTTGAGAACTCAGGAAAAATTTCATGGGTTCTAAAAACTCAGAAGCTGAATGCCTCTCATGAGTGTGGAAGAAACTTCTTAGTAGAGCCATATGATTTTAGCCATGGTTGAAATCTGATTAAAGTCCTTGTCTGTAGCAAAATATAGACCCAGGTCATGAAGTTATTCATATTTGGGAAGAAATGGTAAGGGGTATAACTAGTGTGTGCATTCCAACTAATCAAAGATTCCCCAGGGTGTTACTGGAGTCTTTGAGCCCATGACAAAATCATTAGAGACTAGACTTGAACTAGGACTTTGGAGAGACAGTATTCAGTATCTCCATTACCACCTGACTTTTCCCTTAATTTGAAGCTTAGTGTGCGATGATCATCAGCCTGTCTTGAACCACTCCATTGTTACTCCCTTTCTCTATTTTTCTTTCTTGTGTTTTCTCTTTCCCTTAAGAAAGTCCCCAAACTATAGTCTTGTCGTGAGTTGGAGGTCTCCCTGCCTCATCCTCCAGGGAGCTGGACTTATTATAATTTGCCTGATTGCATTTTGTTACCTCTTTCTATTTTTATTCTACCTAGATCCTCCCCTTCAGGCTCAGGGAATTCTGCCAAAGAGGAGATGGAAGAGTGTCAGAGCCAGAAAGAATGGAAAGAAACCCAAGAATCCAGGCCTTCTAAACATAATAGGACTGACACACATATGAACTCACAAGAGATCAAAGCAGCATGCACAGGGATGGCATGAGTCTGTAACAGATGGTATCCCTAGAGCTGAAAGGAGAAGTGAACACCCACCCCATGCGTAACCCAGTAGCTCTCTCCAATTGATAGCCACTTGTGCATGAAAAACTCATTTCCTACAGGAGAGTCTCACTGGGGATACAAACCCCTCTTAAAGGTTGGTCTCATGCTCAGCAATAAAGGGCCAATATAACATGAACTCAACAACATCTTTGGTCATTATTTGTGTCATAATGTTAAGATATTTTTTAACCTTATAGGTCTTCCACTTTTTATGATATACTTGTGTGTGTGAATGTGAGTGGGTGTGGGTCTATATGCTCCTCATATTTTTCTTTGGGTCATTTTCTTGTTTGTTTATTTTGACCTATTCTGATTTGTTGGTTGTTTTATATTATCTTATTTTATTTTATTATCATTCCTTAGATGCCTATTTATTTTCTAAGGAGAAAAAGAAAAGGAGTGCACCTGGATAGGAGGGAAGGTGGGAAGAAACAGAAGAGTGGGGGTGAGGGGAACCATATTCAAAACATATTTATAAAAAGATACTTTTTCAGTAAAAGAAAAAATAAGAAAATGCGAAGTGCTTTTAATTAGAATTTCATGATGGCTTTGGATGCTGAACATTATTTTCAGGTTTCTCAGTATTATTGTTTTATATTTTGAGAACTGTTAATTCGATATCCTCATTTAATTATGTTGTTTGTTTTTCTTGATGTTTATTTTCTTGTGTCTTTATTTATTATGTTTAGTTCTCTGTGTATTCTAGATACTAACCCTCTGTCAGATGCATAACTGACAAAGAATTTTTTTCCATCCCGTAGACTTCCTCTTTGCTCAAATGACAGTGTCTGTAAGTCTACTAACGAATTCTAGCTTCACAAGGTTCCATTTATTCTTGGATCTATTTGCACTCTTTTTCATATAGCCATAAGTTTGATCAGCACCATTTGCTGAATATATTGTCATTTCTCCAGTGTGTACTTTTTTTTGCTTCTTCATCATAATCAAATGTTCAAGGTGTTTGGAATCATTTCCAGGTTTTTAATTTTATTCAGTTGACCAATGTATCTGCTTTTATGCCAAAGAGTGCAGGTTTATTACTATAGCTCTGTAGTAGAAATAGAAATTTAGGATGGTAATTGTTGTAGAATATTATTTTAAGGTGTGTTAGGGGCTAACAACAGGTGCTGTCCGAGGTCCTGATCATGCCTAGCCAATGGATGGGAATGCCTAGGTAGCGGGAGGGTATATAACTTTATTCCTTGTTGTTAAACAAATGCATCTTCCCTTTCCCTTTTACCAGACTCGTGGCGTCTGTGCTCGTTGATGTTATGCCATCTCACACCCTCCCTCGAGGAAGATGTTATGGCCCAGCTATGAGTAATATCTCCAGCAGTTCTCTTATTATTTAAAATTGTTTTAGCTACCCTAGTATTTTTATATTTCCATAGGAAGTTTACATTTTTTTTCAATTTCTGTGAATGATTGTGATGGGATTTCAATTGGGATCATAATGTAGATTGTTTTGGGAAAGGTGGCGATATTCCCAATATTCTTAATTCCACAAATATATGAATATGGAGGCCTTTCCAAGTTCTGATAGCATCTTCAATTTATTTCTTCAATGTCTAAAAGATTTTATTTTTCAAATATTTTACTTGTTTGGTTAGAATTATTTCAAGCTATTTTTAGGAGCTATTTGAAAAGCGTTGTTAAAGGTATTGTTTTCTTATATGCGAAATTACCAGTATATAAAAGAATTATTTCCCTGATTTTCTTCTCTGTATGGTTATCATTTGTATAAAGAAAGGCTTTTGCCTTTTGTGTGCTAATTTTGTATTTTACTACTTTAATGAAAATGTTTATCAGATGTAGACGTTTCTTGGTAGAGTCTTTATGGTGTGTACGTACAAAATCGTGACATCTGCAAATAGGGATACTTTGAATTCTTCCTTTTCTATTTTTATCCACTTGAACTCCCTAAGTTGTCTTATTGCTCTAGCTAAGGCTTTAAGTACTGTATTGAGCATGGGTAGACAGGGTGAACATTCTTGCCTTGTTCCTCGTGTTCATGATTTGAGTTTCTCTCATTTATAGTGGTGTTGGCTATGTCACCGCAATTGACTACTTTTATCACCTTGAGGTATTCTTTCATATCCCTATTCTCTACAGGACTTTTATCACGAATGATTGTTGTATTTTGTCAAACGCCTTTCCACATCTTATGAAACCATCATGTGTTTTCTGTTCCTTATGTCTGTTTATGTGGTGGATTATGCTTACTGATTTATGTATGTTTGGCTCTCCCTGAATCTCTGGGTGAAGGAGCCAAAGAGAACACTTTGGGCACCAAATGTTCTATAAGTAACTAATATATTAAAATTGGGCATTTAATGACAGAGAACACAGAGCCAGAATTTCATTGGGAATAAAATTTATTCAGTTAGATAGCCAATATATTACACACTCATACTAAAATAAGTAGACAATCTCACAGAAATTTTAAAGACAAGTTACACTTTAAATCATATAGTGATTAAACGTATTGCTTGACTATTCATTATTTGCCCATGTAGAAATATCTTTAATTCACCACATATTTTCTTTGACTTACAGCTAATATACTGCGAGTAATATGTGAATGAACAAGAACAATTCTCAGAATCATTGGTTATTTCACAGGTTTTTTCTTTTTTAATGTTATGTAAGGACCTGGAATCTTAAATGTTTGTATTTGAGGAATATAAAATGATAAAACTTGGCTGAACACAGCCTCTGTGTGAGTAACTCAGGCTCCAGAGCCCCATAAACCCTCTGATCATTAGTTTGATTTTATACCACTGAATACAGAAACTCCTCATTAAGTCTCAGGGTGCCCCTACTAGAGAGGTAAATGTGTAAATATTATTTCTCCCACATCACACATGAAGAAGAAGTTTGGTAGAATAAAATGACTTATTCAAAGACATAGACCTCAGTCCATTTGAGAATTAGTATTTAGCATTCTTTATTTCTGTCCTAGCTCATCTCTATTTCTCCCCTCTGTCTCCATGGTCAAATAAAACTACCACAAAACTCAGGGCAGAGAGTTCTTGTAGGTAGCAGGTCATATTTTAGCTGAATGAATATTGTTCACCCTGCTTGGATATCATATTCTGGACCATTCTGTCTTTCAAGCCTGGGGACCAGCTAGAAATATTGCACATATTTTTATTCATTGCTGCATCCACAACTGAATATATGCTAAAAGGACATTATAAAATACACAATTGATTCTTCTTTTCTTCTGCCAATGCCATTTGCCCAGCATCTTGACCTCCTCTATTCTGTTGATTTCATGCTATTCTCCACAGATTTCAGACCAGTTCTCCTAAAGATGCCAGAATAGAGTTAGCATATAACTAGATGCTGACACCTTTACATTTAGTAATCTATACGTGGTACCACAATAACAGAACTATTAGAGTTATATCATCTTAAGCCAGACTTTATGGTATATGCTGATTCTAACCATGTTTGGAGGGTAGTAGCAGGAATGGTATGACTTATAATCCAACTAAGATTATTCAGTAAGACTACGATATTTAATACATGACACAGTGGAAAGCTTTGGCACAATTTATGGAACTCAGTAGACATGGGAGCAATTTTACTTCACTTCTCAATCGTCCTTTCCTATAGGATAAGTTTGTCCTAGAGACAATGTTATGAATTTGTAGTCTTGATGCATATGATTATAATATTTCAAAACATTTCAGTTGTCTCAGTGGCATTGTGACATGACAGGAATTTGTAATTGTTTTTAAATACTGCACATTGTATGGTAATTTCCTTCTCATCGCATTATTTCTACTACAAAGTTATTCATCTGTGTTAAAAATATTAATCTTGTAGGTTAAACAGAAATCATCTGAACTTATTTCTTGTATCTCTGTAGACTAATGTATTTTGTCTTTTTGTTGCTAAAATATAGTAATTGTGTAATTTAGTATTGGAGAGAACTTCACTACTTCCGTTCCCTTCCTGTTATGGAATAATCTTTTGTACACTGTGAGATGTAGCAAGGCACTTTCTGATTGGATTAATGTCATTTTAGGGTTGGCAGGAGACTTGGCTCTAGAGGGGTTCTCAGGTGTCCAAGGGGATTTCCCCAGCTATGTCCGTGGGCAGCAGAGAAGAGAGTGCATGAACTGGCCTTCTTCCATAGCCACACTGATGAATACCTTGCGTATCACCATAGAACCTACATCTGGTCATGGATGGAGATAGAGACAGAGACCCACACTGGAGCAATGGACTGAGCGCCCAACGCCAAGATGAAGAGCAGAAGGAGGCAGGACATGAGCAAGAAAATCAGGAACGCGAAAGGTGCGTCCACCCACGGAGACAGTGGGACTGATCTAATGGGAGCTCACCAAGGCCAGCTGGACTGGGACTGAATGAGCATGTGATCAAACCAGACTCTCTGAATGTGGCTGACAATGAGGGCGGGCTGAGAAGCCAGTTATAATGACACCTGATTTTGGTTCTACTGCATGTACTGGATTTTGGGAACCTAATCTGTTTGGATGCACACCTTCCTAGACCTGGATGGAATGGGGGGGCTTGAATTTCCCACCGGGCAGGGCACCCTGACTTCTCTTACTACTGGAGAGTGAGGGGAAGGAGGAATGGGGGGAGGGGAAGGAAATGGAAGGATGGGAGGAGGTGGAAATTTTTAATAAATAAATTTAAAAAATCAAAAATTAAAAATAAAAGAAAAGTAATAAAGTTGAAAATAAAGCCTTGTAAAGATGGAAAATTAAAAAAATACATCACCCATTTCAATAAACTCCTGAATAAATCTTACTATTTAAATAAGTCAGTAAATAAAATAAAAAAAAGTTAAATGGCCAATAGTTAGGCAGGAGAGCCAAACTTAGAGGACTCTGGGAAGAAGGACAATGGAGTTACAATAAGTCTTCAGCCAGAAGCCAAAAAAGCAGGAGATGAACATACCAAACTGCAAAAAGTGCCACCATGTGATAACATGTAGAGAAGAAATTTGGGTTAAGTTATAAGCTGGTTAGTAAAAAGCCTAAGCTGATGACTGAACATTTATAATTGATAATAAATCTCTGTTTGGTTGTCTGTAGAGCCAGCAGGCAGGATAGAAAATTCCACTTACGTCTCCCTTTTACCCTTCCTCCCTTCCTCCCTTTCTCCCTTCTCACTTTCTTCTTCTCTCCCTCTCTTTCTAACTTCCTTCCTCCCTCCTTCCCTCCATCCTTGCTTCCCTTTATGCTTTCCTTTCTGTCTTTCTAACTTCTTTCTTTCCCTCCCTCACTCTATTGTACTCCTTGGAAATCCCAGCCTAACATCAATAGCAATGAGTTATAAATGTTTTTCATTGTTTTCTGGTTTTAGCTGGTTCACTATAGGTTCACTATTGGTGAATTCTACCATATTGAGAATGTTAGATTTCACTGCTTCATTTCATGAGAAGCTTTAATTCTAAATTATTTTTGATTCACAATTCACAAGTAATAAAAATATATTTTAGTATTTTAGTTATTAATAGACATTTAATTGAAATACTTGTTCTCTTCTAAATTAATGTGATGTATAGGTAGAATTACTTTCGGTTCAACAATTCCATGCCTGCGTGTACACATCTTCTCCCATTTGTTCATCTAAATACTTGAGTATTTCTGTAAATGATTCTGTGTATGTCATAACAGTCTTGTATCAACTATCCTTAAGACATAGAAATCACCTACAAGGGTTTTACTTAACCCAGTCCAGGCACCAGACACAGAGAAGTCAGAAAAACTACAACATGAGCATGATTGAGAGAGACAGAAACTTTAATTCTTGGTGTGATCATGGAGTGAGGAACCTGGGCAGTGTCTAGAGGAGATAAAACCTGCTCATAGCTCTAGTCATCCAGGCAAATGCCCCTAAATCCTACAGCTGCCAGCAGCTGCATCTTGCTAGCCACCTTAATGGTAAGGATGGCCTCTGTTTTCTGAACCCTAAGATAAGGCTGGTAGATCCTGAACAGAAATCCCATCAAGCTGTGCCTATAGAGCTGGCATGCCCAGCTCTGGACTAATAACTGGAGTTTAAGCTGCTGAGTGTTGTGATTGTTTAGCGCGCAATAGCAAGCTAGTAGATATGATGAACTACACCAATTGATTTTTTGACATCGAATCAATCTTTCATTCCCAGAATAAATCTGACCAGTCATGACTGATTACATTTTTTATATGCTGTTGGGTTTGATTGGTTAGAATTTTGTTAAGGCTTTTGCAGCCTCATTTATAAGCAATATTGGTTTGCAGTTGTCCTTTGGTCTACACTTATGTTGAGCTCAGTATGTGCCTACCAGTGTCCTCATGAAATAAGTCAAGACTATTGATACCTTTCATGTTTCCTTGAAGACATTTTTATAGACTTCATGTTACTTGCTTTAATCTGAAAGACATTTACTATGAAATATGTGATTCTGAATTTTTCTGGTAGGCATGTAGGTATGATGAGTGTGTTTTAAATATCTAGTGTGTTACTTCCCTTTTTGCTTGTTGATTTATCTTGGATCAAATTTGAAAATTGTATAGACAATATTATTCTACATCATGTAGATATCAAAATTCTTAAGTCTATTATCTCCACTTCTCATTGCTGTAACAAAATACCTATTAAAAAGCAACTCAGGGAAGTAAAACGTTTTACGGGCTATCAGCCCAACGCAGTGGGGAAAGCATAGTTATGAGAGAGACAGTCTATGTCCTCAGAGGGTGAGGTGACTGGTCATATCACAACACTGACTAGAAGAATTCTTACCTCTTACCTCTAAGATCCTTCTAGTGATTTACATCCTCCAGACAGACCCCTCATTTTAAAGGTACCATGGTCTTCCAAAATAGCTCTGCAAGCTAGAGAACAAAGTTCAAAACATCAGCCTGTTGTGGCACTTCAGATCTGAAACATGATACTTAGCATAATGGTATTTAGATGATATAACACAACTTGAACATCTTTAGGGTTAGCAGTTTATGATTCATGCTCTTTTAATTTTTATTTTAATTCCAGACATTATTAATCAAGTTTTGGAAGTCTGTCAAACTTTCTGGCTTCATGGCATCCTTTTAGAGTAATATTAAGATAGAATTGTTCACTGAAGAGTTTCTGAATACCTACTTCCTCTTCCAGAGTATTCTTTGGTCATTACTAGAAATCTCAGTGTAAACTATTTTTTCATTGATTTTTTTTAAAATACTAATTTCTAGTGTTTAACTTACACTCTTAGCACTGACTAATAAACATCCATTTAGTGAAAGAATTTACACTGTTTTAGCTTGCTTTGCTTTCAGTCAGTACAAGATGACTAATTTAGTTACTTAACAAGGGTATATACTGTATCTCACAAATTCTACTATTTCTTCATCCATTTAGAAGTTGGCAGCATAAAAAATTGGAACATATGCCTTTGTATGCTAACCAACTGAAATCTTTTTAAAAGGACTTTTGGCCTGAAGGTTCCAAGGCTTGCATTTCAGCACCAAACTCCAACTATTAACAACATGTCTCATTACTTTCAGGTTATTAGAAATAAAATTGTTGTATGTAATCCTAAGGAATAGTTGTGAAGAAGTTTTCTTTAAAATAATATATTTCAAATCTAGTGCTTTGTAACCAAAGCAGTACTCTACCTAGTAAAGATTAGAGAACTGTTTTTGTTTCATAAAACCCTGAAACAGTCTTGAGGCATGAAGCAGATTTGCTTCAGCAGAGTTCAGTAGCTGGCCAGGAACATAAATTGCCAAGTGATTGTAAAAGGCACATTGGAGCTCAGCCAGATATTACCCTCTGAATTAAAGAAGGAATTTAAAAATCAGGGCACTACTTTAGTTTTTAACCAATAGCTAACATAGGGCTTTCAGATAGGGAGAAATATATTTTGATTAATTTTGCCCTTTTTCAGAGGAACTTGGCAGCTTTGTCCTTCAGCAGCTGGAGTTTATGTAAGGCCTTATGGAGCAAGTCAGCCAACAGGGAGTTACAGTAATCTAATCTTCATGGCCTGGAAACTGCCTTGCGTGAGCAGCTTGCATAAGTAAAGTGGTTTTCAGTTTCCCACTAGGGGGCTGAGAACACGAAGCTATTCCTGGGGCTTCCCTTGTGTGACCAGAATTCTGAGTGTTAGGATCCTCATTTCTACCTGTGCCTGAAATCTTGAATATTATGGGTAGGGAGTAAAACAGCTGTTAAGATTAATAATAGCTTTCTATCTAATTTTACAATAGTCCTCCATGACCTACTAAATTTAGGAGAATTAAGGTTAGTAATTTTCCAATGAGTTTGATTCATCATGATTGACCCTATTATTAATATAATGTAGATAGCCATGCTCATAGTGAGTGAAATATTGGGATTTTTATCTTGTTTTAAGTTTTATTCATCAGTCTCAAATAGTAGCTTTTCTTGACTAAGAACAATAAATGTAATAGTTCTTTCTCATTTTGGTTTTCTCTGAAAATCTGTATAAATATATGGCCTTTTTCAGAGGTATCCTAAAGACAGTGACAATGATTAGCTTCTCCCCTTTACCACTTTCACTAATAGTTCTTAGAACACACTTAGTACTGATAAAAATACATATTTTTCTGATTATTTGGTGATCATACATATATTTTTTTCTTATAAAAGGGACAATGTTACACTCTAGGCTGCAAATCTGTGTGATCACTTCCCTCCACCACAGTATGTATCATTTTCTCTGTTGAATAAATAGCATGAGTCTGTGACATGAGCGCTGTCTGATATATTGTGTCAGAATGAAACTGGTGTGGGAAGTTTTGTGGATATGTGTTGCTTTTATTGATTAATAAAGAAGCTGTTTGCGGTCAATGCCTTAACAGAATATAGCCAGGCTGACTATATATATATATATATATATATATATATATGTATATATATGTGTGTAGATATATGTATATATATATATATATAGATATACATATATATATGTAGATAGATAGATATAGATATAGATACAGATATAGATATAAATATAGATATAGAGTAGGTGAAGTCAATGAGAAGCCATGCAGCTACTGCCAGAGAGAGATGCACAAGAACCTTGTCTGTAAACCACAAGCTTCATGGTAAAGTATAAAATAATAAATAGGTTCATTTAAGATACAAGAGCTAGCTAATAATACATGTAAGCTATTGACAATACAGTACTGTAACAGTATAGTTTCTGAATGACGTTTTTGTGGTCTGTACAGCGGAAACTAAGTAACAACTTTCTCCAAAATGAAACTGTTTGTCAAAAAGAGCTGCTGGAGGGTAAAGGCACATGGACAAATCTACTTTTACTCCATCACTTTCAGAAGATATATAAAATTACTTCATTCCTTATTTATAGCTTGTTGTAGAAATTATATTTAATCATATAAATATAAGAAAGGCAATTTTATGATCTTTAACTGGAACTATTCATTCAATTCTATTTTATTAAAGAAACATGGGTTCTTTATTTTGGATTTTAAAAGTATTTTTATTTTTGTTTTATTTTCAAGAGTGTCTCACTATATAGCTCTCTTTGACCTGGAACACTATGTAGACTAGGTTGGCCTTAATTCACAAAGATCTGTCAGTCTCTAGTTTCTGACTACTGGAGTGTGACACCACCCTCAACTGGTTTTAAGATTTTCAGTAGACACTGTGAAATGTATTGTGATTGAACACAACAGTTAGATGTGTTTTGCTACCTGGAAGCAGACATAATACAACACAAAGAACAGGAGGGTGGTACATGTACAAAATCCCAGGATAGAATAGATGAAAGACAAGGATCAGAAGTTCAAGGCTAGCCTTTTCTACATAGTCAGTTTCAGAGTAGCCTGGACCACTCAAGGTCCTGTCTGAAAACCAGCTAACCAAACAGACAAACAAATAAGCAAATAAAATTTAAAATCATAAAAATTTTTTTTGGGGTGAGCGAGCCACTTGTTGGCTCCCAGCTGCTTAACCCTGAAATAATCACACAGAAACTGTATTAATTAAATCAATGCTTCTTAAACTCTAACTTCTTAATGGCTAACTCTTACACATTAATTTAACCCATTTCTATTAATCTGTATATCACCATAAGGTCATGGTGTACCAGCCAAGTTTCAGCATGTCTATCTCTGGCAGCAGTTCCATAACGTCTCTCTGACTCCACTCTTCTTTCTCCCAGCATTCAGTCTAGCTTTCCCTGCCTACTTAAGATCTGCCTCGCTATAGGTCCAAAGCAGATTTTATTCATTAATGGTAATCACAGAACACAGAGGGGACTCCGACATTACCTGCCCTTATCTATTTAAATAAAAAAAGGTTTTACCTTTAAAATAGTAAAATTATATATAGCAAAACAGATATCAAACAAGAATTACAGTAACAATATCTATAAATACTTTATTTTTATCATAACTAAGGAAAGCTATAATTATAACTATAAATTCTTCAGCTTCAAATAAGACTCCAGAAGGATATAATATTACCGAAGTAAACAGGAAGTACATTGTAAGCAACTTCCAAAACTCTAGAATTGACAGAGACATCTTTCTTCCTGTACAGTCATCCAAAGTTTTTCTGTACTTTTGGGGCATCCATCTTCAGCCTACAGGCCCATAGTATCTGGTAGACTTTTCCATAAAGCAAAAATTTAAAAGACTGTTTTGCCTCTATTGGCAGTTTGTCAGTCACTTTTTTCTGTGCCATGCAGAATGTCTTGCAGAATCCTTCATGAAGCAGGAACCCTCAAGGATTGTCTCACCTTTAGGCAAATTCTTTTCTCTGTTTTCCTGCATTTCCAGTTAAGCAGTCTAGAAAGAGCAGTTTCCTTCCCAAATGGCTAACCAACTCCATAAGTAGCCTCTTTGATGCCCATTTTCCTCTTGATGTTGGTGCTGCCAGGAACAGATGTGTCTCACTGTCATGAAAAGTTGTGATACCTTTAGAACATGTGTATTGGTTTAGATTAGCAGCCCATACAATGAAATGTTTCCCTGTACTTATCTCCTTCACATTCTTTACTGTCTAGGAGCACTTTTTTAAAATGCTAAGCACTCCTTAAAAACTTAAGCTGCATCATTACTATGATATTTATGATACTTCCTGTTTGTCTGCCCAGTCAATCATGGTGGAACTGCTTGTACCTCTGAGAGCCTTGCACACAGCCACATTCTTAGGCACACAGCCAGTCCATTTCCCCGTTAACCAAAATGCAGCAGTCTGATCACAAACCCCATCCAAATGCTCCATCTCCCCAAAGAGTCAGAGGTCACACTGGCAGCAAGGCCCAGAAAGCTGGCATTTCAAAATGGTCACGACTGAATGAGGGAAACCCCTCTTTAAAGAGCTGTGGCACACTGCCAGCAAACAGCAAGAAGCTGTGCTAAACTCTGTATTTTTGAGTCTAGAATTCCTTTTTAAGCTTTCTCAGGTTTTACAAGGATTTTAATCCACCACACTGGTGCACCAGTTTGTTGGGGTAAGCAAGCCACTTGTTGATTCCTGGCCACTTAGCCCTGAAATAATCACAAAGAAACTGTATTAATTAAATCGTTGCTTGGTCCATTAGCTCTAGCTTCTTATTGGCTAACACTTATATATTAATTTAACCCATTTCTGTTAATCTGTATATCACCATGAGGTCGTGGCCTACCAGCAAATGTTCAGCATGTCTATCTCTGGCAGTGACTCCATGGCATCTCACTGACTCCACCTTTTCTTCTCCCAGAATTCAGCCTAGTTTTCCCTGTCTACCTAAGTTCTGCCTTGCTAAAGGTCCAAAGCAGTTTTTTTATTTATTAATGGTAATCACAGCACACAGAGGGGAATCCCACATCAAAAATTATCAATAATAAGCAATTCAAGATTTAACTCTAGTTCAAATTCAAGAGAATCCTTTCTGTTTTCTAGTTCCATTATTACTTGAATATTCACTTCTTTTCTGTTATCTTTTACTTTTAATTCTATAAAAAGCAATTAATTAACAAATGTTTGGTATACATACATACACATATACTTATGTATATTAGTGATGTAAAGAGAGAAGCTTTACAACAAAATGATTGTTTGAATTCAAGACACCTAAGAATATTCTGATTTGGTCTTTTGCCAAAACAAAACCCCCAATCACAATTCCCCATGAAAGATACAGACTAGGAGCAACAGATTCTTAATAATGGAATTATGGCTCCAAACTACCATGCAGGGACAGCTTTGGTTCTAGGATATACAGAAAGGAAGGTTGACTTCGTTAAGGTAAATGACCTTCACCCTTCATTACCAGACTGTATATCCACACATACTCAATAAAGAACTGAAGAGTCGGCACAAAAAAAAGCATGACACGTGGGCAAGAATACTGTGTGCTTGCAAACACAGAAGGAAGGCGGTGTCTTTAATAATTTTACCTCTTTCCCACCTTAAATTTTGATTCAAGTTTCCAGCAAGGACCACCTAAACACCTCAACTCTGCTGCCTTCAACCACACTCCAGACTTTCTAATCCCCTAAAATTATTTTGGCTTTCAAGTAGTCTCACAAAGCTTCTCTCTGAAGACACTGTCCTCTAATTTTGATGGTCCACCCCAGCTTTGGCCTGCTTGACTGATATTCACATACCAAATCCTTCTGTCGTTGTTTTCATCATTCACAACAGTCACTGTCATTCCAGTGATATTGACAATTATTTTCAGCTTCTTTTAACATGATCAATCCAATGCTGTGACTTCCTTCTTTGAAAATAACTATAATTTGCTCTTCCCTTAGGATAAGAGTCCCAGTTTGTGTACAAATGTCCACAGGCTCATTTAATCTGACCTCCTCCACCTTCACCTCTTCTCTCATTATTCACCACACAGCACATACTGCCCTAGGCAGCCTGACACATATTTTTTTCAGCTCAACTCTCATGTCCTATCTTCTTTTATTTCCTAACTTTTAGAAAAGCACTTTTTTGTTAATATCTTCTTCTGTTTCTTCCCCATTTAGTTAACTTCTCGATTCAGTGTGATCAGTTCTAAGGCATTCATAACATCTATCTTTCTGGTTCAGTTGGGAATTCTTTCTATATATTGGTGGTCAATAGTCTTTCTTACAGTTAATTACTCAGTAGAAGATATCCTTCATCTACAGTTAAATCTTTTTATTATTGAGACAGGGTTTCTCTACAGCTTTGAAGCATATCCTGGAATTAGCTCTTCTACACTGGACTGACTTCAAATTCACAGAGATCCACTTCTCTCTGACTCCTGAGTGCTGGGTTTAAAATTGTGCCACTATCGCCCAGCTTTAATTAAATGTTGTAGTATAGCATCATGTCCTTTGAGCCAAAACAATGGTCTTCACACAGCAATCACTTAATAAATATATTTGACTACATCTTAACTTGGAATTTCAAAAAGGTACAATTATAAGAGGGGGACATGATGCAGATTGATGAAGTCATCTTATGCATATCTGAGGGCTTGAGCTTGAATCTATAGTACCCATGTCAAAAAGCAGGTTGTGACTGCATGTAACTTGAACCTCAGCATTAGTGGAAGGGAAAGACAGGTGAACCCCAAGAATATTGACTATTTTGCCAAGACAAAGTGAAATTTTGTTTCAGTGAGAGATATTGCCTCAAAGCAATGACATAGAGTTCTAGAGGAATTGGCTACTCTGGTCTCTGTATGAATAATCATAGGTATACACATTCACACACTCATTTGCATGAAGCACATACATTCCTATTTTATCTATTTTCTTATTCAAAGTTTAAGCTTATATGTGTGTATGTGTTCATATCTAGATAGATAAATGGATATATAGACATATAGATAAGTAGATAGGTAGGTAGATAGATCAATCGATAGATCAATCGATAGATCAATAGATAGATAGATAGATTACATAACTCTACTTTTAAGAGTGAATTACTTGAGTTTAGACAGATGTTTTTACCATTGGTGAGAAGTATTGGTGCTTTAGCCATGTTTGCACATTTTCAGTTTGTTATCAAAGATTCAGTTAGCAACAACTACCTTGCTGTATCTCTTTACTTGTGTTTACATTGGTAAGCAGAGCATCTGTATCTGCCTTTGTCCATATCTCTATCTACATTTCTGTTTACCACACTCAGCATAACAGACCTACTACAATCATGCCTTTACACAGGATTCTGTACTGGGATACTTCCTGTCCTGATGAGGTAATGAGCAAATTTTCATACATGCATATAATATATTGTGATTATGTACATCTTCCTACCACTTCAAATTGGCCCACTCTTACATGCTACCATCTTTCTACTCAGCAAATTCTACAGATAAAACTCATTTGAACCTACTAGTGTTTCTTGATTCTATCTTCTATGACCTTCCTCCTAAACTTAAGACATACTTATTCTCATTATGATTACTGCAATAGCCTTTTAAATGAAATTTTTGCATATACACATTTCGTATGCTTCTGAAAGTCATTTATTAAAAATGGGTTGATGATATTATTCTTCTATGAAACTGACCTTTGCCTCAGGAGGCTGATTCACCACCTTTCTGGGAATCATAATGATCTGGCATCAGCCCAACACTTTAATCAACTGCAGCCAACACTTTCTCACTGACTATGTACTGTCTATAGTTTAGAAATGTATGCATAAATTACCTCTCTTTGAAGTCTCAATACAAACTTAATCTACTCTATAATATATCCCCAACTTCCCAGAGTGCAGTTTACTGTTCCATTATGTGCTTTTGTAGTAGTAACTTGTTCAAATTTTTTATGATATTTATTCATTTATCATACATTAGTTGGTTTGCCTATTCATGCCTCGTCCTCCTCAGAGTTAAAATGTAATTTTCTTGGGCCCTGTGGTCTCAGATCATCACTGCCTTCTCACTTCTAAGAAAGCCTCTTTTTTGTTACTGACAACTGGTTGAAGTGAACAGAGTAAAATATTCTACATTTTCACTTGACTTTTTTTCTGCCTTGAACCATATTTTTAAAAAAAGGTGGCAAAGGCAAAAAGGGGAAAGACATTATCATAGTTTATACTTCACTTTCCAAAGGAATTAATCATGGAACCACAACAATGAAGGGATAGTAACCAAAATATCATAATCATATAATGGCACTAACTGGCTTATCAACATGTACCTGGGGAACCATGGGAACTAGGAGGACGCAAATGAGAAAGCACTGGGAAACAGATGCATTTGTTGAGATTGCTAATCATAGCTAATAGGAGTAACACGAAGCCTTAGAAGCTGTTTGGAAACCAGGAATAGGTATGTACCAACATTTCATTAAGAATTACGAAAAGGTCTAGAAAGATTCATCCATATACTACTTTCTCCCCAACTGCGTCTTCTTTATTTTTCTTTCTTGTAAATCAGTATTGTACATATGAATGTATGGTGTACATATTTATTCATATGACTGTGTGATCATGAGCATATAGATGTTGTCACATGTATGTACAGTGGCCAGACATCAGTGTCTGTCTGGTGTTTTATTCTAGTGTCCTCCATCTTATTTTTGAATCAGGGTCTCTTTCTCTGCTCAGATTTCAGGGATTTGGTTACACTGGCTAGCCACTTAACTACTGGAATGCTACTGTATTATACTGCAATCCCCAGGGCCAGGATTACAAATTTGTGACACCATGTTTGAGTTTTATGTGGGCTCTGGGAATCCAAATCGAGCTCCTCATGTTTGCATGGAAAGCACCTTTTGTCCAAGTTGCCACCCTAGCCCTCACCTATTGCAATTTATGATACACAGATTATTGGTTACTGAAACTTACATGAAAATTTCATTAAAAAAAAAAGAAAAAATACTTGTCCATTGAACAAGACGTGAAATCATGGACCAATGTGCTGTAGGTGTGAAATTAGACCACTGTATGCTTCAGTAGTACTTCCCTCCACTCCAACAGTGTCAGCAGGCAAGGACAGTTGGCTAACTTTGGGCAGATATAATTAAAAATACTATAATAAAGCCTATACTTATAATTTCATAAATAAATAAATAAATGCTATATTTGGCATTATAGAGATAAATTATATGATTAACATATAAAATATGGGTCTGCCTGGCAACACAACATATTGAATTGTCAGGCACTATTATAGTAAACTGATGTATGGTATGGTATGGGAGAGCAAGAGAAACAGAATAGTTCATGTCCTATTGACAGAGGCAGACCTTAACAGGTGGAAAATCTGAGGAACAGGCTGATGTTGATGGCCTTCTTGCCACCCAGGGCCACAGCAATGTGTGTGTCTTGGCTGCTTCCAGCATCCATGTATGTGTCCATGGCCCTGCACTAGCCTTGGTCTGTGTTGATGTCTATGACTCCTCATATTACTGAAGACTGAGAGGAGATGGATGCACAGATTTGGCACCACCCATCACTGTCTCTAACAATAGAGAAAAGTGGTCATGCCCCTCACATGCTGCAGAACTCAGGGAAGCAAGTCTTATATTTTGCTTTGCAGTACAGTAGAGCTAACCCCTAGAAACGGTTGCTGGTGAGCTGTCCCTGAGTATGAGAGCAGAGGAAATAAAGACCTGTCCCTCATTTTCCATATGGTGGCATGGGCAAGGCAAAGTTGCCCTCCCCCATTGCTCTTTGTCTCCTGTGGCAAGTGCGAGAGCTGGCCCCGAGATCCTGAGAGCAGGAGAACTGTTCCTGCCTCTCCCTGACTGCAGCACTCAGGAGAGTTTGCCTGGGCAGCACAGTGCAGCTGCTCTTATTGGCCAGAGCATGGGGTGAGCGGGGAGAGCTGGTCCTACTACTCATTTGTTGTGCGTTGGTATGGGCAAGGGGAAGATGCCACTCCTTTGCCCCTTGCCCTTTACTACCTGTGGAAGACGAGAGAGCTGACCTTCCCCCTTATCAGCTGCAGCACTTGGGAAAGTAGGCCCTGTACCTAAGCTGGGCAGCATAGTAGAGCTGTCCCTGTAAACACAAATGCTTATGGGCTAGCCCTAAGTATTTGAGCATAGAAAATCTGGACCTGTCCCTCATCTTCCCTATCATGGTATGGGTGTGGGAGAGATACCCCCTCCCCAAGCCCACACATCACTGCCTATGGCAGGTGGGGCAGCTGGCCCTAAGGTCATAAAAGCAGTAGAGCTGTCCCTGACCACTACCAATCATGGAAGAGTGGCCCTGCACCTCGCCTGGGCAACTCAGTAGAAGCAGCCCTGGTGGTGTAGGTGAGCCACCCACGGTGAGCCAGCCCTGAATATGTGAGAGCAAGAGAGCCAGTTCTTTCCCTTGCTCCTTGCTGCAGAGGGTGAACTAGTCATGGTAAAGCTGAAGAGGTGAAAAGTTCCTTGTAAGTCTAGGTACATTCTAAGCTTATCATTTCAGTATTAAACACATTTTCCCACTTGATATTAAATATTGTCTGAATAGGGATAGATTTGTGAGCATCTGTGAATCTTCAAACAAGGTGCATGATCCAGATAATCTTTTGAAATAAACCTAAATATCCATTTGAGACAGAATCTAAGAAGTTAATTGTATGAGATTTTGTTGACTTTTTCCAATTAGCCAAGTGGAAGCTGCTGTTCACTGGTGATTCACTTCTCATTCTACCCAAGTTTCAATGCCAGAAATGAGCCTTTGATGCCAACTTTGCCCTACAGGGCACAGTGGGAAAGGAATAAAGTCTCCAAGCAAGGTAAAACTCTTAGTTCCAGCTAAGGCTTGCCTCCACAACAGCACAGCATCTGTTCACAATTATGCTCACAAATGTCCTTAGGTTAGGCAGGTTCTGCACATTATCATACAGGGTGTTTCCCAGACCAGGATCAGAGACCCATGTCTAAGAGGTTCTGATTCATGTGATATCTTGAGTGAGTAATAAACTTGGAGAAAGAATCATTTTTAACATTATAATAATAAATCCACTCTTATCTTTATTTTACAGAGAATACTAAATCTTTGGGTTTCAATTTCTTTCCAAAAAAATAAAACATTAAGGTTTTAACATTGTTCAAATTTGATACAAATTACCTACCCTGTGTTTGAAACATATATGTGTGTGTGTGAGTGTGTGTGTGTGTGTGTGTATGAAACATGAAGACCAGGTGACTGGAAGGTAGAAAGAAACCAACTGATGGGGTGAGAAGAGGGTAAAATCAAGTTATATGGTCAAATAATGTGATATGTTTGAAAGAAATTTTGTGAACAATTTTTCATTATATTTAATGAAACATTAAATTTCATTAATTTATATTAATGAATTAATTAATATAAATTATATTATAATTTATATTATATTATAAATATAATATTTATATATTATATTATATTTAACATTATATTTAATGATATATAATAATGAAATTGTCAAAAATTTTAAATCATATAATCTCAAAACAACTAGAATATTACCCTTAAGGTTAACTGATTGTCATTTAGAAATAAAGTGAAAGGTGGGTTTTACTTTTGTTCAGTTATATTATTCCATAGATTGAAGATAATTTAAAGTAAAACATACTGCCATTTTTAAGAAAAAATGTTGTAATCATATTTTTGAGTAATGTGCAATATATATCATATTAAATACTATGCATTTTAAAGTTTATTTTATATAATTTGAAATGAGAAATAGAGTGGAGAGTAGGCTATCATCATCCAGCAGAGTCAACTTGATGTAACTCATGCATTATTCCGGTTCATTCCAGAAGTATATTGAGTTAGAAGCTGATCAACGCTCATCAATAGTTGGTTACTAATAAGATCAGTGCTTGACAGTAAATGACAGTCTCAGGCCCACAACAAGGCTTACTGTTGGCCAGTTCCCTGAAATACCAGTGAAATCAGCGAAGCATTGTGACTATTAACAAAGAGAACCCTGCTCATATTTCCAAAATGAGAGAGCTCTACCCACAGAGGTAACAGTATGGAAGGTGATGTCTCCTTGTCTTCCAAGTGTTCTTTACAAATACCTTTACATAAAAAGTGATGAAGCACTTGTTCAATGGTTAACACTTTGTTGTGTGTGTTTGTTTCTACCTTGTCTCTAAATTTGGGGCTTTGACAGCCCAGCATCTGTAGATAGTTCCCTGAGATCATGTCATTAGAGAGAAAACATTTCACACATTACAAAGCAGAATATGATTTCACATCATTATCATCTCTCAAGCCTCTTAAAAATGCTAAACTCAGTTCAGCCTGAGAATGCCCACATACGGTAGTCCTTGCTTAATGAATGGCACTTCACTCAGGATATTAGCTAATTGAGAGCCTATCAGGAGTATGCTTTTGTAAGAAAGTTCATCTCAGACAATCACATATTTATCTCAGATAAATACCAATGTGTATCTCACTATCTGCCTGTCTGCAGTCACGTCTATTCTCTGCAATGTCATATATTTTTTCCATAAATTCTCTGTCTATACAGCTGAGTAGAGTGATTTTAGCCTGCTCTTGTTTTGATGGCTAACTGATTTTAAAAAACCACCTATGATTTTTAAATTTAATAGCAATTCTTTTTCTCTAAGAGAAGTCAGAATTTAAATATATTCATTCCAACTTCATGAATCACAATCTACTTTTCAACAAAATCTTTAAGTAGCTCACATATTCATAACATTTTTGAAGAACTGACTGATTTTATCCAAGCATTAACTGGAGTGTATGTATTTTACATTTCAAAGAAGGCTCCAGTTGTTGTACGACCGAGTGAGAAGCAACATTAAGTACCAAGGTTGGAATATCAGGCCTCACGAAGATAGCAGTGAACAACTGTGCAGATGTTTCTGGTTTGCCTCCTTTGAACACTTGGGTATCATATCCTTGGGTCTAGTTTGAGAGCAGCATGTTAGTAAGTCTGTTTTGAGCACAGCTACAGTGTTTTCCAACTCATCTTTATGAATAATGAAGGAGATATTTTGATTTCCATATGTTTTATGTCTACTCTATTCCTAGTAGAGGTGAGAGAGAGAGAGAGAGAGAGAGAGAGAGAGAGAGAGAGAGAGAGAGAGAGAGAGAGAGAGAGAAAGAGAGAGAGAGAGTTTTTCAAGTCTAGGAATGAAGGACTGGGAGAATGTGTTTCAAATCTCCCACTAGTAGTTAATCTACAATTAAACCTTTTTAAAGTCAAGGATTGAAACATCTTTACTGCGGAACTAACTCTTATCTAAGGAAGCTTACTGGATAAGCCTAAGCTCTCCTTCAGTGTCCACACTATCTTCGCTACTTGAATTGGAGGAAAGAAGTAAATGCCTCTCTTTTTTGCTTGATTCCTTCAAGCACTGAAGACTTCCAAAGACAGACTTCTTGGAGCACTTCTCAGGGAAGGCACCTGCTGCTGCTGGGGCTTGGAAGCCCACAATTCTTGCTAGTCTCCACTGGTGACCCTTGTAAAGAGACCGCTAAAGCGAGGTCGAGGCAGCAGAGCATGGTGTTGGGCAGGCTTGATCTGCTTCCTGCACAGTGTGAACAACAGACATTTTGGAGAAATAAACGTTTTTAAAAACAAAAGTGAAATGTCTCATGCTTTCTTTATAAAGCAACATGTCTGGAACAAGCACTTTGAATCTGGATATTCTGTGAGTGTCTCTAGTTTTTAGAAAATTTCAGGAATGCGGAAATATCATACATAAAACTTCAGGCATAAAAGTTCTGGGGATTTTAAGCATTCCAATGGCAATATTGTACAGCAACATTCCATGGCAGGAGGTGCTTTATTCAGATTCTCATTCGTCAGGAAACGTAGGAAGCATGCAGAGGTGAAACGGAGAAACGACTGATGAAACATGCTGGGTTGAAACAAATCCAAATGGAAACATGAAACATACGATTTGAAACAGTCAGTTCTGATGGTTGAGGCCATCAGGCTGCTGGGAGTACAGAAAGGCCGAGAGTGCAATGCTAAGGAGGCAGACAGAAGAAGAGTCCAGAGCTGAGGATTTTCTGGAATGCTACCTGATGAATAAATATTGCTCATGGTCTCAATCTGAGTTTCATGACGTTTATGTACATCTTGAGCCTAGAAGTTTTTACTTTTCACTTAATAAACACTTAAGTGTCATATCATTTGTACTAAAATGAATGTTACTAAAATTCTTTAATAAAGCCAGGCAGTTGGTAGCACATGCCTTTAATCTCAGCATTTCAGATGCAGAGATTTGGCATATCTCTGTAAGGTCGGGGCTAGACTGATCTACAAAGCAATTTCCGGCACAGCCTGGGCTACACACAGTGTCCTTATATAAAAACAAAATGAAAACAAAAACAAAAAACAAAACAAAATCTAAATACTTAATAAATAACTCTGTATGAAGTCCCCAAAACCTATAGGAAGAAATATTTATTGAACAAACTAAATACTTAATATTTTTCAGTATCAAAGAATCATTATTCCTCCCCACTTATAATTCTTTTCCTAATGGGCAAATACTTCTTCCTTACTGTTTGTCATATTTTCATTAGTGCAATTCCATAGACAGGCTTCCATCCGGAGGGATTAAACAGGAACTCTCCAGCAACTGTTGCAAGTCTGCATATTAACAGCCTTAGTTTATATAACCTCTGGCCCTCTAAATAGGCTTTAAGACATTAGCTCTAATTCTAATTTCTCTTTCTCCTTCCCTCCTCTCTCTCTCTCTCTCTCTCTCTCTCTCTCTCTCTCTCTCTCTCTCTCTCTGTATGTGTGTGTTTGTGAATTCAGAGACCATCCTTGGGTGTTCATGAAGCATCATCCATTTTGGGTTTTGATTCAGGGTCTTCTACCCACCTGGAGCTAATCAAGATGGCGAGACTGACAGATTAGGGATCCTTGGGATCTTTTCTTCTGTCCTGGAACTTCCAGGCAGTAATAGAATTACAACCATACATAGAAATTGCAAGCACACATGCTCAGTTTCTTTTTGTGACTTTTGGGGAAACAAACTCGGGTTCTCATGCTTGCCTAAGAAGTCCTTTACTAAGTGCTCTTCCTGACATTTTTCCTCACTGGGTGCAAATTTCTTAGGTCTTATTAGTGTCCTTGTTTCTATAGACCTCCAAGCTGGATTCTTCTTTGCCATTTTCTACCAATTCTGTATTGCTAGCTAATCTGCCAAAAGTGTTCATCTTAAATTCCCTTTTATGTTAATTTTCCTATTTACAATGTTTATCAACAAAATTTTGTAAAGACAAGTAGACATCTACATTCATCAAATCTAGTGAAGATTCATTTTACAGTCAAAAAGCTACAATCAATTCCTTCAGAAATTTATACCGAGTCATTTTGAATCATTAAATAGTTCACATGGATTTGTCATGTGTTTATCATACTTTATATCGACTACTGAAAGATCAAAGCTAAAAGGAAAGATTCAACTGAGATTTATATATGCTGAGTCTTAAAATAATGAGTATATGTAACTGTAAATGTGAGCTATTGGTTTATAGCATTCATATATTCATATATATGTACATATATTATTTTATACTATATAAATTTTTGTTTTGTAACAGAAAATAAGCTATATTCGTATAGCTTAGGAAAAAAATAAAAGACAATCACAAAAGCAATTTCATTAATATGGAAACAAAATAGCTTCTGGAAGTGTTTTTGTATGTGTGTGTTTGTGTGCTGTATGCTGAGTAAAATTTACAGTTCTTATAAATAGAGGTGCGATTCTTCTGTTGTTTCAAACTTTCCCCTCTATTTCTTGTCCTTTCTACTTGTTCAATGTGTAGAACTTTTAAAAATTATCAGCAAAAAAATTTTTAGTAATAAAACAGGCATATGCATAGCTAGAGAAGTTAAAATGAATAGTTATTGCATTTTTAACGATTAGTTTTGCATGGGAAAAGACTCTCAACCTTCCTCATTTTAAACTCTTTTTCTTTTTGAAATGCCTTTAAAACGATTTTGAATTCCTTGAAATGCTCTTTGAAAATGTAAATAAAATTTTGCAAGCTTTGAGGCACAAGGAGTCTTTCTGACTCTGGATTCCATTTCTGAAATATCACCAATGAGGTGTGGCCCTGAGGTTCCCATTTTGTGGGGAGGAACTTAACCTCTGTGACTGCAAAACTACCTCTGTCAAAAAGTTATGAAAAATGTGTCTTTCTTTGAATCAAGCTAGCTAGTTGCCACTGGTGAATTCCCTACCCCAAGAACTCAGTGGTGATAGGTTGAGCGTGCATGAGAGACTGTATTGTTAAGTACTCTTACTTTAGGAACATTCGTTTTCTTGGAAACCAACATATTCCATATTATAGCTAGTTTGATACATGAAAAGGAAGATGTTTATTTTGTATTTGTGAAGATTTTAGCAGGTTGCCTGAAATGTACATTGCATTCTAAGCTTTATTGAATACTAAATTTATTTTCTTTCTCTTCTTTCCTTATGTAAGCTCTTTCTGAGTTAGATAGAGATTTTAGCCTTTACTTTATCCATTTAACAGTATATGAACTATAATAATATTTTAGGGGTTTAAAGCTTTACTAATTGTGTTGCTTAAGTTAAAATTATTAAGAACAAAATGAGACTCAGGTGGTTTTAAAAACAACAAATTTGTCCATTTTCTAAAATAATTTCTTTTAAAGGTTTTCATTTAGTAATTTCTCTTTTAAATTAAATAATTGAATGTAATTGGGCTGGTGTGCCTCTTAGTTCCGTGCTCTCTGAGAAGAAAGCCTGAGGTTTGTCATTCCAAAGGAATTCAATGACCTACAGGCTGGCTTCTTTGTCCTGATATTCTAAAGATTAGGTTTGTTGATATAAGTAACTTATTACTTAATAAATTGCAAAAATAATTTTAGGACTGCCTAGTGTGTTTTCATATCCATCTGCTTATTGCCTACCTTGTTCATAACCTCTCCAATCCTGCCATATCTAAAGTTCCAATAGTACAACAATCATGATTCATTGTATTATAATGCCTTTTGTGTTTTCTATTGTCCCAAGTGCACTTTGAATGAAACATATGATAGCAACTGTGTTTCTTCTTACAGTTAATGATCTGAAGAACAGTGACCAAATTCTAAACATCATTAGTTGTTGCAATAAATTTCAAAACAGAAAGAAAAGTTCAATAATAGGTGAAGTAATTAGCTGAGGTTTTGTATTTATTTATACCTGTAAAACTTATTTTCCCTAAAATGTAAATGAATAAATCAAAGCTCTTTGAATAGGTATCGTTGTTATGTGGAAATTCACCTAAGCCTAAATAAAATTGAAACAAATTTTTGAAATACATATTCAGGGTCAAAAGTAGTAAAATAAAATAATTCATGCAAAAGCATATACATATGCAAATGACTCAAATTAAACAAAGTGATAACTGTTCTCTATAAAATCATTATCTAAAGCTTAGTCTTTATTATAATAATCAATGGATGTTAACAAGGTGAAAGGATATTAAAATGAATTAGGAAAATAAGAAAAATGAAAAGAAGCTACATACATTAATGGATCAGGTAGTGAAATCTCTGATGATATTCTTCAGGATTCATTTTAAGTTTCAGTGGCCACTTTGACCTTTATGGACAGATAATGTTTGCCTTCAACATTCAAAATTCTGTGACAACAAAGACTTCTCTAAACAGCTGCCTTTTTTTTTCTTTTTTTGGATGGCACAGCCCAATATTAAGAAAGAACTGTTACTCCTAATCAGAGCAGACAGTGGGATCTTTCTCATGCAAATGATTCCTCTCACAGCACTTTGAGTCAGAATTCAGGCAAGGATTGGTCTGATTGTGTGAGGTTGCTAGGAAACACCCTTCTCTGAATATGGATGAAAAGATACTTCTTCACAGTGCAAATTTTTCAGATGATGGGTATTAAATTTAGGATGATGTGTGAATTAAACATTTTCATAAAATTGAAGATAAAAGGTTTTGGTTCCTCGGAAGATGTAGGTATATAAAGATTTCCTGGCTTAACTTTTAATCTAATATTTCAGCATTTTAGTATTGAAGCAGTGAAATTTTCTCTCCATGGCACTGTTTTTGCTGTGCATCCACAAATGTGAAAGGATATTAATTAGCATGTTGTTAGAGTGTACGGATTTTAATAGCCTAACTGGAAGGGCGCCCACATGTCCCTGGAAAATTACAAGCAGCAATTCACAAGCTATAACTGATAACCAGATGGATAAGGATGGAGTTAATGGTATTTCTTCTGGGACCAGAATGTCAAAATGAATATCTAATTAAGCTACTGAACAACTTTTAGGAACACAAAGCCAAAGTAAATCAAGAAGCAGTTTTACGAACAGAAATAATAAAGCCATTTTATCACTAAAATTAAAAAGTCAAAAGAATAAAGCTTATGCCTTTGAAAATATAAGACAAAATATTTGACTACTTGAGTAGATTTAGATGTATTTATGTAATTCTTATAATGCATTTGAATCTGACCTGTGAATGAGTGAGTGGTGTGGTTACAAAACATAAACATATTTGATAATAGCTAAAACAAGTGAGTAAACAGCTAATTATTCTCATTTGAAAAAAATACACTCTTGGTATTCATTGAATCTTGTAAAAGAAAGATATTTATATGAAATATGTATCAATAAATATTTATTATTTGCTCCATGCATAGAGTCAAATTAAGCCTTTGTGATCAAATATAAAATATCCAGTAGTTGACTGAAGCAAATTGAAAAAATAGAATCAGTATACCCAACTCATTGGTGATTATTTTCCTTTTAAACATCAACCAAAAATCTCCATTTCTGCCTTTGAGTAATCAGTGCTTATATTAGAAATAAACTGCTTAAAATATGGATATCTTTTTAAAGTTTTCTTGTATAGATTTATAGCTTTATTTAGCTAAGTAAATAATAGTCATTCTACTGACACCCTAGCTATAGAAAAATGAATAAAATCTACTGGATTATGAACCCACTTTAATGTTCTAGGATTGCTGTGCATTTCTAATGTTCTTATTAGATGTTAGTTAGGTAATAATCTTTTAAAATATTTTGAAAATTTCCCTCAGAACAGATAGCAAAGTATCTTAGCTTTGCATTATTGTTATAGGAATGACGTCATGTTGCTCATCCACACCTATCACTGTTCCTTTCAATGCCTAATAGCCTTTTTTGAGACATAAAAATAAGACGCAAAGATACAAAAGAGGAAGATGTCCACCACTCTTGAAAGCACAGTGAATGCATCAAGTCAGGCTCTTTTATAACATTCTTCCCATAGTAGGAAGACATGCCACAGATTTCTTGGAATAAGTCCTTTTTATGGGTAAAAGATGGGGGAAGAAGGAAGGCCTTCAGGCCATGGTACAGATCTGACCACTGTAAAAGAAAAGCAAGAAGGAATGGGTACTAGGCAGGATGAGCTGTAGATGGGAGTACAGATCTCTGAACAACTCAGACAGATTGAAAGACAGTCCTTGAAAAGTTATCTTTCGAGAATCCCGCATAGATGACTCTCTAAAATCTGCCATGCTCAGTTGTTGTCTGGTCAAGAACAGAAGGGAGTGTAGCCTGACATTTATCACAATAGATTACTGAAAGTCATCTGAGTACTTGAGACTCCACAACAACCTTTTGTTTGTGCAGACATTACTCAACTTTCATCACAAGCTGTCAGTAACAACCTGATAATCCTATTCTTGTAGGAAAGTAAACTTCCAGTTTTTTTGAGGTTTTTTTTTTATAATATCTTAGTTAATAGAAATTTTATCATGCATTAACAGTGGGTTTATTTCTCCAGATTATCATTTTAAAATAGGATGTGGCCAGTAGGGATCAAGATTATTTTAGACAAAGGAAGTTGCAAATATGAGCAACTTTAAAATGAACATGGCATACTTGTGTCTGCTTCCTAATTCTGTTCTTTATTTTTCTGTGGTTTTGTTATTTTGATTGGGGACAGCACTTGGTGTATAGGCCTATATGATCTATATTCCATATGCAATCTGCCTTAGACTGTCTAGTACTAGAATGTTTCATATGTACAATGATGCCCAGTCTGAATGTGATTTTCAGCACCAGGATATATGTTGATTATATAAACGTCATGGGTGTAATTAATGACTACACAAGAAACATAGTATGAAGTAAGAATCACAGAGATATTCTATTCACGTTTTATAATTTGCAGGGTGATTTTGCTAAATGTACCAGGTCACGTGCCTGCTCTGATGCTACATGTCTTCACTGATAAAATAAAGGCTTCACCATGTTACTAAGGAAACTGGAAACATTTCTATATAGCTTCTGGTGAACCTCCTGTTTTGTGTTCTCATCCTTTTTTGGTTCTGTCCTAATTTCAGAAATTGTGCCTTAGTACAGACTTTTAAAAAGTTTTAAAACTCTGGGATGCCAGAGGCAGGGTACCCATGTTTACAGAACATCCTGAAATGTTTAGAATAGTGGATATCAATATGTGAGTTGTCATCTTTTTGCACAGGTCACATTACAGGTATACTTTGTATCAGATATTTACATTGTGATTAATCAGTTATGAAATAAAAATGAAAATAATTTTATGCTTGGGGTCATAGACTTCATGAAGTTTCTACTGCTCTAGATTTTTTCACATCAGCCTCCTAGGACCTCCAATTCCAGTTGTCTCTCCTGATACTCTCTCCCTCTGTTCATCGCCCCCCCCACCCTAAAGACCTCCTTGTTAGTTAGCTTGCTTATGTGAATTGCCTCATGACTATCCTTTACTTAGTAACTTGTATTCACTTAAAAGTAAAAGTATATAATGTTTGTCCTTTGGGTCTGGACTATCTTGCTTATGATGAGTTTTTTTTTCTAGTTCCATCCATATGCCTACAAACTTTAGAATGTCATTTCTTAATAGTTGAGTCCTGTTCCTTTGTGTAAATGTACCACATTTCTTTATCATTCTTCTGTTGTGCGATATGTAGGTTGTTTCCACATTGTAGCTACTGTGAATAAAGCTGCTGTGAACATAGTTGGACTGTTGTGCTCAACTCACGACCCCCAGAGAGAGACCACCAGAGAGGCCCAGACTGTAATAAGCAAGGTTTAATCAGCATAATACAAACATGTTTGGAACTCATCTCCATCCGTTACAACAAGGTAGAGAGGAGTTGTATCTCCTCTGTGGGGTAAACTTTTAAAGGCATAACTACAAAGAGAATCTTTGAAGATGCTTTGGCATAGGTACAAGGACTTTTGCTCACTCACATTCTGTTAAGTCAGCTTTTTTTCTTGTTTTTAGAGAGGCCACTGTTTTTGAGTTAGGCCATCAGACCTGGCTCAGGGCTAGAGATACAGAACCTAGATGGGCTGCTGTCAAGTTATGTGCATTTTACGTTTAAGTTTTGTTTTATTTATTTTTCCTCGTCAGTCCAGTCTTAAACATAATAAACAAAGAGACAACAGTTTTCTGGAACTCAAGGGGATCACCATGTACCCAATGTAGTAGCCCCAAAGACATTATAAGTCAGAGGCATGTGTTCCCTACCCTCTCGGTGCCCAGTTCCTTTTGAGTGCTCTCCAAGATTTTGCCTCTCTCCTCTCCATGTCTAACTGCTATGGGGAGGAGGCTAGGGCTCCATAAGAGCACCAGAAAGAAAACAAAGCAACAATTACCATAACATAACATAAAAGGACTTTGACAAATTTTAGGGACAAGACACATAGTGACATTTTCTCCCACTATGGTAGAAACTCAAACAGCTGTCTCTGAGGTAGCTGCAAATGACCCCGGGTCTATAGAATGCCGGTCCCTGTCTAATGACCCGGGAGCAAAACTCCCTGTCTGAAAATGACCCGGAGCCAGCAAGGCCCCTGTCTGGAAATGACCCGGGAGTGGGAGAATTCCCATCCCTGTCTGAAAATGACCCGGGAGCAAAACTCTCTGTCTGAAAATAACCCGGAGCCAGAAAGGCCCCTGTCTAGAAAGGACCCAGGGCCAGCAAAGCCCCTGTCTGAAAATGGAAGACAAGGCATCCCTTGCTTCTCCAGGGTCTCTGTACAAGCACGTCCACTTAAGAGAACACCTGTCAATACCAAAATCCCAAATCGGTCGACCGGTACAAAACCAAAGCAGCCATAGTCAGACAGACAAGACAAAATGACAGAGACAAAGAGACAAGAGACAAAAGACAAAGAGCACTCTCTCACCGGTAGATGCTAATAAACCTCCGGACTTCCATTATCCTGGTGGAATCTCTGGGGTTCCCAGCCAATGCACCATATTTTGTGCCCAGATTGTGACCCCCAGAGAGAGACCACTAGAGAGGCCCAGACTGTAATAAGCAAGGTTTAATCAGCATAATACAAACATGTTTGGAACTCGGCTCCATCCCCATTACAACAAGGTAGAGAGGAGTTGTATCTCCTCTGTGGGGCAAGCTTTTAAAGGCATAACTACAAAGAGAATCTTTGAAGATGCTTTGGCATGGGTACAAGGGCTTTTGCTCCCTCCCATCCTGTTAAGTCAGCTTTTTTTTCTTGTTTTTAGAGAGGCTACTGTTTTTGAGTTAGGCCATCTTTATCAGCCTGTACCAGGTGGCTGCCTGGGATGAGCTAAGTGACCTTGTGCTCAGAATATTCTGGGTGGAACAGGGGAAGGTCACTATCTTCCTGGGAAAACATTCTGCTAGAAAATTTCTTCTTGTCCCTTTGAGAATAATGGGTGAGGGTCCCACATAGACAAGTGTCCTTGTGGTAGAATGGACTGTCCTTGGGTTAATATACCAAAAATTGATTTATCTGTGTCTTGAGGTAGATCTCTTCCCAATTTTGTGGTAGATTGATTCCCAATTTTCTGAGAAACTGCTATATTGATTTCCATAGTTCTGTACAAGTTTGCACTCCCACCAGCAATGGAAGAGTGTTCCTCTTACTCCAAATCTTTTCAAGCTTGAACTATCACTTGTGTTTTGATTTTAGCCATTGCGATAGGTGTAAAATGGAATTTCAGAGTCATTTTGATTTGCATTTCCCTGATGGCCAAGGATGTTGAACATCTTTTTAAAGTGTTTCCCAGGCACTTGAGAATCCTATTTAGAACTGTACCCATTTTTAAATTGGACATTTGCTTCGTTAATGACTATATTTTGTGTTCTTTTTAAATTTTTGATATTAGCACTTTGCCAGATGTGTAGTTGGTGAAAAAAACTTTCCCCATTGAATAGGCTGTTTTTGTTCTATTAATAGTGTCCTTTGCCTTACAGAAGCTTTCATTTTCCTGTGGTTCCATTTACTAATTGTTGATCTTATTGCTGGTTCTAACAGTATACAATTTAAGAAGTTGTCTCCTGTGACAATGCATTCAAGGATATTTCCTACTTTCTCTTCTCTCAAGTTCAAAGTACCTGGCTTTATGTTGGGTCTTTGGTCCACTTGGACTTTTTCGTACCAGGTGATAAATATGAATCTATCGAATTCTTCTACATATAAGCATCCAGTTATACAAACACCATTTGTTGAAGATGCTTTTCCCCATCTATATCTATATCTATATATCTATATCTGCTATCATTAACAAAAATCGGGTGTTCGCAAGTGTGTGTATTTGTGTCTGGGTCTTCAATTTGATTCTAATGACTGACTTGTCTTTTTTTTTCAATACCAATTCCATGTGCTTTTAATTTATTACTATAGCTCTGTAGTACAGCTTGAAGTCAGGGTTGATGATACCTCTGGAAATTTTTTTTCCTAAGGATAGTTTTAGCTATCCTGGAATTTTTGTTTTGTTTTGTTTTTCTTATGAAATTGAGCATTGTTCTTTCAAGATCAATAAAGTATTGTGTTTGAATTTTGATGGGATTTGAATAATATATGTGGATTGCTTGACTGTCTTTACTATGTCAATTCTAGCAATCTATGAGCATGGGGGATCTATCTTCTGATATTTTCTTCAATTTCTTTTTTCAAGATTTGAAGATTTTGTGGTATAAATCTTTCACTTGTTTGGTTAGAGTTACCCCAATATTTTTTCTACTGCATGTGGCTATTGTCAAGGGTGCTCTTTCTGTTTTCTTTCTCAGTCCATCATTATTTGTGTATAGGAGAGTGTGACTGGGAACTGCTCATTCATTTTCTGCCTGCCCATACCTGAATAATCACACAAAAACTTTATTGATTACTAAACTGTTTGCCAGTAATTTATGTTTATTCCTAGCTATCTCTTCTTAAATTAACCAATTTCTATTAATCTGTGTATCACCACAAGGCTGTGGCCTACCATTAAGTTTCCAGTACTGTCTCTCTCCTTCAGCAGCTACATGGTGTCTCCTTGACCCTGCCTACTCTCTCTCTACATCTCTACCAGCCTGTTTATATTCTGCCCTGCCATATGCCAAAGAAGTTTTATTTATTAACCAATAAGAGCTACACATGTACAGAAAGACATCGCACATCATCTCTGTCTTTCTGTCTAAATAAAAATTAAGGTTTTAATTTTATCTTAGTAAAATTTTATAAAACAAAACAGGTATCAAGAAAGAATTACACATACCATATTGAATATATTTGTATCTGTAAATTATTATATCTAATATATCTTTTCTCATAATTAAGGATGACTATAACTGCCTTCAACTCTAAAAGTCCCTAGAAGGATATAATATTGCCTAAGTAAACAGTAAGTGCATTGTGAGCAACTTCTAAAATTAGAATTGACAGAAACATCTCACTGTTTGGACGGTCACCCAAAGTTCTTCTGTAACTTTGAGGTGTCCTTCTTCAGCCTACAGGTCCATAGTATCTGGTAGGCTTTTCTATGAAGCAGAAAATTTGAATGGTTGTTTCACCTGTATTGGCAGTTTGTCAATCACTTTCTTCTGTGTCCTGCAGAATGTCTGGCAGACTATTTTACAAAGCTGGAACCCTGAAGGACTGTCTCGCATTTAGGCAATCTAAAGAGTCATTTCTGTGGGTCCTGCATGTTCATTTCATATAGCATACCATCAATCAGTCCAGGCAAGAGCAATTTTTGCCCAAATGACTAGCAAACTCCATAAGAAAACTCTACAATGCCCATCATCCTCTTGAAGTAGATTGGTGCTCCTAGGAGCAGACATGTCTCATTGTTGAGAAAAGTTTAAGTTCCTAAAACATTTTTATGCCATATTCTGTAGGTCTTTGACAAGTTGAAGATTATCTAACTGAAATATATTTCTGTATATCTAGAATACCTAACTAACATGACTAAAAGTTTGATTATTATCAATGACTATTAATCTGTAATTTTAAATTATCCATTAACTTTTAAATGTGTTGCCTAAACATTAACAACTTTAAAAAGAGTAAAAATATACCTATAATAAAATTGACCTTAAATTTGTATCAATTAACCAAAATGCAAACAAAGGTAATGTATTCATTTCTATACCATATTCCTTTCATTTCTTTAGAAAATAACTGTGACCACCATTAAACATTTATAAGCAACCATTTTATTTTATTTTATTTTATTTTAAAACATTTATAAGCAACCATTTTAAAATAAATATAAATATTTATAAACAATCATTTTGGGAATTTGAGTGCATTTTTTCAAACTGCTTCCTGTTGTTTGTTAAGTAAAGTAATATTAGGGTTCATAAAGACTTTTCAAGGGGATCTTGTTCCATCAAACCACATTAACCTAAAAGGAATCTACAGGTTCTCTCTTCTGTGGAAAGAAAAGCAAAAAGTCTTTTCCAAAGCAACATATCATTAGACACAGATTTTGATGTCATGACATCTTTAAAATATATATGTTGCTTTAGCTTAGCAGCACCCAAAATCAAATGTCTCTCTGCAGTCAAAAAAAGTCAAAGAAATACCATAATATACACAATCCTGACTCTCTGTGTATATTCTATCTTTACCTGGATTATTTTTAAACTCTATTACTTTTTAATATTTATATTATTATCCTTACTCCTTTATTATATGACTGTCTGTACTCTCGTCTATATTCTTTTTCTCTCTCCCAAGCTTTCATACGTTTTTAAATATACTGTGACCCATTCACAGGTTTATTTTTTCTGACTTTGTCTTTATTACATATCTGTAATCATTTTCTGACTATGAACACCCAGGACCAACTCTACAGCCTTGCTTGTTTGCTCCACCCCATCCAACATGGCAGAAGTATGTTCGCCTCCTCTGCTAGGCATGCTTACCACCCAACTCCAGGGATGTAGCGGGACAATGTTGCTATTAAGCAACTAGTAGCACTGCTCACAATCCCCATTTATGTGCAGGATCCCCCAAAAGAGCCAGAAATATTTGTGCTGCCAGCATGAACCAGGAAGCCAACTCTTTTTTTTTTTGTTAATTTATAAAAATTTCCACTTCCAGCCCTCCTCCCACTCCCCTCCCACTCCCCCTACTCCCTCTCCACCTCCCTCTCCAGTCCTAAGAGCAGTCAGGGTACTCTTAAAGAAGTTTTCGCTATTAATGCTGATTCAGGAAGCCTTCTCTAAAGAAGCTATGCTTTGCTCATCACCAGCAAACTGAACGTATCTGAAAAATACAGTTAGCATAAAGCTGCAATTGACTCCCTTTTGTGGGTCTAGAAGCCCTGTTTGTAATTTAAGCTTTCTTAGGCTTTATGTGGAAATTCTTTCCCCACATCACACCATTTGTAACTGGAGACTGCTCATTCATTTCCCAGTCACCCAGACCCAAATAATGTCAAAGAAACTGTATTAATTACAGCACTGTTTGGCCAATACCTTATGTATATTCCTAGCTAGCTCTTACATATTAAATTAATCCATTTCTTTTAACCTGTGTATCACCAAAAGGCTGTGGTCTACTGGTAAGTTTCCAATGGCATCCTTATACTTTGGTAGCTAAATAGCATCTCCTTGACACTGCCTACTCTCTCTATATACCTCTTCCCGTCTGGCTATATTCTGTCCTGCCATGGGCCAAAGCAAACTTTATTCATTAACTAATAAGAACAACACATATACAGAAGGATCTCCCACATGAGGAGGGATAATGATTTTTTTTTTTTTTTTAGTAAATCTTATATTCTGCCGTTTCCTTGAAGGTGTTTATCACCTGTAGGAGTTCCCTGTTAGAATCTGTAGGGTCATTTATGTATACCATAATGCAAATAACTATACTCTGACTTCTTCTTTTCCAATATTTGTTGTCTTTAGTTGTCTCCTTTATTTGTCTTATTACCTAGCAAAACTTTAAGTATTGTATTGAATAGATTTGGAGAGAGTGGAGAGACTTAGATTGTCCTTAATTCCAGTTGCTTTAAGTTTCCCTCCATTTAATTTGATGTTGACTACTGATTTATTGTATATTGCCTTTGCTAAGTTTATGCAAGTCTCTTATATCTCTGATATCTCAAAGACTTTTGTTATGAAGGGTATTGGATTTTGTCAAAGGCCCTTTAACAATCTAATGTTTTGATCATTTTTTTCCTTAAGTTTATTTATAGAGTGGATTATGTTGTCAGTTTTCATATGTTGAGCCATTCCTGCATGTCTTGGATGAAGCCTACTTGACCATGGAGGGTGATGTTTTTGATGTGTCCGTGGATTTAGTTTGCAAATATTTTTGCATCTGTGTTTATGAGGGAAATTTGTCTGTAATTCTCTTTCTATGTTGGGTTTTTGTGGGGTTTGGATATCAGAATTATTAAGGCCTCTTAAAATGAATTTTGTCTTGTTTCTTTTCTTTCTATCTTATGGAATAATTTGAGGAGAGTTGGTGCTAAAATTCTTGTCAAAATCTAGTAGAATTATGGGCAAAAACCATCTGACCCTACCCTAGCCTTTTTTTCTAAAACTGTTTGGCCCTGAAGCCACCTGACCCTAGGCTTTTGGGTGTTTTTGTTTTGTTGTTTGTTGTTGTTGGTAGACTTATATCAACTTCTTCTATTTCCTTGAGGCTTATAGGTATATTTAAATTGTGTGTGTGTGTGCACGCACACACGCACACATACTTTTCTTCTTTCAGTTTTCCTAGTGTGAGATTATTTCTTATGTTTCCGTGGGTATTCATGGGTGTAATCAACCTTCTTGTGTTCAGGGTTTCTTCACAGTATCTTCTTTAGGGCACAATTTGTAGATAGATATTGTTTAACTTTCACTTTATCATGGAATATCTTGCTTTTTTTCAACTATGTTGATTTCAAGTTTGTTAGGCATAGTAGTCTGGTCTTGCATCTGATGTTTATTAGACTTGCAGGACATCTATCCAGCCTTCTTTGGCTTTTAGAGTCTCCACTGTGTTATATGCAATTTGAATAGGTCTACCTGTATATGTTATTTGACTCTTTTCCTTTCAGCTTTTAATGTTCTTTCTTTGTTCTATATGTTTATTATTTTGATTATTATGCGGCAGGGAAACTTTCTGTTCTGATCCAACATATCTAGTGTTTTGTTTGTTTCCTGTACCTTTAAAGGCATCTCATTTATGTTAGCAAAATTTTCTTCTATGATTTGTTGAAATATATTTTGGGTTTTTGAACTAAGATTCTTCTCCTTACTCTATTCCTATTATTTTTAGGTTTTATATTTTCATAATGTCCCAGATTTTCTGGTAGTTTCATGTCAAAATGTTTTAGATTTAACATTTTTGAGCCAAGTATCCATTTCTTCTATTGTCTTTAATGACTGAGATTCTTTTTTCCATCTCTTGTATTTTGTTGGTGACACATGTCATTTGTAGTTCATGTTACCTTACCTAGATTTTCCACTTCTCAAATTTCCTCAGTCTGTGTTTTTTTTATTGCTTCTATTTTCATTTTCAGGTCTTAAACAGTTTTATTCATTCTTTCAATTCTTTGTTTTTTCTTGGCTTTCTTTAAGAGATTTATTCATTTTCTTCAAATTTTTGTTTCTCGTGTTCAGGATTTCTTCAATTCACTTCTTTTTTAAGTACCTCTAGCACCTCCATAAAGTTGATCTTTTTATTGTTGTTGCTGTTGTTTTTGCTTTTCACCTTAAGTTGTGTTGAAATATTCAGGGTTTGCTGTAGTAGTATAGCTTGATTCTGATGTATTTCCCTAGTTGCTGTTGACTATTTTTTTAAGTGGACTGTAATTGGAGGCTGCTTGTTCCTTTCTGGCTACTCAGACCACGAAATAATCACTCAGAAACTATATTATTTACAATACTCTTTGGCTAATAGCTTAAGCATATTTCTGTCTTACTCTTATATCTTAAATTAACCCATTTCTATTATTTTATATTTTACCATGAGGCTTGTGGGCTACTGGCAAGGTTCCAGATCATGGCTCATGTCTTTCTCCTCTGGCTGATCCATGACTTTTCCTTGACTCTGCCTACTCCCTCTATGTATTTCTTTCAGCCTGGCTTTATGTTGTTAAGCCATTGGCCAAAATCATTTTCTTTATTAACCAATGGTAATAAAACATATTCACAGAATAAATTACTTCCCACATCAGTGGACATCCAGGTATCTGGGTTTGGGGTGATTATATATCTAGGTGCTGATTTCTGGGTTTACCTTTGTTGAATGAGTGCTTTATTCCTTGGTTTCTGTTTCCTCTCTGATATTTAAGCATATGTGTCCTGTGTTTGAACACGGTGTCAAGCAAGAGGTCTCTACTGGAGTTTGTGGCTACTACACAGAGATGAGGAGGATAGGGAAAATTGTGGATAGTCTGTTGGGGTGATAACTGAGGGAGTAGAGGAAGTCTATGGGTGGGACAGCCTACGAAGAGTTCTGGTGGAGGGTGTGGCTTTTGGTCAAGCAGGGAAGAATGGCCTGAGTTGGAGGCTAGATATGATGACTAGGAGGGGAGGAGGATTGTGTATAGTATCAGAGAGGGTCATTGAGACAGTGGAGGAGGTCCACAGTCTATTTGTCTACCTTGTGTGACAGGCATGGCCTGTATTTGGTCAGGAGTGTCTTCAAGAGTTGGTGGTTGGGATACAGTGACTAGGTGGAAGAGGGAAAATGAAGGATTAGTCTGTTGGAAGCCAGAAGGTGGGAAAATCCACAATGATGTGGCTTACCTGGTCTTCTGTAAGGCATTGTCTGTAATTGACCAGGGTTTCTGTGCCTGAGTTGTGGCTGAAATACTGTGAAGAAGGAAGAAGTACAACTGAGGAATGAATTCTGTTTTCTGTCAGGAATGGCCTGTTCTTGGGCCAGATGTTTCTGACTGAGAGAGCCAATTTCCAATTTTAATCCCCTATTATAACATATTGCTTGCATTATAGATTATAGATTGTGTTCAAGTACAAATAATTTATCTGATATTTGAACATAATTTTCTCTCTTGTGTTTTATCCATGTTAGAGGAAAAGGAGCAGCTAGGAAAGATGATAATACAGCCATCGAAGGTATATAAAATATGACAATACAGCCATCCAAAGGTGTATAAAATGAACAGTGATAATTATATTATTCTGTATAAGTTTTGTTTCCATTTTCTTTAAAAAAGTTAATACATGTATATAAGCAATATTAGAAAAATATAGGCAGAAACAAAAGGTCAGTCATTAAATATCAGAAAATACTCAATATTAATTTATGTATTATCCAAGTACCTAAGTATATGTGCCTAGTTTTATAATTATGAATAAAATAATGATATGGGTATAAATAAATTCAAATTTCTCTTTTATGAGATGCTGCCTTTGAAGCATCAAACAAATATAGATCTATACATATAATATAATTTTTAAGCCAGCAGTTTCTCATAGGAAAGCTATTTAAACATTTCCTTAAAGTTGGGATTGCCACTAGGATCTTGATTTGAACTTCTGTTGGCTCCCTGGTCCTTATAATCTTTATATAGATAATTAAGAAGAGATACAGAAAGTAGAGTTGAGCAGAGTTTTTTTCAGAGTTAAATAGAACATATTCTTATGGAACAAAGACAGACAATGGCTAAGGGGACTGCTGCACTAATCTATATTTTGGGCAGACTTCATGTTGTTTTTGAAGTCTTCAGAAGAGGCAGCTTTTCCTGAGGGACTTTGTCCTGAGTGAATGATTGACAGGCATATTGGCTTGACTCGTAGAGAAAGGGCCAATGGTATGTCTTTATTACTAATCGAAAAGCCTTCTGCTGTACAATAATCTTACCATGTTTAAGTCTGTTGAACCAGCTTTAGATAGTAATCTGTTAGTGATTTTCTGGGAGGTTTATCATGTCATTTTTCCTCTGTGATCCAGAGATTTTACCAAGAAATATTTTTCTGACCAATAAAGTTCTAGCCCTTGGAATTACAAGCTATGGACCATGGGTGAGGAGTGTAACCCCAGTGCCCTCCAATCCTGCTGACATTTGACTAGCAATTTGACAGTTAGATGTATATGAAAATAGCTTTAAGCAATGAAATTATATGAAAATCCCTATAGGCATGTCTTTATATAAGAGGCAATATTTCATTTCTACTCTCTCAATGGATTTTGGTTTCGTTTTTAATTTTTGGGTTTTATTTTGTTGGTTCATTTTGACTTGTTATTGTTATTCATTTGCAATTGCAATTTTATTTTATTTTTTAATTTGAGAAGGCCCATGTAATAAATTATTATAATATGAAAAAATAGAGGGAAAGCATACATGATTATTTGCTATAACTCTGAGAAGCTTTAGGAGCTTTTACCAGGAAAATAAAACTAAAAGAAATATTAACAAAACATTTTTATACTGAACTGTACTAAAATTTGGGAAGAGAAATAATTGGAGTTGACTAAACTGAGAATTTTTTTGTGTACATTTCCTTAGCCCTTTTTTCCCTGCTTTTCATGGTATGAATGCTGCTCTATTAGTAATTGGGAGGGCACATTTTACTGGGAATATTATCTATGTTTTTAAAGAAATAAGAGCATGATTTTCTTGTACCTGCTGTTTTTTAAGAAATAATGAAAATGACAACATGGATAATTTTGGGATGTTGTGTTCTGAATGTCATCACTTACATTTTTATTTTTTCCATAGCATAAATTTCATAAGAGTAAAGTTATCTAAGTAAAAGTTATTTGGCTATATTATGACACAAAAGATTTATAACATTCCAAACCTCTATTGCACATTTATATCTTTACATAGTTTTTACATAGTATATTTAAAGATTTTTCATGATTCTGGCAAACACTTAGTATTATGAAAATTTTTAAATTTTTATACAGAAATTTGGTTTCATAATATACATTTTCTGAATACCAGCCAAATTTAATTGACATATTTTGTCTCTCCCTACCATGCATTAACTGTTTCCTGGGACACATATCACAAATTGGCCCACATAACATTAGCTCATTTCCTTCTTTACATCAGCTTGCCTTAAGATAAATTCTGGCAAACTGCTGTGTGCTTCTCAAAGCCATCACTGGGATCTATGCAGCTTCTCTGTCAGTCTTGTGTTTTGACCTTTTGCCTGCATGTCTCTCATTTGTTTCCAGTGCTGTGAGAGTATTTGGCAATTGTACTGTCAGATACCTGGCTTCCTTGGCATCTGATAGCAGAGGAAGGTGGCAGCAAGCACACTGTCTTTATGAAATAGTCACTTCCTATATATTGCTCCTGAAATTATTTCCAGGTAAACCATTTGGAGTGTAAGAAGCTAAAATTCCTCATCTGAACTGCTAGGGTCCTAGGTGGGTATCTGAAGTAAAGTGAAGTAAAATAGTTAAAGAGAAAAAAATTATAATTCAAGTTTTATGTGGCTTGAGTATTTGTATAAAGAAATACCCAAAGAGACAGTCAGTGACATATGCAGACTGAACAGGACCAAGGGGAATACTGAAAAGGAACCACTTTTCTGTGTGGATGATTGAGGGTAAGGTAATGTCTATAGAATTATTTGAATTTCAATGTCTTTTTTTTTGAGGATTAGGGCATACCATCTTTCAAGTGTGGGCTGGGAGTCTATCGAGGGGATTTTTGTCGTCGTGACAAAGATCAAACAGACTGTTAACGTATCTGTGATTTTTCCAATATCTTTATTTGAAACAAGTCAGAATAGAATATGCCAGCCCTTCATCATTCAAAGTTGGCCTTCTAGAAATTGTGCAAATTTACTAATGTGTTAATAAATTCTTCTAATGTATTCCTGGTAGAATGGACTCTAACTTGGTCCTTTAGTATGTCTATTAACAGATTTTCCCCTCAGCTTTACTGATTACACATTATTTTCCAGTTTGTTATTTGCCTTATGAATTTACCTATTTAAATTCTAATTGTTGAACAATCACAAACTAAACTAGATTGTTCACTTTTTGTAAACATATACCCCAAACCACATACATATACAATGCTTTTCTGATAAAATTATTGGGGTAAAGTATTCACAGTCAATGTAAGTGATAAATGATACTTTTGTACACCTCTTTTCTGGATTCTCATTTCCTTTGTATTCCATATTCTATATCTTTGCCTTTAATCTGGAATCCCAAGACTTGATCTGACTCTATATTGAAGAAGAAATGAAGTCATTGTTTTCTCAAATGAGGTATTTTGATGAGAAGGATGCAAAACGGGATAGGACAGAATAGACATGGAATGAAACAACAGATCTCAGAGACATATGTCTAAAGAATTGTGTTGAAGCCAAAGAGCTTGCAAGTTGCCAGAAACATCCAGGCTTCAAGTATAAGATGGAGGCATGGCCCCTAACCTGGCAGATGCAACAGGTGTGCAACAAAGCCGAAGTCAAGTTGTTAACTGCAATCTTTCAATGAGCTCCTTTTGCACTTGACAGACACCTCTGCATTCCTTCTGCCTGGACTCAATACCTTGTACACTGGCTTCTGTAGGAGAGGGCCTACTTGTTTGTCCTGGCCGCCACACCAGGCTTCCTTGATTCTAGTTTCTGAAGCCTCAGAATTCACCAACATGGACAATTTAGAAGCTACTTTTGCTTCTCAGTATAGGCTTAGGTATCACTGAGTTTTGAGCTAAGGTTTTCTAGTTTAAAAAACTATGGGGAAAAAAAGCAGTGATCCCCTCACAGACTTGGAGATCTATCCATGACTATGAACTGAGGCAGGATCTCCTTACTTAGAGAGAATCAATAGACTAAGGATGACTGTAGGAGAGAGTCTATGTGTCATTCATGGTGCTGAGACCAATAGGGCAAGCAATTTCCAGAGAGCCTAAAGTTGGGTTTTAGAGATCAGATGAAGTGCATGGCTATTCATGCTTCAACACATGAGTTCATATCAACATCCTCTTGAAAAATAAATGGAAGGAAGGAAAAATGTATGTGCACGTGCACACACACACGTGTGTGTGTGTGTTTAAAATGTGAGTGCATTTGGCTGTGTATGTGCTACGCATTCATCTGGGTGAATGCAGGTATGTGTGCATGATGTACGTGTAGAGGTCAGAGAACAACATCAGACTTTAGGATCACCTCAGGTTTTAGTCCTTTCCTTTCAACTAGCTTGAGACATGGTCCCTTTGTTGTTTTCTCTTTTGTACACTGGGAAAATTGTCCCACAATCTTTCAGCTATGTTATTTTCCTGCTTCCACCTCCTATCTTCAGGTAGAAGGTCTAGGATAGAATAGTGTTCATGGTTTATTTTTTTTCTCTCTCTCTCTGTCTCTCTTTAGTTTCTGTGCGCAAACTTACACAGCAGGCACCTTTACCACGCGATCCATTTTCCCAGCCTTGGATAAGACTTAAACAGTTATGCACACTTAATATAAGGAAGGACTAAACCCATTTTTATGTCTTTCTTGCTGTTGTGGTAGAAGCTGAGCAAAATATCAGAGCAGATATGGTGAACAAATAAAACATGTTTTCTTACTATATTTAATATCAGATAAGTGATTTCAGAACCTAGCCACAATCAAACAGGCCTTATACTGATGTAGTTAAAAGCAGAGTACTGGTTTTTAAAATCTAACTTAGCATCTACATAAGCCAAGGCTTGTGATATAATCTAGGAAATTATCTGGAGAGCAACAGAGAAGAAACCAATGCCTCCTGTCCTGCTCTGTTTAACGGGTTCTCCATATGACATAGAGTCTGGTTATGTTCATCAGGGTTCAAGGATCACATTTTCTTCAGTGACCTAAAATAGTATATATCTCTGAATAACTCTGTGTTCTCTTTCAAATACCATTTGGTGATAATCTTTACATTCAATTGCATACATACTTTACATAGAAATATACTTTTATATAAAGTTTAATTTTTTTATTTCAGTGAAGAATTGTGTTTGAATTTAAATGGAGATTGCATTGAATCTGTAGGTTGATTTTGAAAGGATGTCTTTATTTTACATCATAATGCCAAATATATGAGCATAGAAAATCATTCCACTTTCTGGAGTTTTCTTCAATTCCTTTCTTCAATGCCTTTAACTTTTTATTATAAAAATCTTACATTTGCTTGGTGGGAATTATTCCAAGACATTTATGAAGCTATTATAAAAGATACTTTTGCCCTGACTCAGCTTTCAGTGTATTTTTCATTTGCAATTAAAAAAAAAGGCTACTGATTTTTGAAATAAAACTATAGAAACTTCGGGAGCATCAAACCCAAGTATGATTGAATAATTAAAATCTTTCTATGATTTTGCAATCTTAAAGATTTACTTATTTATTTTTATGTGTATTTTGCCTCTGTGTATGCTTGTCCACCTTATATTTGTTGCTCAATGAGGTCAGAAGTCACTGGATTCCCTGGTACTGGAGTTACTGATAGTTGTGAGCCACCATGTAGGGGCTAGAACATGATCCTGGGACTTCTGCAAGAGCAAGTGCTCTTCAATATCAAGCAAACTTCCCAGCCCTTCCTGTGATTTAAAAGAAACAATAAATCAGATCACAATTAGGCTAGAATCTTTGATGCTAACAAAAATGTTTGAGTCTAAAATGACTAGCGAGGGCTAGAGATCTAGCAAAGTGGTGGAATGATCTTTCAACATTCATGAGGCTTCAGATTAACCCCAGTCTTGCCAAAAATAAATAAAGAAAAATGAAGAATATATTATATAAATTACTAACAATTCTAAAGTTTAACTTACAGCAGTAGGAAGATTTAGCACTGGGGTTTATTGCTATTTATCTATTTCTGTACATATCTACCTGTCAATTATAATTTTATTAATATTCTCTTATATTTCCTATTTATTAGACTATATTGATTGCAAAAAGTGGCTTTTATTATATTTTAGGCAGGCACATTAGGTACTTTGATTATATTCCCTTTTATTCCTTATTATACAGAATATTTCCACTCTTCCTGATGCCATTCCTAGTTTTTCATTATTCCTCCATCTATTTTTTACATAATTTTTATTTCATATGTGAAAATATATGGAACGTGGGATACTTTTGAGTTTTTGTCCTTTTGAGTTTGTTCGTTTTGCAAAATATCATCTTCAGGTGCATCTATTTCTTTACAAATGCCTTGCTTGGGTAATAACAAGAATTGGCAAATAGTATTGCATCAAACTAAATTTCAGTCTACAAAACAATGATAATAATTAGCAGAAGAGATAGCCTACAAAATGGAAAATACCTATGCTTGTCTGGCAGAAGATTGCTATGCATAATATAGAAAGAATTTAAACAATTAGCAACAATAAACAATTCAATTCATAAACAAGTAGATTGTAGCATACTTTCTTTCAAAGTCACATTTATTAGTCTCTGCCTTGGCTGCCATATGGAACTCAGATTCCAAGTGGTCACCCACTCTTCTCTGTTAAGAGGATTTCAGATGGCTGAATTGTTTGGATAAGGAATGTGATTGGAGCTGAATATCTTCTTTGTGCCTAGGAGTCTGAAGTTTGGTGTTTGCAAGAGTCAGTATCATGTGATCAGCCTCCAATATGAATCATGGGCTGGAAGTCCCTAATGAGGTACCTTGTCTGACAAAAGCTGTCTATTGCTTCCGTTCATGAATGGGAAAATAAATGTGACTGATGGGAATCCACAGAGGCCGTGCAAATGGTTCTCTAATCAGGCACTGCTTTCCTTCAAATTTTGCTTCCTGTTCATTTTCACTGACTGTGTTTCCCTTTGTATTGCTCCACTGTAATGGGCACTGTGATTGTGCCTGCATGGTGATTTCAGGAGACCTGTGGACAAAGCACCGAATCTTGTAGTGGTTTTGGGAACCTACTGCCACAGAGATAATATAATGAGTTTAACATAAAATAAGTTTAACACATTGAAAAGCGTGAGAAAACATTGCCATATAATGTAAAAAGACACACACTTAAAGAAGGGATGTTAGTAACACAGTTCCTAAAAGAAAATAAAACTACAAGGCATATAAAGAGATGTTAAGAAAATGAGCCGGGCAGTGGTGGTGCGCACCTTTAATCCAAGCATTCAGGAGACAGAAGCAGGCGGATCTCTGTGAGTTCGAAGGCAGCCTGGTCTACAAGAACTAGTTCCAGGACAGGCACCAAAGCTACACAGAAACCTTGTCTCAAAAACAAACAACAACAAAAACATCAACAAAAAAGAAAATTTAACTATAGGATTACATTAATTAATGTATAAGATTATTAATCAATTATTAATTATTAATTAATTATATTTATTAATGTTATCAGATTAAGCAAATTAACAGTAAAAGTACACAATATTTAATTATGATAATAGACAACATACATGATGCTCACAATGTTAGAAAAATAAATATACATTCATAACAAATTCAATTCAGGAATTTCATCATGTAAGATTTTGTAGCTTTCAAAATTATTTATATATATGTAAACAATATATATGTGTTTTATCTATTATCTTGGTCTCTTATCTGTTTTACTAAAATTTTTATAGTACTATGAACTTTATAAGGTTTTTTATTATTTTTTTAAATAATTATATTTTGGGCTATAAACTCTTTTAAAGTAATTCAAAATAATTTCCAGGTTCAGTTGTTCATTTTCTTTTAGCAGACAATCAGAAAATTGTGTTTTGATGGGCATCTCTATGATATAGATTATTTCGTCCACAGACTTGAATTCTATCTCTGGTTCCTTAGATGTATGTAAAACCTTTAAAATTTTTGAAGAACATTATTAAATTTGATTATTAAGCATGATTCAGAAAAATATTTCAGTAGGCAAAGAATGCTAAAATTATTATGACAGCTAAATGAATTATTAAATCCAGCAGCATTAAATCTCAAATTAGGTTAAGTTATAGAATTTTACCAACTACCAGAAACCATGACATGCCACTTCCTAAAAGGAAGCCTCCAAACTTTGTCAGTAGGCTCCTACTTTTCTTTGTAAAATAATCACTGAAACATACATAATATATCACAAAGAATTTTTCATTTTTTGCAATGGAGCATTTTGTGATTTGTTTGCATTGCAAATATTTTATCATATTATTATTTTTATTTATATTATTCAGTGAAATCTTTGATTATATGCATAACATTAATTTTAATGTAATCAAATTTATAATTTCTAAAATGTTGCACTTTTGCATCCTATTTAATAATTACTTCTTTACCGTAAGTCATAATGCTATTCACAAAAAATGTTCTTTTGAAGCTTTCTTACTTTCATTTATCCAGCATGATTTTCTTTTTAAAAAAGATATTAACTAGTTTAAAAACAAAGTAGTGCGTTTACTAACAGATGAGAGTTTGATTTTTCTTTTATTTTATAATCCCAATTTCTTTTTTTGATAAATGCTTTTCCTTTATTTTTAATTTTTTAGTATTTTTATTTTATTAATTAAAAAAATCAATCCGAATTCCCACTCCCTCCCTTTCTCTCACTCCCTCCACACATACTCCCACTCCCCCCCCCCCAAATACTAAGGGAGGACAAGGCCCTCGCCACTGCATTTAGGTTGAGCATGGTATACATCCAAAGAGAATAGGATCCCAAAAAGCCAGTATATGCAGTAGAGACAGTTAATTTTTTGCAGACAAAATTCTAGTCATAATTAAAGGTCTTTGAACCTATAACTCGTGATCCTAGAGAAGGTAAATAAGAAGGTGAACCTGAAGAAAATCATATAGTTATCCTCCTGGGGATTGGAAGTAGACAAGATTGCCAGGCAAACTTGGGTGCACGGTGGGTGGGGGGGTGGAAGTAAGGGGAGATGGTTAGAGAGAAGGGAGAGGGGGAGGATTGGGGATGGCTTGGGGGAATGGGATTGGGGAGGGAGGAAGGATGGATATGGGAGCAGGGAGGCATATATCTCAACAAAGGGAGCCATTTTAGGGTTTGCAAGAGACTTGATTCTGGAGGGGTTCCGAGGCCCAAGGAGAGGTCACCAGATTGTTCCCTGGGCAGCAGAGAAGAGGGTGCCTGAACTGGCCTTGGCCCATAACCATGCTGATGAATATTTTGCATATCACCATAGAACCTTCATCTGGCGATGGATGGAGACAGAGACAGAGACCCACATTGGAACACTGGACTGAGCCCTCAAGGTTCAAATGAGGAGCAGAAGGAGGGAGAACGTGAGCAAGGAAGGCAGTATCAAAGGGAACCTTCATCCGAAGATGGATGGAGATAGAGACGGAGACCCACATTGGAGCACTGGACTGAGCCCCCAAGGTCCAAATGAGGAGAAGAAGGAGGGAGAACATGAAAAAGGAAGTCAGGACCGCGAAGGGTGTGTTCACCCACCCACTGATACAAGGGGACTGATCTAAAGAGAGCTCACCAAGGCCAGCTGGACTGGGACTGAACGAGCATGTGATCAAACCGGATTCTCTGAATGTAGCTGACATGGGGGCTGACTGAGAAGCCATTGACAATGGCACTGGGTCTTGTTTCGTCTGCATGTACTGACTTTTTGGGATCCTAGTTTGTTTGGATGCTCACCTTCCTAGACCTCGAGGGAGGGGGGAGGAACTTGAACTTCCCACAGGGCAGAAAACCCTGACTGCTCTTAGGACTGGAGAGGGAGGAGGAGAGGGAGTGGGGGGGGGAGAGGGAGTTGGGGGGGAGAAGGAGAGGGAGTGGGGGGAATGGGAGGGTATGGGGAGGAGGGGAGGAAGTGGAAATTTTTATAAGTAAATAAATAAGTAAATTAAAAAAATAAAAATAATAAAACAAAAGGGAAAAATCTCTACATGCAAGAAGTCTACTCAAGAATAAACAGAGAGAAAAATGAACTGGCAAGACTGAATCGTCTTAAATATTTCAAGAAATGACTGCTATACAAAATTATGCAATTTGAAACATAAATATTTAAGAGAATATTAATATCAATGAGCAAATGCAAATAATACTTTTTTGTAAATCTATAAAATATTTGAAACAGATGCAGACAATGAAATTATACCTTTTCTGATGTCTATTTCTGGCATCATACAGTCATAAATATCATTATATTTATATACCTTTCATTATTTTTTTTGTGAATGGGACACATTTATCTAAACCTTTTGTCCCCAGACCGCAATTAAGACACATTGCACTCTTGTGATCACAAGTTTAACTTTACCAATGAAACCTTAGCTTTTAAGACACTGATTTTGCTATTTTATTGCAATTTCTACTAAGTTTCTGCTTCTTCTAGGAAGATAAAATGTACTGTTAAAATGTTGCCTCTTTTTAATCATTGAGTTTTAAAGCAACTCTTTCATTACCAGTAAGGGCTCATTAGCTTCAACTTGACTCTTTTGTCTCTTATTTCTTCCACCTTCTGACCTGTTGCTTTTTAGTACCACACCTTTTTAATGGCTGCATGACTCCAATGTCTTTCCCTTCCAAGTTTATCTTTCTGAAAGAAAAAAAAAAGTGATGAATGTAAATTTTGGTTCTCCTGACAGCCCATTTTCAAAGATACTGCTTTTTTCTGCGCTCTGAACTTGCTGTCACAATTGGAAGCACACATACATAAAAGAAGATCTGCAGGGGCATGTGTCTGATCCATTGTGTTTTGTTGCATAGTGATCAATTGCCTGGCCAAGCTGTTTTTACACTTAGTATTTTCTTAGAAATTCCTTTCCAGACTATTCTTAGGTATATTCTGCTTCTTTCTGCCTCTACTCTTCAGTATTCTTTGTATATTTTAGGAGTTTAATAATTAGACTTCAGCATACACATTGGCTGTTTAAAATTTTCATGCAGTAACAGTCACAATCAAAACCATTCCTGTAAACCTGTATTAGGAACTGCTGATTGCAGGGACTTTAATGGAAGCGTCCTACTTTCTGGACTCATTTGTTTTGATGAGAGCCTGAGTGTAAATTCTGTGCAAAACATAGACAGCTATTATGCAGTTAATTACGCACAAAGTAAACATGTTCAACTGCAAACAGCAAAATGCCACCTAATAATGGATAACTGGAGATTTATGGTATGCATGGCCAATCTGTAAGGGCTTCTACTCATGAATCTAAAATGAATGCAACATTACCTAAATGATCCAGAATGAAGGATTTAATGCATTGCTCTGCCCTTATTGCTACTTATTTCTTGTCAGCAGATTTTTCATTTTGCCTTAATTTATCGTACATAAACACTATGCAAATATCTGGGTCATATTTAAAAACATATGGCTTGTTCTTATGAATACTGGTTAGGCATTTTTGTTATAAATTACTTGTTAGGCAAATCGTTTTTATAATTATACAGGTCAACATATAATCACTGTGCCCACATGTGCTTGCTAGATGGCACAGCTTCAGTAAGTATGTGTACTGTGCAAAATGTAAGGAATATATCCATATACTGTTTCCTGGATATGCAGCGTGTTTTTTTTGATCATTTTTATCAATATGAATCTATTTCTCTTACAATTAGTACTTTGAATTGCATACTTTCTGTTAGTGTGGGGACACTAAAATAAAATTTGTCATCCAACAAGATATCCCGCTTGGTAGATTTTTATCTTCTTCCCCAAAGAAAATGATGAACAAGGAGCAAAGAAATAGGTTTTGTTATCATCTATAATTCATTTTTATGATCTTTCATTCCAAGAAGTGAATATGACTCAGTAAAACTGCCAAATATATAACAATTGTGAGTAATAAATAAATAAACAAACAAATAAATAAATGTAACGTGAGTCAACACAGTTCGCAAGATACAGAGTGTAACCATCAGAGATCTGGAGACCCAAATTGGTGACAAAAGTTTTATCAGTTAAAACACACAACGAAGAACCAAATGGTTAACAATCACATTGTCTTACCGTCCAGGCTTCAAAGAATCACATCTCAGATTTGAAATCATAGATATGAACTGATTATCTCTAGAAAAAAAGTTCTCTAAAAAATAAACTCTGCCAAATAAAACCATCAAAATAGGTCACTATTTTTAACCAATGCACTGATTAGATATCATCATTTGTGGTTGGTGAAGAGACTTGAGGAGTGGGAAAAGAGTCGTGATATTCTGGGCTTTGGGTTGAACTTTTGTGAATATTAGATGGCATTAAATGGTAGTTTATTTATTTAATGTCCAAACACTAGTGTCATAATTGATTTTCATGAAATAAAATAGTGTGAGTCATATTTAAGTTTTCAGTGTTAAAGTTCGGCACAATTTCAGGGTTACATGAGTTAGGTTGTTTCCTGGCAAGATTGGGACAGTGATGTGAATTCCATAAAAACAATGCTTTGTTTTCATGCTATATTACATTATATTACTTAGAATTATTTTTATAAATTTTCATGTAAATCAGATGCTAAGTATCCCAGTATGTGTAAGAGACTTAAGCCACTTAGATGTCCTCCTACAATGAATAATTTCCCATAAAATTGGTTTTGAATCCTTTGCTTGAGAGAAACTCAAAATAAGACATGAATAAAAAGAAGGAATAAAAGATAGGGATGGTGGGATGAGACACATTGATCACAGAAATCAGATTGCTTAATGAGCAGTTAGGCATGTATATACTAGCTTATAATAGGACGTTAGTGTAATTATATGAAATCAAGAGCTAAATACCTCATTTACATTGAGAAAGTGTTTTAGGCTCTTGGAGAATGTAGTTTGCTATACTTAGAGTATGTTCTGGAAGCTGTAGCTCTAAATGGCCCTTTTCCTTTTACAAAAGTTCAATATATCATTTCAAAGGAAAGAAAATCTAACTACAGACTCAAGTTCTTGTTTACATTATTATTATTGTTATTACCATTATCATTATTTATGCTGTCTTGCATGTTGGAACTAGAATAGCTAGAATGCCAGTGCCTTGGCTGAAAAAGATGAAATAAATCATCATACTTGTGCCATTCCAATTGCATGCAGCTTCTCTCTTTGCTTTCTTGCACAATTACTTTCTTACCATTTCCTATTATTCTTTAATATTATATTCACTTTAAGGTGTAGGGTGTATGATACTATCATACACCTTGTTGTAGTCTCTTGGCCTAAGTATTCTGCATATCTGTTTATTTAAAATGAAAACAATAGCTATTTCAAAAGTAATACTGTCAAAAAATGAAAAACAATAAAAGCATGCCTTCATTCAAAATTGTCACATCATTCTCTATATTAAACCATATTAAGTTTAAAAGAAATCTCACTGCTGCTGAAAACATGTGCAATATTTGGTACAGTGGCTATTAAAGTAAAATTTTATGGTTTTAACAGCAGAAAGATTGCATAAATTTATAAGATTACCTCTCGAATTTCTTGTATTTCATATAAAACCATACCATTTAAAAATGTTTACATTTTATATGGTAATTAAAATTTTGCTGTGTATTCTAACAATTGAAATATTGAACTAGAATAATTTCACTGTTCTTTCACTAGCTTCATCATGTTAGCGATTGGAAATCAGAAACTAATACCCTTAGTTTCTTAAATATATTAAGCTTATTTTATGACTTTAAAATCTTCAGTTTATTAATTAATATTTTAATTAATATACATAAGTTTTCCTTTTTGTTATCCTTGCATCCTTTGAAACAAGTTTTCTAAAACTGAGAATTTATAAAATTATAAAATGCCGTAATTGCTGTTGCCTTAATTCTTACAATGGCTTGCAGTTGGTAACATGTTTCCACATCTGACTTTGTTAAATATATTCTCTTATGGTATCTGAACTTGGCAGCTTGTTTATGAAAATAATCCAGTCGTGTTCTTCTCATGTGATCCAGTCAGAACAGCCATTAAGAAATCTTTCCAGTCCTGGCAAGATTGAAGAGGGAAGAGCAAACATTATACATAATTTGTGGCTATGTTAGACATTCTGAAAATCAGCATGAATATTTCTCAAAATACTAAAGCCTCAGCTTTCCTATTATCTACCTATTGTACTTCTAATACATATCCTAAAGATTCTAAAACAGCATACAGCAGAGAACTCTGCATCTACAATTTTAGTGAGAACTGTTCACAGAGCCAAGTTACAAAATCAACCTAGATGCCAGTTAGTACATAAATGCACAATGAAAACATGGTGTATATGAAGTTAGAGCTTTGTTCAGCCACACAGAAGAATGAAGTTCTCATTTTTTATTAAAATAGACAGAACTGAAGATCATAATGTTTAGTGATATCATGTAGGCTCAGACAATTGCCATAATTTTTTACATGTGCAGATTCTCAACTTTGTAGGTTAGCAGTTTTGAAGTCAGAGATGGTCTATTTGGGAAAAGGAAGAAGATTGTTGCAGGGAGAGAGGAATGTGAGAGAAGTCATTGATGAGGTAAGTAAGGTCAACTTGTGTGATATATATAAGAATATCATAGAGACAAGTTTGTGCACTGAGAATATACTAATGAAAACAGTGGAGAGATACATTTCTTCCTGCTCCTAAACAAAGACTGATAAAGCAAACTGTTTATTTTCAGATTATTAGATTCATTCAATTGCCCTGCAGCTGATTTTAATTTGCAATAGCAATGCCTAGAATGTATAGAAACATGGAGTTCTTTCTTAAAATGATTCAGATATGTATGTAATTTGCCAATACTCTCACATAATTATGATGACATCTAATAAAGGAGCTGTACAATCACATTATAGAATACTTCCTCTTTGTTCCACAAAATAAAGGGAAACAGCCTTCAGGACAAATTACTGAATTCTCAGAAGCAGAAGGAGACACTATGCTTATTAAGCCAGTATTTAGGGAACAGAACCTATATCCTGAAACTCTAGGAACAGAAGAGTGAAGCAATATATGAAAAGGGAGGAAAGAGAATCTTAGAGTAGTTATTAGAAAAACAAATTCTTAGAAACTGAATGAAGAGGTTAAATGAAAATAATTTAAATAATTGTACGCAGGTTCAATGTATCCACAGATGCAACAATTTGTTTATAATAACTGCATGAAATCTGATTTCAGTGCTATGAAATTCTTTCTCTTAATGGTGTAGGAGGTCCTTCTGTTTATGTGTTGTTTTCATTGGTTGAAAAAAGAAACTGCCTTGGACTTTTGATAGGGCAGAACTTAGGTAGGCATGGAGAAGACAGAACTGAATGCTTTGAAGAAGGGCAGACAGAGATGTCATGGATCTCCTGCCTGAGACAGACGCTAGTTAAAATCTTGCTAGTAAGCCACAATCACATGGTGATACACATATAATAGAAATGGCTTAAAGTAAGATATAAGAATTAGCCAATAATAAATTAAAGCTAATGGGTCAGGCAGTGTTTAAATAAATACAGTTTCTGTGTGATTATTTTGGGTATAAGATAGCTGGGTGGCTGGGGCAACAAGCAGCCCACTCCTCCTGATACATCTTAAAGTATATATGCACCTGTTTTTTCTTATACTTGTTTCTTCCAGCATTTCTTCAGTGTATATCTCGCAGTGATAAAATATTTCTATCTTTTTGTTCTGGAAAAAAAAATTTTAATTTAGCTTCAGTGTTTTCAAAATAGTCCCTTATGTATGGAATTTTAGTTTATCAATCATTCTTTCTTTCTTCACCCAGAAATTTCAAGATGATCTTTACTTCTGCATGACTAGAGGCTGGGCCTCATTGTTTTCCTTCTGTTGCTTTTGAGTAGTGGTTTTGTATGTTTAGTGATGAGGAGGTAAAAATTAATCCAGTTCTTTTCACTCCAACATGTCAAGGCCAAAATAAGTACATGATATTTTATATTTTTCATTCATTTATGTATTTTGGTGTTGAAGATTGAACCAAACATGCCTTTGGCAGTCAAGGCACTAGCTCTGAGATACAAACAAGTTTGTTTTTATGGGTTTTGGGTTTATTTTTATGTTATAAGCACTAGTGCTTTGAAGGCCCCATGCTCTTATTATCTGAATACTTGTCCCTTACATTATGGATTCTATTGAGAAGACTGCACTATGTGGTCTGCAATGTGATTTCTAGGCCAGGCATAGTTAGTTACCTAGTAAGACCCTGTCAAAAATAACACACAAATAAAATATTAATTTTCAAGTAATTTCTACTGGGTGGAAATTTATGAATATTTTTAATTTTATAATTTATTTCTTTTGTGAAGTTTAAGCATAATTTTACTTGTCTGACATTATCTGAAATTCTTGCTCTATAAATGTCTGAATCATGTAATTTCTAGATTCCAGACATCATGCTTGCCTTCCTTGCAAAGTCTGTAGCAAATCAATTAAATTAAGTGAATTAAACATGGTAATTGAAGCATAGCATCCACTCCGATGTACTTTTTACTTTACTATACTTCTAGCTTAAAAAATAAAAAGCCAGGAATTAAAATAGACATTCTATTTCCAGGGAAGAAAAAAATCAGAAGGATGGAGAGAAAATATAGACCATTAGGGCATGTGATTTCTTTTAACTTCACAACATATGTGTGTATTACATCTAAATTATTTTGAGAAACAAGTTATGTTGCTGTCATCAGCAGAGCCATCAAATGAGATCCAACGCATTTCAGAAAGTTTTATTTTATCAATAAAATTTTCTCAACCAGCTGGTAGCAACTTTTCATGCAAGCAATTTTAATATGTATTATAGTGTAGACACAAAAATGATAGACTATGTATAATAAATAGTATGGATGACATTAATACATTTAATATTGTCTTCTAAAAGATTCCAAGGTTAACTGAAGATGGTAGCAAATTGCAGGAAAAGAAGATTTGAAGTCATGTTGTCTATCCTTTGTTACTTCACTTTTAGAGAATGTCCACAAGCACAGTGTTGGTGAGTTTTATAATCATAGATTTTTTTCATTTCTAGAAGAACAATCATACCTGTATATAATAAGAAGAGTTTGTCTTTCACTGTAACTATAATGCCAAATGAGTTCACATATTTAAATGATTCAGTTTGCTTACTCACATGGTTGGAGCTGTCCACACTTCACTCACAAGTATTCCTTGCTTTCTATCACAAAGAAACAGGTGAAGAGATCAGATATCCAATTAACCATTCCCCTCACACACATTTCCTTTCAGAAAGGTATTTCAGCTGTGAAATGCACTGAAGTCTTACTCTTCTATGACATTTTGCTATCAAACGTTCAGACAAATTGCATTAAGGACCTTGATTTTTCTTCTACTCTCGAGAAACAGTGTTTATGAATGTCTAGTAATACTTGAAATACCGGAAGAGGGCATGAACCTATTTCCATAACTTAACATTTTTCTCCTATTTTATCCTGCAGAGTATATTATAAAAATACTTGTAGGTCTAAAATTGCAGTGCCATCTCACATTGTAGGAAGAAAAGGTATATATGTTTTTAGTTTTTCCAGTTGAAATATTTATCGTGTTTAGTGTGCTTTTCATGAAGGATTAGCATTGTGTTCTGAATGAAAATGTCTCACATAGGCCTATATATTTAAATTATTCATTCTAGTTGGTGAAACTGTTTAGAAAGGGTTAATAGTTATGGCCTTGTTGGAGAAGGTGCATCACTGAGAGTAGGTTTTGACATCTCAAAAGGTCATGCCATTCCATTCTTAACATGCAAGCTTTCAGCCACTGTCCCAGTTTCTAGCCTGCCTGACCAATATCATGCTCCCTGCCATGATGATAACAGACTCTCTATCCTTTGGAATCATGAAACCCAAATTTAATTAATTATTTTAGAAGTTGTCTTGGCTATGGTGTTTTCTCATAGAAATAGAAAGATAGCTTCAGTAATAAGGTACTGGATTTTTTTTCACCAATTTTCTCATCACCCCAAAAACACATATACTGTCCCACCATATTATTTCTGTTTCATTAGTCACTGTTGTTGTATACTATGGCTTCTTTCTCTATAAGTTCTCCAAACATCACCTTGTTGTTTGCATTTCTTTTGGATCTTCTGTGTAATATGTCTAGCAAATTATATAGCAGATAGCTATAACACTGATTTTTTAACTACTTAGAAATCTATATTCAGTAGATTTGGGGTTACATAAATATTAATAATATGTTAATACCTGCAGTCAAAAATCATATAGAAGAATAAGATAAAAGCATATAGCCCATACCCACAGTATATTTACATATAGACTACAAATTAGAAGGAACAAGCTAGAAAAAGGTAAAAAGTGTTATGAATTGAGAAAGTAGCTTACAACTAATTGAATAACAACAAGAAAGGCTTCTTTAAAAAGTTCAATTTACTATTTCTTAAGGTATTTTACAAATGGACAATGAATATATCTTTTCATATAAATAATAAATACACTTTAAAGTGAAAGTGCATCAAACATTTATTGAGACAAACAATTATTTTTCAAAATACACATAATTTCAGTAGTAATAGAACAAAGTGTGATACCTAGGGTCAATTGCAAAGGCATATTCAATAAACATCTGGAAAAATCCATCAAATTACTTTAAGACTGTAGATTAATTGTCATGAGGAACAACCATAAAAGTACCATGAGACATGTTTCAGTAAGATTGTTAGTAAGAGAAAAATTCTAAGACCCCCAAATCTGATCACTTCCAGAGTAAAATCAGACAGAGCAGGCATAATTTATATGGATATAAGAAATCTCCAGGGATTGTCTATTAACCTAAAGAAAAATTCCATGTTAAAAAACAGGAATGAAAGAAAATGAGTATATGGGATAAAATGTCATAAATGTAATTACTTCACTTGGACGTCCAACAATTGAACAAATCACCAGCCTCTGTGTTTCAGATATGCAAAGAGAAAGCTGATATAAAAAGACCCCAGTGACCCAGAAATGTAAAGCAATAAAATCAGAGAAAATATCTTTTCCTATTAGGATACCTTATGTTAATAACACTTTGTGACAAAACTTGAAACTCAGAACTGGTATAGAATTTTATGTTACAAAGTGTAGTCCTTGCCACTCATCAGGGATACTTCTCTTTGCAATAAGCAGAGAGACCATTACAGAAAACCATATCCAACTAAAATGTAGGATTGTGGAGCTCAATCTCTAAGAATACATCTATAATAGAGCTCCCACACTAAAGCTTAACAGTTATTTTGGAAGAGACAGGGTGAAAAGCTCTAAGAGCCAGTGGATCAGAGAACTTGTTGTGAGCTTGCTTCTCTTAGGACTGTCAGAGGCAACAGCCATAAAATAGCATTGTTGACTGCCCAATTGTGAGCAGAACAAGGTCAACAACAATAGACCTGCTAAGGAGGTCAAGTGAAAGAACAAGGGGCCTTAACACCACACAGAGAACTACAAGAAGCTAAAGAATGGTGAGAGTGGGAGAAATCATCTTCCCTGGGAAAAGCACACTGTTTCACTATATAATACCAAATAGTCAAATCGTTAAAACAGACATACAAGCAACATTATACAAACTGAACAGGTTACATTTACATGTACTGAATTATATGAGTATATACCTATACAAGCATTTGGGAAAAAAGTTACCATGTTTTTTTTAAAAAAAGCAAGAAGGGGTATATGAATAATTGTAATCTAAAAATCTAAAATAATTTTAATTGTATTTTTATAAGTTAAAACAACTTTCAAATCAAAATATATTTGATCATATTCTTCCTGTTCCCCATATTTCTCCAAACTCTCTCTCCCTCCCTAGTCACCCAACTTTAAGTTCTTCATCCATACAAAAGGAAAACTAAATACAATGAACCAAGAAAACAAAGTATAACCACATAGTAAAGAAACAAAAATTAAAAACATCAAACTATAAACAAATAAACACACACACAAAACAAACAAACCTATGGTCTCAATTATCTGTTAGTCAACTACTCCTGAATGTGAGGCCTGTCCTAGAGTGGTTGATAAACTCAGGGTTACTCTATTAGAGAAAACTAATTTTCTCTCTCCTAAGAGGTTTAAGCGACACTTTAGTTGTTGATGTTCACCATGATGACTAGATGTTATTTCATTCATTTCCTCATTCATGTTTTTAATATAAAAATAAGATTAATCAAAAATGATACCATTGAAATTGAACAACACAAACCAACAGAAGGAAAAGAGCCCAAGAGAAGGCATTAGACTCAGATAACCAGTTGTGTTCACCTTCCGGGACCTGGAGGGAGGGGGGAGGAACATGAACTTCCCACAGGGCTGGAAGCCCTGACTGCTCTTAGGGATGGAGAGGGAGGAGGAGGGGGAGGGGGGAGTGGGAGGGTGTTGGGAGGAGGGGCAGAAATGGAAACTTTCATAATTTAATAAACTTTGAAAAAAAAAAAGAAGTATGCACCTGGGGATCATTGCTGCAGCACCTCACAGTCCCTGAAGATAAAACACTAAGATATTTTCAACTGTGCCACATCAACAAAATGTGGTCATTCAAATAAGAGCAACAGGTTTAAACATACAATATTCATATTGCATGAGTGCAAGAGAAAGATGTAAACACACAATAGTCACATAAATATATTAATGTAAAGCAAAGGTAGACACATTGTGTTTCTTCTCCAGATTTACAAAACTGACCAGAAAGGCATAGTCACAAGGAGACACAGAGAAGACATAGACTGTGACACAAAATTTGGAAGAAAAAAACATTTCTAAAAGAATACATGCACAAAAATTTTGATATAACATGCCCAAACTGAATATTTTCAGCAAGTACCATGTAGATGAGAAATGCTGGTGGGAAACGGAATACACCATGCAGAGAAAGCTTGGGTATGGAGAGTTTATTTAGAGGGTTTTGGGATGGTATGGCAAGAGAGAGAAAGAGAGAGCAAAGAGAAGAAAAGGAAAGAAGGAGAAGGAGAGAGACAGAGAGCTGCCTCTTCAGAAGAACTGCAAGAAGAAAGAAAGAGAAAGAGGCCAAGGTAAGTTTGCCTCACTGGGCAGAGAGAGATTGAGTGTGGGAGGAGCTTGTATCTCAAAGAGACAGGATACTGGCAGGGAAAACCAGTAAAATCATAGCACAAACCATATACCATCGTTTGGTAAAACAAACATACAAATGAACAGATAACCTAAGAAACAAATACAATAAAAGAGAATAAACAGAGAGAATCATTTGCAAAGTGAAGACTGCTTTATAAGGAACACAAAAGAGAACAGACAACCAGTACAAGACAAAGACGACAGATGAGAAAAGCCTGAAAATGACATAATTTAAGAAAATATAGTCAAGTGGTAGTCAATATATACTTAGCTGAATTTCATAATAAAATAGATTAAAAGAAGATAAAATATACAATTAAAATAAAACTATTACATTTTTATATAAATAATACATATTTATATTTTATGTATAATATATATGTTGCAGTTATGTGGATACATTACTAATATTTTACATTTCAAGTTAACTTTTTGAGGCTAACATGAATTAACTGATCCAACTGGTTTCACACATGGCCTGTTCTAATTACTTCCATTTGGCAAAATTGTGCCCATCAAAATTGTGACTGCAAATTTCCAATCAAACATCATATTTCTTAGGATTCTCCAGGAATTCCTGGAGATTGTGTGCAACGTATGATGCTTGTACTTGTTCGTCTAAAGTTCAGAGGACACAGACTTCTGACATACCTCAGAGTTTTGTTATAGCCTTTCCTTTATTTTATTCATTTACTTCATTTCATTTTTGTTATTCATATGTTTACTAGCAGGCAGTTTTAATGTTTTTTACTGGAGTAGAGTAATAAATGGATAGTTACTTTTATATTATTCAGTATTTTAAATATGCTGTTACATACATTAGATGATCATCAAACTTGTAGACTTAAGGAATAATGTACATATATCCAGGTTAACTAATGTTCATGCACCTAATCCTGCATACCGTTCTTGACATAGTTCTGAATTTGTGTATGCTGTACTTCTAACTTGCAGGCTTTTATCATTTGAGCTGGAGTAAAATATATGTCTCTAAATACTTTCTAGGAAGCATACTTTTGTGTTTTTGTTACTTTTCTATTGCTGTGCCAAAGCATTGCAACCGAGGCAATGTTTAAAAGAAAGTATTTTATTTAGGATCCTGTTTTTCAGTTTCAATGGGTGAAACCATGACCATGACCACTAGGAGTATGACAGCAGGCAAGGAGTGGTGATGGAACAGTAGCTGAGAGACATCTTGAGACATCCACGAGGCAGGGTGAGAGAGGAGGGGAAAATGACAGAGAGAGAGGGACGGGGTGGGGGGAACTAAAATGGCTAGAGCTATTGAAACTTTCAAGGCTGCCCCTAGTGATACCACCCTTCCAGGAAGGCCACGTGTTCTTCTCCCTTCTAAATAGTTCTACCAACTAGAGACAATCATTCAGATATATGAGCCTCTGAGGGACAGTCCATTAAATTTGTAAGTAAATGTATTAATTTTGAACTTTTATTTTGAGGTTATAATTTAATTACAACATTTATTCTTCCCTTTCCCCCCTCTAAACTCTCCAATACATCCTTCCTCACTGCCCTTTAAATTCATGGCCTCTTTCTTCAAGAATTGTTAGTGCATGCACATATATATATTTCTCAGTATAACATGTTTGTCCATATAATGTTGCTTGTATGTATTTTTCAGTGCTGACCATTGGAATTGGACAACCAAATTTTGTGATCTTCCTTAAGGAAACTATCTCCTTCATTCCCAGCTTTCCTTAATTGGCTATAGTTCTTTTGTAGAGTTGAAACCTCATGGGCTTTTTTGTCTGTCAAGTTTGGCATGTTCATTGGTGTCATACGGGTTTAGCTCACATTTAGGTGGTTGTGTTGATGGGACTTGTGTTGATGGGATAAGTGTAGCTGTTAATATCACTAGTAGACAGTCTCATTGCAAACTCCCTGATCCTCTGCCTCTTACAATCTTTCCACCTGTTTTTCAGCAATGTTTTTTTTTTTTTAGTGTTACATACAGGAGTGTTCTATAGAAGCTTCGTTTGAAACTAGGCTGCAAACCTTTGTGATTGCTTGTGACTTTCTGTGGTGGTCTCTGTTGGTTACAAAGAGAAGTTTCTGTAGTGGTCTCTGATGGTTAAAGAGAAGATGAGTGTGAAGACTACACTTTTACGTGGATATAAGGACAAACACACACACACACACACACACACATATATATATATATATATCAACAATATATATATATATATATATTCTTGATAGGGATTGTGCTGTTTTGTAAATTAGTGGCTGTAGCTTCTCTTACAATAACCCCAATTTTACTGATTAGCTCAGTTTCTAGTACCTGGTATGGTATCCCTCTCCTTGAGTGGGTCTTATGTCCAAATAAAGGGCTCTTGATACTATAAAAGAATATATACCACCATGGTATCCTTAGGGTTATCTTGCCTTTCTAATCATTGATGTGATTCATCAGTTTTATACCAAGGTATGATTTCCTGTTGTCTCCCTTCTTTGGGAGTTTGCATAACACCTAACAGAATAAAAACTTGTCCTCAAGACAGTGATATTTCAGCCATTTTTAGCTTAGGGGTCTCTTGGCCCGATGGTTAAAGTGCATAGTATCTTCTGCAATAGGGACGTCTACTTCTGGGGTATAACCAAGAGCACCAGCAATAGGCTGTATGTTTGTCTCTAGTACAGGTCTGAATAACTATTCAAAGTAAGACATATTGTGTCTGGAATTACATTTTGTTAGGTGGTCTTTGGCTCTTGGGAAACATCAACAGCTCAGGAGAGAAAAGTTCATTAGTACTGTATATGTACATTTTTACATGGAACTACACTATTACAGGTTTTTGTTGTTGTTAAGTAGTTATAATATTATCCCCTGTGAATTTTTTAAACATCCCTATTGTTACTTTATCCACCTCCCTTCTTCTGCCTTTAGCTTTGTTCTCATTTGGAATGTTTTCATCTTTAGAGAAGCTCCCCTGTCAGTAGACCAACAAGTGAAAATGTGATGAGATTGAGAGACCACAAGAACACTCACTTCTCAATGGGATGTCTCCATCAAATCATTCCCCTCGTGTTTCAGGGAACCATGTGAAAGAGAAGATGGAAAGATTGCATAATCAAGGGGGATGGAGGATATGAAGAAAACAAAGCTTCTTACACAGAAGGACAGGTATTCGTAGGAACTCACAGAGCGTGGCAGCATGTTTAGGACTGGATCTAAACCAGAGGCGGTCCTAGCACCGAGAGGGGAAGTGGATACATGTCCCCAACCCTAACCCAGAAGCTGGCTCCAGCTGGTAACTGCTCAAAAAGGGAAAAAAAAAATTTTCTCAAACAGTCTCACTGGGTACACAAGCCACTGTTAAGAGCTGGCACTATGCCGACAATAGATGGCTAACAAAAAAATGAACCATCATTTTTGGAAGTTTTTGTTGTTGTTGTGTTTGTTTTTCATATAGTTTCCTATTTTGTATTCCTATGGGATTTCTACTTGTATGAACGTGTGTATGTCTACATTTATATGTGCTTCTTGTCCATTTTCTATATCTCTTTTTCCTGTTTGTTTTTGTCATATTTCTGTTTGTTTTTATTTTATATTATTACCCTTTTAGATGTCTTGTTTGTTTTCTAATGAAAGACAGAAAGGGTGTGAATGGGTGTAAAGGTGGGAGAACCTGGAAGGAAGCAGCGTGGGGAAACCATAATCAAAATATATTGTATGAAAAATACTTTTTAATTAAAAATTAAGAAAATAAAAATTCCTATCAATTTGAGGTTTATCTTTTTAGTACCTGCAAATTAAATCTTGGCAGGAATATCACAAATAACCTGTCTCCAGACTCCTCCACACACAATATCAGCATCATTAATAATTTTCTGACCCACTGTTTCTGCACTACCAGATCTTAATTAGAATCTTGCCAGTTCTAGCTTTACTTGTCATTTGATTTACCAGATTGAATAAAAGGATATACTAATTACAGTTTTATTAAATATAATCTCATTATTTTGTGCTTCAGTGTTCAATATGGAATTTGTTGATTTCTTTCTGCAACTAAAATTGATTTGGGTTTTGCTTGTTATCTAGCATCATCCTCAGAGGTCCCCAATATCAGAGCAATGAATGAATGAATGGTTTTTTTGGAGGTGTGATCTTATTCACTGCATACGATCTCCCTCTTTTTTGCGCATTCCTTCCCTCCTCATTTAAAAAGTATTATTCATTTTTAAAATGATTTCATAAAACGCTCTTTAGTTTGGCTTGCAAGCACTTTGCAGAGAAATTTGGATCTCTGTCCATGAGGAAGGATGATCTATAGTCTTCTTTTCTGTTGTCCGTTTATTAACTTTTAGTAACAGGATAATGTTGGCTTTATTGAAGGAATGCGACAATGTTCCTTCTTTTACTATTTTGTGAACAATTTGAAGAATGGCAATTTTTACATTTTAAAATTTGATAGTATTCAGTAATAAGCCCATCTATCCATAGACTGTTCTTTCTGTGTGGAATTTTTAAACTATAGCTTCAGTCTCATTAGTTTTAATGACTGTATTAATTAATCAATTAAGCAAAATAAATAATTTTTCATAAAATTTAGATAACCTTATGAATTTAAAAATTATGTATTTCTTCTAAACTTTCAAGCTGCTTAAAAGTCAGTTTTCAAAGTGATACCTAGTGATCTAGATTTTGCTGGGGCCTTTTGTAACAACTCCCACTTCATCTTAATTTTCTCTCTCTCTCTCTCTCTCTCTCTCTCTCTCTCTCTCTCTCTTTCTCTCTCTCCCTCCCTTTTTCTATCTTCCCCACCCACACTCTCTCTTTTAGCTTTGAGGTTTGCCAACCTTGTTAAACTTTTTGCAAATTGTGAGTCTTTATACTATTTTAGTATGTTTTTTCTTATCAAAGCATCATCATTTTCCATCTACAGTGATTATGTTTGACTTACTGTTTTTCCATAAAACTAAGGCATATAGTTAGATTATTTTCTGAAATATTTCTGATATTTTCCTGTGAACTTACATGGCTATAAACTTTTTCTTAAGACTCTCTTAGTTGTGTCTTATGTGGTAAGGTTTTGTATACTTTATGTGTCTATGCATTTTTAACAACCTCCCCAATTTCTTCACTGGACTACAAATATTTGTGTATTCTGAAATTTCTATATTTATTTCTGCTTTTATTTCATTGTGGTCTGATAGGCTACAAGAAATTATCTCCTTTTGCTTACTTACTATTTTTGTTGCTGTTTGATTTTTAGCCTATTATTTGATAAATTTTGGAGACAGTGCTATATGCTGCAGGGAAGAAGGTGTATTCCATGTCTATTGAGTTAACTGTTCCATATATACCTGTTAAATCCCATTGATAATTGGTATAATTAATATCCAAAGTTCCTTTGTTGATATCAAGATTTGAGGCAAGTATAAATACGAGAGTTAGGTATTAAAGTCTCCCGGGAAATTTTAAAATTTTAATTAAAATTTAACCAGATCATTTCTCCTGTTCCCTTTTTTTCTTCCAGGGTCTCTCATGTTCCCTCCCTCAAATCATTCTAATATAAGCCTTTACTCCCACTCAAATTTATGGGCTCTTCATTGATTACTGCTGTTATATAACATATGCATAAATATATAAGTGCAGTCCAGTGAGTCTGTTAATGCTGTTTGTTTCTATATGATTTCAGGGCTGACCACTTGGTCAGCCTGGGATATAGGAATTATCCCTCTCATCAGTCACTAGTTATTTGTAGATCTTTGCCTAGGGATGGGTCTATGAGATATCCCAATGTCCTATTAAAGTGTCTATTGGTATTGTCCTTCTTCAAGTCTTGGTAAGGCAGTCATATTGTTGTGGTAATATGTGTATAGCTTCCCTATCATTTCTAGGAGGCAATCTCATAGCAGACTCCTTCATCCTCCAGTTCTTAAAATCTTTTCACTCTCTCTTCTGTGATATTTTAACCATTTTGCCAGAGAAGTGTTACCTTAGCTGTAGGAATGGTAGATATTATCTACTGAGGAAGGGCATTGAATGTAAGGTATTCTCTGCACTTTCACCAGTTGTGAGTTATTGTAATAGTCTCTTTTTGCTGCAGCAGTGCTTTGATGAGGGTTGGGTTACACTTATCTATGGGTGTAAGGAAAGTATGGAATTATATTTGTTTAGAGAAATGTCACTAGTAGTTTCTTCTTTGAGTTCCATGGGCTTTCTAGCCCTTGGTAGTTAATAGTATTTCATGTATGAGGCATGATTTCTTTTCTGTTGTTTGGGCTTATGTACAATTTAGACACCTATTGGTTATTACCAGGACATGATGTCATTATTGCACCTGTATGGATATCTTGAAGATCTGCTCATTATTATGAGTTCATGCACAGATATGTGGATAAGATTATTGATTGATTTTTTTTCCTTTTGCAGTTTGCATAGTAACTTCTACTCCTGTGAAATTTTGACTTCAGGAAGGAGAATTTCCTGTAAGATTGAGTTCAGATTTTTTTAATTCTATGTGTGTGTGTGTGTATATGTGTGTGTGTGTGTGTGTGTGTGTGTGTGTGTGTGTTAGTGTGTGTATCAGCAACGAGGATAGCTTCAACCTCTGAGAGTCAGCCTGAGTTGTGTCCATTTCCAGACTATTTAAAATTAGAAAGCAATGAACATTGTTGTGCAAGTATCTCCAAGGTAGAATGCATAGTCCTTTTGGAATATACCAAGGAGTGATATAATTGGATCATATGATATAGTTATTTTTAGTTTTTTAAAATATTCTCCAAATGGTTTCCAAAGTGGTTTCAAAAACTTATACTGAATAAGCATTTCCTTTACCTCACAACATTGCCAACATTTATCATCAGTTGTTTATTGATGTTAGCCATTCTGGCTGGGATATTGTTGTAGTTTTAATTTCCCAAACTGCAAAGGATGATAAACAATGTTTGAAATATTTCTTGTCTATTTGTATTTCTTCTAGTGTGAACCCTGTTTAGATCCATAGTCCATGTTTTAATTGAGTTATTTGCTTCTTGTACTCTTTCCTGTTTGTCTTCTTTGTATATTCTGTATGTTAACAAAATGTCATATGTGTATTTGGCAAAGATTATCTCCCATTCTGTGGGTTTCTAATTCACTTAAATTGAATGTTTCCTTAGATGTATAGAGAATTTAAGATCTGTTACAAAGCCATAGTGTTAAAAGCAGTATGGTCAGGCTGGCGAGATGCTTTGGTAGTTGAGAGCTCTCATGGCTCTTTTGGAGGACCTGGGATCAATTTTGATTTGGTTATCTGAAGTATCTGGACTCAATCAAGGTAATTTTTAGGGTGTTCTTTCCTTTTAAGAACTTTTGTTTGGGGAGAGTTTCATCCATTTTCCATCCAGTCTGTATCCTTGTATTTCCAATACCTTATCCATACCAGCAGCATCTTTGAAAAGTATAAGTTCAAATCCTCTTGATCTTCCAGTGACTGGATCTGTATAATTTTGCAGTCTACAACTCCCCCAAATTGAAACAAGTATTCTGTTAGAAGTTTCTAGTTGTATTTCAGTTCAAGCCTCCATCTTCTTGATGGTTCTTGCTTGCCTTTACCTAGGATTCCTCTGCAACTTCTTCCATGTTGCTGTACTTGTTCATGTCCTCCATGTAAGTACAGCTTTCAGCAAATGGATGCTGGACCTCAGTCCAAGCCCCCATATCAGTGGTGATGACAGCCTTGTATGGAGCTTTATTCAAAACAACAGCAAAAGAGCTAGTTCTAGCTTGCATTCCAATTTGTCTGTGTCTTTTAATAAGTAAAGAAAATCCATTTTCATTTAATGTTATTATTGAAATGGAATTGCTATTTCTTATGTTTCTGTTGGGAGTTACTCTATTTGGTTGAGTTATTGATGGTTATTTTTCTCCTCCCTGTTAATGTTGAGGGTTTGCTGGGCTTTGTATTGTTGGGCATGATTGATTTTCACTCCTCCTTGTTCATCGATTCAGCCTAAGAGCTTGGATGTGCCAATCATGAATTTCCTCTCCTGATGGGATATAAAACTAGATCCAAAACTAGATACTAGAATACAAGATGTTCGTAGAGGGTTATCCCGCCTCTGCCTAAGTTATGTTTAATTGTTATTAATTTTGTAAGCTTAAAATCATTAGAAAAGGGGTCCTAGATGAGTTCCCTTGAGGCTCACATTGGGTACCACAATGATACTGGCCAGACTAGACAAGTGGATTTGTCTACTCTCTTGATTAAAAAGTTAAAATATATCCTCAAAGGTGGAACAGTGAAACTTATACCTTGGGGGCTAGCAATGATAATGTAAGTGAATTTATGTCCTAGCAATTGGGGCAAATTCATTCCTGATATATTAAATCTAGCTATTTATATTGGAAATTACCTAGAAAAGACCCTACTTCTCCTATTTTCCCTAACCAGTATAATTTCTAACCAAATGTTTGTCCTCGTACTCCACATCAATGTATAGCTGTCATCCCTCATAAAACAAATTTCTTTTTCCAGCATATGCTGACTATTCAAGAAAATCTTAAGAAGTCAGGCATGGTGATGTCTGACTTCTTTAATTCTAGCACTCAGGAGACTGGGACAGGCCAATCTCCATGAGTTCAAGGCCAACATGGTCTACATAGGCAGCTTCAATCTCCCCCAACCCCTAAAAATCACAGCTGGAAAATACAGAGAACAATTGACTCTGTGATGCTCATCTTCAGTTGATAAACCTAAAAAACAACCCCTACATCTAAGGCTCAGTGATCATCATGGAAAAGTGGGAGGGAGCATTGCAGGAGTTAGAGGACCAGGATGTTGGTTGTGAGATTGTGTTTTCTTTGATTAACTAGACAACTGAGACCATAGAATTTCAACAACAAAATTGCATGAAGACCTTAAAAATAACAATGTAAGTCATTTTTGATAGGGGAAATGTCACAATACTCTACCCCTAGATAAAGAATTACAGGCAACTAATGGTTGCTGAGATAAGGAAAAGCAGTCTTCCTCAGGGGTAAGACCCTAAACCTGAAAATGGTAGGACGCACAGGAGGCGTTGGAGCCAGAAAAGTGAGGGGCAATTATGGAAATATAGTACTCATATGAAATTCTCAACAACAAAAAAATTCTTGCTTTAATTTCTTGTATCATTGTCCACAAGTAGAGAACTGTGACTTAGTGCTATACCTTTGAACTGAGAAACCATCCTTTGAATAAGACAAGTTCAGCAGAAATGAAATAAACACAGCAGAAGAGAATGGACCAGAAGAGAATATGTGCTCCAGGGCAGTGCTAGATGCTGGGCAGTGCTAGATGCTGGGCAGTGCTAGGTGCTGAACAGTGTGTTCAACTGATTGTTTTTTTTTCAAACAGCTTTTATATTTTAGAGGGTTTTTGTGAATATTGAAACAGCATAGCAAATATTACCAAAATGCTAATTTATTTCTTAAATAGCTTCAAGAAACAACAATATTAAAGTACAAAGGTAATTGCTTTCAAGAGAATAATTTGAGTTGCATTGATTCTATTGTGGATAATTCAGTGATTTTGTTTTAACTTTGTTTTCCAAAAAAGTTTGTTTCATTTCTTTTTTTTCTAACTTTTTTTTCTGTTTAACAATTGTTAGATAATTTTTAAACACAGGCCTTTTGACACTATAAGCTTTTTACATTTATTGCCTAAAATGATGACACTTGCTTGTGTATCCTCTTCAGCTATACAGAGATTTTCCTTATATAAAAGAATTTAAAAAGTGATCCTTAGCTCAGTTATAGGCTGGTTTGGTGGGCATCAAATTCCTGTTCCCAGATGACATACTTGACACATTAGCTCAGACAGCAGCAAAGGGGGAATAAGGTTGTATAGAAAAAGTATTGTTTTAGGATTGTTCAATTATTTTTTGCAATTAATTTATTTTTGCTAAAAAATTTACAGGAAGAACTCCATTAATTAAACTGTTATGAAGAAATTAAATAAAATAAGAGACTAAAAAGTTTTAATTGGTTTTTAGGGAAAGATTTTTTTTAAAGAAAACTGTCAAATGAAAATTGCCACACTGACAGATTTTATTATAGTACATGCATAGCTGTGTCAATCACATGTAATGGAGAATAATATTATCTATGTGCTAAAAATGTGATGGGTAGCACTTTATATTTCTGGAAAGTTGAGTGAAAAGAAAATGTGTTGCCCTGAAGAACATGCTAAAATGAGTATTCTAATTGGAATATTGTATTTATAAACAAGCATTGGGTTACATTAGAAGAGTGTATTTCAAGTACTCCAAATGATTTTAAAACACACATTTTCAATTGTAGCTAATTTTTACTCTAGACAAGAAAGACACACCCTTAAGTTTTTGATATATAGTAAGAAAAGCTTTTATTTAAATCTGCTCAAATGACTTAAGAAACTCATTGGTACCTTTTGCTTAACGCATGACTCTTGAGACAGAGATGGGTAGGAAAAAACAGCAGTTTAGAGTTAAATTGACTTGAACTCATTGTCTTTAGACTCTATAGTTTACCCTAAATTTTTTCTTCCATTATTTTCTTTCATTCTCTCTTTCTTCATTCTTTTTTCCACCTTACCATCCTTTCCTCATCATGTCTTTTTTACTGTCCTTCATCCCCCTTCTTTTTTCCTCCATTTATTTTTTTCTCTGTTATATTTTATCTTTTTTAACAATTTCCAGAGGGTACAATGAGTGAGAGGAGGAAGGGATTCTAGTGTCCGTCAGCACAATAGAATGAATATAATCATATTCTGTAAATCAAAAGTAGAACAAACAATGAAGTTTCACTTAACAGTAAGTAATGATGTAAACAAGGCTGTAACTACACAGAGTGAACCAAGAGGTGAGTGAACACACACAAACACAGCAGGTCACCACACTCTCTAGGCCCTTGTTACTGGGACAAAAACCTAGCCCCTCACCCAACTGACTCAGCTTCTCTAACCACCAATAGACATGCTTTCTGCAGGTAGGTTTCTTAAGCCACAAGTTTCCCTCTTCCCCAAATCCTGCTATTCCCCTCAGACCTCAGAGGAACTCTGAAGTCCAGGTGGCAACTGCACAGAGCTGACCAAGAGAGTTGACCAAACTAGCAGGCCCAGAGAGACCTCAGTGACTCTCTGAGACACAGACAGCAGCAATACAGAGCAGACTAAGAACAGATACTAACGACAAAGACAGCAAATGCAAGGATTTGACCAAGAGCTAAAGACATTGCAGGCACCAAATGGAATAAGATATGAGTGGCACCAATGCAAGAATTCATTCAATATCCTAAAAAGCAACATGGTAACATTAGAACCCAGTGACCATATAGCAGGAAGACTTGAACATCCTAACCAAGAAAAAGTAGAAGAAATTGATTTTAAATGTAACTTTATGAGGATGATGGAGGCATTTAAAGAGGAAATGAAAAATTCCCTTAAAGAAACTGAAGAAAAGAAAACAAAAATTGGAAGATATAAACAAATTTCTTAAAGAAACCCAATAAAACCAAGAAAAAAACAATCAAGCACATGAACCAAACAGTTGGAACGGTTCCAGACTTGAAAACTGAAATAGAGGCAATAAAGAAAAAACAAACTGAGTAAAATCTGGAAATGGAAAATCTGGGTGAATGAGCAACAACTACAGATGCAAGCATAACCAATAGAATACAAGAGATGGAAGACAGACTTTCAGGAGTTGAAATACTATAGAGGAAATACAGTCAAATAAAATACTAAATCCAACAAAATTTTAACACAAAACTTCCAGGAAATTTGGGACACCATGAAAAGACCAAACTAAGATTATAGGGATAGAAAAAGGAGAAGAACTCTAGGCCAAAGACACAGAAAATATATTCAACAAAATCATAAAAGAAAACTTTCTCAGTCTAAAGAAAGATATCCCTATGACACTACATAAGCTTACAGAACACCAAATAGACTGGACCAAAATAAAAGTACCCTCACCATATAATAATCAAAACACAAATAAAACAGAATGAAGAAAATATTCAGAAATGTAAAAGAAAAGGCCAAGTAACATATAAAGTCAGACCTATCAGAATTACATTCGACTTCTCAATGGAAAACATGAAATCAAGAAAGTCCTGGACAGATAGATGTGCTGCATACACTAAGAGACCATTGTTGTAAGCCCAGAATACTATACCTAACAGAACTTTCAATTACCATCGGTGGAGAAAGCAAGATATTCTATGACAAAACCAGATTTTAAAAATAATTATTCACAAACTTAGCCCTATAGAAAGTTCTAGAAGGAAAACCCAACCCAAGGAAGCTAACAACACCCACATAAACACAGGCAACAGATAATCTCCCACCAGGAACCCCCAAATAAGCGAAACACACAAACACTACCACCAAAAAATAACAGAAATCAACAATCACTGGTTATTAATATCTCTTAATATCAATGCACTGAATTAACCTACAAAAAAGCTAAGAGAATGGCAACAAAAGCAAGATGCATCATTCTGCTGTATACAAGAAACACACCTCAACCTTAAAGACAAACATTACTTCAGAGTAAATTGTTTGGAAAAGATATTTGCAATCAAATAGACCCAAGAAACAAGCATGTATAGCTATCCTAAAATACAACAAAATAGATTTCAAAATAAAATCATCAGAAGAGATAGACAAGGATACTTCATATTCATCATAGGAAAAATCCATCAAGATGAAATCTCAATCCTGAATATCTATGCCCCAAATATATGAGCATCCACCTATGTAAAAGAAACATTACTAAAACTGAAATCACACATCAAACCCCGCACACTAATAGTAGGAGATTTCAACACCCATTCTCCCCAATGGACAGGTCAACCAGACAGAAACTAAGCAGTGAAATAAGAGAACAGATGCCATGACTCAAATGGACTTAACAGACACCTATAGAACATTCCACCCAAACATAAAAAGAATGTACCTCTTTCTCAGTGCCTCATAGAACCTTCTCCAAAATTGACAAGCTACTCAGTAACAAAGCAAACCTCAACAGATAAAAAAAAATAATTGGAATAATCCCTTGTATCTTATCAGATCAACAAGGTTTAAAGTTAGAATTCAGCAACAATACTAATTGCAGAAAGCCTACAAATTCATGGAAATTGAACAATGTTCAGTTGAACCACTCCTTGGTCAAGGAAGAAATAAAGAAAGAAATTAAAGACTTCTTAGAAATCAATGAAAATAAAGGCACAATGTGCCCAAACCTATAGAGCACTATGAAAGCAATGTTAATAGGAAAGTTCATAGCACTAAGTGCCTACTTATAAAGAAAGTGGAGAAATCTCACACTAGACATTTAAAAGCACACCTGAAAGCTCTAGAACAAAATGGAACAGATTCACAGAAGAGGAGTAGGTGATAGGAAATAATAAAAGGCAGGGCTGAAAAATCAATAAAATAGAAACAAAGAAAATAATACAAAGAAACAATGAAACAAAGAGTTGGTTCTTTGAGAAAATCAACAAGATAAACAAACCCTTGTCTAAACTAATCAAAAGACAGAGAGAGAACATCCAAATTAACAAAATCAGAAATGAAAAGGGGGGCATAACAACAGACACCAAAGAAATCCAGAGAACCATTATGTCATACTACAAAAACCTGTACTACACAAAACTGGAAAATATGAAAGAAATGGATGATTTTTTGGATAAGTATGACATATTAAAATTAAACCAAGACCAGGTGAATAATTTAAATAGACATATAACCTGAAAGGAAATATAAGCAGTCATCAAATGCCTCTCACCCCAAAAAAGCCCAGGGCTGGATGACTTTGTTGTAGAATTCTATTAGAACTTCAAAGAAGAGCTAATATCTATATTCCTCAAATTGTTCCACATAATAAAAACAGAAGGAACATTGACAAACTCTTTTTATGGGGTTACAGTCACCCTGGTATCAAAACCTCACAAAGACTCAAATAAGAAAGAGCACTAAAAACTAGTCTCCCTCATAAACATTGATGAAAAATCTCAATAAAATACTGGCAAGTCAAATCCAAGAACAGATCAAAAAAAATCATTCATCATGATCACATTGGCTTCATCCCATAGATGCAGAGATGCTGCAACATATGAAAATCTATCAATATAATGTACTAATAAATAGATCGAAAATAATTCATATGACTATCTCATTGGGTGTTGAGAAAACATTAAAAAATCCAACAACCCTTCATGATACAGGTGTTGGAGAGGTCAGGGATACAAGGAATGTATCTAAACATAGTAAAAGTAATATACAGCAGGTCGATAGCCAACATCAAATCAAATGGAGAGAAACTCAAATAGATTCCACTAAAATCAGTAGCAAGACAAGGCTGTCCACTTTCTCCATTGTTATCTTTTCATATATCTTTTTATATTAATTTCAAAAATTCATATCTTTTATACATAGTTCTTGAAGATTTCGCTAGAGCAATAAGACAATAGGAGATCAAGTGGATGTAAATTGGAAAGGAAGAAGTCAAACTTCTGCTATTTACAGATGACATGACCCCACTTATTTGCATAAGTGACCCCAAAACTTCACCAGAGAACTCCTACTACTGATAAATATCTTCAGTAATGCACAGGATACAAGATGAACTCAAAAAAATCAGTAGCCTTCCTATGTACAAATGTTAAAGAAGCTGAGAAAGAAATCAGAGAAACATCACCATTTACAATAGCCAGAAATGAAATAAAATATCTTTTGATAATACTAACCAAATAAGTGAAATACCAATTCAACAAGAACTTTAAGTCTTTGAAGAATTTGAAGAAGATACCTGAAAATGGAAAAAACATCTCATGCTCTTGGATAGGTAGGATCAACAAAATAAAAATGGAAATTCTACCAAAAACAATACAGTCCTTATCAATTCAATATAATCCCTATCAAAATCCCAACAAAATTCTTCACAGACCTTGAAAGAACAAAATCAACATCATATGGAAAAGTAAAATTCCCAGCTTAAGCAAAACAATCACAAACAATAAAAAAACTTCCGGAGGTATCACCATCCCTGACATCAAGCTCTATTATAGAACTACAGTAATGAAAGCCGACTGGTATTGGCATAAAAACAGACAAGTTGACCAATGGAATCCAATTGAAGACCCAGATATTTATTCACACATATGAACATTTGATTTTTGACAAAGGAGCTAAAATTATACAATGGGAAAAAGAAAGCATCATCAGCAAATGGTGCTGGCATAACTGGATGCCAATATGTAGAAGAATGAACATTAATCCATATCTATCCCCATGCACCAAACACAAGTCCAAATATTAAAAATCTCAATATAAATCTGACCACAGTGAATCTGATAGAAAAGAAAGTAGGAAGTAGACTTTGATGCATGGGCACAGAAGATCACTTCTTAAATATAACACCAGTAGCACAAACATTGAGAGAAACAATAAATAAATGAAATCTCCTGAAACTGAGAAGCTTCTATAAAGCAAAGGACACAGTAGATAAAACAAAAAGGCAGACTACTGAATGGGAAAAGATCTTCACCAACCCCACATCAGACAGAGGACTGATCTCCTACATATATAAAACTCAAGAAATTAAACATGAAAATATCAAATAACCCAATTTAAAAATGGGGTATGGATCTAAATAGAGAACTTTCAATAGAAGAATCTCAAATATTCAAAAGACACTGAAGGAAATGTTCAACATCCTTTGCCATCAGGGAAATGCAAATAAATCAAAATGACTCTGAGGCATCATCTTACAACTGTCACTGTGACTAACATGAAAACAGCAGTAATAGCTTATGGTTGAGAGGATATGGCATAAGGGAAACAGTCCTCCATTGCTGGTTGGAATGTAAACTTGTACAACCTCTCTGCAAATTAGTACAGAGGTTTCTCAGAAAATTGGAAATAAACCTACCTCAAGACCCACCAATATCATTCTTCGGCATATACGCAAGGGATGCTCAATCATACTACAAGGACATTTGTTCAACTATGTTCATAACAACATTATTTGTTATAGCCAGAACCTATAAACAATGTAGATACCCTTCAGCCAGTGAATGGAGAAAGAAAATGTATTGTATTTACACAATGTAGTAAAAAATTAAAAACGGTGACAGCAGCAAAATTCAAACAAACAAAAAAAAGTGACAACTTAAAATTGCATGTAAATGGATGGAACTGGAAAAAAACTATTCTGAGAGAGTTACTCCAGACCCAGAAAGATGAGCATGGTATGTACTCACTCATAAGTGAATGCTAGCTGTAAAGCAAAGAATAATGAACCTATAGTCCACCCACCAGGGAAGCTAAGTAACAAGGATAACCCTAACAAATAGATATCTCCTGGTAAGGGGAAATGATCCAGGGTTCCTGAGAAAATTGGGAACATGGAGATGGTGGGAGAAGGGAAGACAGAAGGGGAAGAAGAGGGGAGAGTGAGAGTGGTGAGGAGAACTTGAGGAATGGGGGAGTCTAGGTGGAGAAAGGACAGAGATGGAGAAGAAGGAAAGAGATATCTTGATTAAGATAGTCATTATGGGACTATCAAAAAACCTGGCACTAGAGAAACTCGCAGAAATCTACAAGGATGATCCCAGGTAACCTTCTAAGCTGTAGCGAGAGGGTGTCCAAATTGGCCTTGCCCTGTAGTCAGATTAATGACTATCTTAAAGGTCACTATAGACTTCATTCAGCAAATGATGGAAGCAGGAGCAGAGAGTCTCAGCAGAGCACTGGGTGGGCTCCTAAAATTCAGTAGAAGAGTGGGAGGAGTGAGAACATGATCAAAGAGATCAAGTTCATGATGGGCACACCCACTGAAACAGCTTACCTAAGTCAGCTATTGGGAGTTCACCAACTCTGGCAGGACATGGAAGGAGCCAGCATAGGACCAAACTAGGCACTCAGAATGTGGGTGACAGTTGTATGGCTGGGCAGACTGTGGGACCACTAGCAGTGGGACCAGGATTTATGCCTATTGCTTGTACTGACTTTTTGGAACCCATTCTCTCTGGAGGAATGCCTCGCTCAGCCTAGCTATAGTAGGGAGGGCCTTGGTCCATCCTCAAAGCAATGTGCTTTACCTTCTCTGAAGTGTGGATGGGGGTGGGATGGGGGGAAAGGCAGAGGGAATGGAAGGAGAGGAGGGAGTGGGAACTGTGATTGGTAAGAATGAAAAAAGTTTATTGTGCTTTTTTATTTATTTTTTTAATTTTCTTAGATAAAAAGAGAAAAACAAACATAATTACCATTTTCTTCAAAAGGAAAAATGTTGTAATAGACTTATAATAATATAAAAAAATCAGTCTTTTAATGCCTGGACAAAAAAACTAAAACAGATTTTGGGCAATCTATATGGTCTGGAAACAAAAACTTACTGATTCATGCTTTTACAGTGACAAAACCAGAGCAAGAGAATCATCTGCACACCAATAATAATTCCCCTATGCGTAGGAATTTTATGTTTAAACATAAGGGTTTAAACATGTATTCACAATTTTTAGCATCTTAAGCAATAAACTGTATAGTTCCACTAGAAAAAAAAAAGAAACGATGTAAACCCAAATTAGTGTGTCAGTATTGCCAGGTTGATATTACCAATGTGAAAAAACAATCAAAACATAATATGCGTATTACCATAAAATCATAACTTTGGTGGCATGAAAAGCAGAGAATGTACATCTAATTAAATTTACTTTGAAAACAAGATGCATTCTGTATATTTATTCTGAGATTTATTTTTAATGTTTAATGCCCTAATTATTGTAATGAAAATAATTTTTTGAATTTAGGAGAAAATGTAAATAAGACCAGCATAATGATTAGTAACTAGAATTAATACTAAAATTTATTTTGCTGCGTAGTAATAAATGTTAAAATAAGATTAATATAAAACATCAAATTTTCAGGAAATCTTATTGATAAACCTACAAATAACCCATGATATTGATTTTCAGTTCAAATAGCTCTGACTTGTCTTGAATTACAACATTCACAGAAATGAACAACAGAGTTAACATATTTATTCATTTCAGTGGGAACTACTGTGTGTGCCATGACACCATGCATACTTTACAATGATAACATATTTATTCATTTCAATTGGGACTACTGTGTGTACCATGACACCATGCATACTTTACAATGTTAACTAAATCTGAACCTCTCCAATTTTTCTTCTGTTAAGAGATTAAATATTTGATGCCACTGAGTAAAATTATGAAAATCTGAAATGTCTATAATTCTCTCTTATACATGTGTATAAATTTCCTTCACTTTTATTTTTACATTATAAATAAGCAAAAAAGGATGCTCTTAATTATTTCTGTGACCATTAAGCCATGGTCATGAATGTTTTTGATTATTTCTGTGACCGTACAGCTATGGTCATGGATGGTCTTCATCTTCTCTATGATAGTACACCTATGACCAGTGTATGTGTTAAAGTGAGTGGGAGTAAATATGTGATTCTTGACTCTTGAGGCTTCTCTATAACTCTGCATTTCAATTAATGAGTCACTGTACGCATAGACAGTGTGCTTTCCTTCTGAAAGAAATAAGTGTCATTAATAGGACTTCGTAATCTCTGATTTGAAGCTGCTATTCCTGTCTTTTCTGGCAGCTTCTGGATGTAGTTCACCAATATGTACTTTACATGTCCATAAAACATGACAAGTGTGCTATTATTTTATGTAAGTTATTGAAATACAGACACAGCTCTACTTCTCTACATTTAGACTATCACTTAAAATGGTTGCTGGACATGATGTTTTCTTTATATTATTTGAATATATGCTCAGAAAAACTTGTTAGCACAAGTAAGAATTTGTCACTCATCAGAATTTTTCATGTAACTTGTTAAAATAAGGGGAGGAAATGTGCAGGATAACAATCCAAAAGAGAATAATTAGACACTATGTATAGACAGTAGGAAAAGAGTCAAGTATAACATGAGAGGGTCTGCTTGTTTGTGTTTTCTGTCACACCTGGTGACCCACAACCGGGAAGCCCCAAAGAAAAATCACACAGAAATCTCTATAAGTTATAAAGCTGATTGGTCCATTAGGTCAGGCTTCTTACTGGCTAACTCTCATATCTTGATTAACTGATTTTTCTCATCTATTTTAGCCATGTAGCTCAGTACCTTTTTCAGTGGGGCAGATCACATTCTGCTGCTTTGGTGATCTGGGCAGGAGTGGGAGGAATCAACTTCCTCCTTCCCAGAATTCTCCTATTCTCCTTGTATCATTTCTACTTCCTGTCTGGTTTTCTCCACCTATACTTCCTGCCTGGCCAATCAGTGTTTTATTTAAAACATGATTGACAGAATACACACAATTCTCCTGCACCACTTCTCCCTCTTTAAAAAAAAAAGAAAAAAAAGGAAAATTCCCATAGTCCATTTGTTGGGAATGTGGGCATAGTATTCCAGGCTACTTCTGGCTGGTTGGGGGCACTGATAATCTCATGGGGACCTAAAGAAAATTTAGAGTTATAATCAAGTCCTGACTGGAGTATCCTGTGAGGCCTGATCATCTCAGGCAGCATCTTGAATCCATTTTGGATGTAGAACTGAGACATCTAGGCCATCTGTTCCTACCAGAGATTTCTCAGGTGGTCTTCCTTGATCAAACTGGATTTTTCTTAACTCAGAATGAATCCACAGCCTCTCATTTTCTGTGGAAACAAAAGCAAAATCTCTTCTCCAAAGTAACATACCTTTTGACTTCAGTTTTGAAGCCAAAATATGTTCAAAATACCTATCTTGGGTTAGTTCAGAAGTATTTATAAACAAAAGTCTTTTAGCAGCTGTTGCTCCTTCCTCAGCATTCAAATAATTCAAAGAGAGCATAATAGCATACAGTATCAAGATTCTCTGTGTATTTTTCCTCTTTATGCGGCTTTATTTTAACCTCTATTTCTTTTATTTTTACTTTTACTGTTTGAGACAGGTTCTCTATATATCTTTATCCTGGAAAAACTCTGTAGACCAGGCTGTCCTTGAACTCACAGAGATCCACCTGTCTCTGTGTCCTCAGTGCTAGGATTAAAGGTGTGTGCTACCACACCTTGAACTCAGAGAACTGTCTGTCTCTCCACCAAGGCATTGGAATTAAAGGTGTGTACCAACACACCAAACCACTCTCTTTCTTAAAGAACTTTAACTTTTAGCCCACATATATTTTTTAACACACTGTAAACCATTTAGAGGTTTTCTTCATCTTTGAATCTCTCTTTACTGTATATTTCTCTTTTTCTGACCACAAGAGTCTTTAAGGAGTGGATTAAAGCCATGGCTTTGAAGGCTAGATCCAGCCCATTCCTTAGCTTTCCAGCCTCATGGCAGAGATACTGGCTGTAGCCATGTTTATCTCCACAACTCTATGGCGTTTCAAAGTCCTTGCCAGCAAGCAAGCTGCAGCATTCTGTTCACAGACCACACTCAGTCAGACTGCCTTCCAGAAAGAGTCAGAGTTTGCCCTGGCAGGATGGCCCAGAAAGTCAGCATTTTAAAACAGCACAGCTTTTTCCTGCTATGGCTGAAAACCGAAAATCATGCGTTCAGATTTTCATCAACACCATTTAAAGGTTTCATGGCAGGACCTCTTAAAAGAGCTGCAGGGTTTTGCAGCTAAAGCTTAGTCAGGAAGCCTCTCTTAGATGAGAGTGCTTGCTTGCCTCTAGCAAGCAGAGCAGACCCAAGAAATTGCTGCCACCAAGAAGCCATGCTTTATTCTTTTCCAAGCTTTCTCAGGCTTTCTGTGGATTCAGTTATCCACTTGGGCACCATCTATAACATGACGGGCCCCAACGTGGTAACTAAATCCACTTAAAAACCTGAGAGGGCTTAAAAAAAAAAAAGAAAAGAGAGTTTAACACAGCTTTTTGCTGTTTGCTAGGATGTGCCATAGAGAGATTTCCTGTCTCAGCAATAGAGGCAGAAAAAAAGCTGTGTCATTTTAATACACAGCGTCCTGGGCCCTGCCGCTGGTGCAAACTCTGGCTATGGAGCATTTCTGGGCCTGGATATTTGCGTGCCTGCTCGGGGTCAGAAACAAAGTAGCTGAGACCATGTCCATGGCTTGACTCTTCCTGCCTGAGTAGGCAACGGAATCAGGTTTTGAAATACCAGTTTCTGGGCTGTGCTGCCATCGCGATCTCTGTCTGGATCCTGCGCAAGAAAGAGCTTTTGAATGGAACATTTGGAGTAAAGTACTACAATTTGTTTGATGGCAACTAGACTTGCTGTGTGCCTAAAAGGGAGTCATTGCGTGCTGCGGCTCAAAGGCACAAGTGCCTCTGCCATGCTAGCAGTGCAATGTGCAAGGCTCAGAGGCACGAGAGGCTCCGCCATGTTGGACTGGGTGGGGCAAGCAGGCAGTACCTGCTATTGACCTAGGAATGTCACAGCTTAGATTCTTAAGTGCTTAGTGATTTAAAACTGCAAAACAAAAATGCTCCTAGATAGTAAAAAATTACAGATTCACAATAGGACAGATTCAGACATGAAAGACCTCTAAATGGGTTGCAGCGTTGGATGAGTGTATGTAGGCTTGGGAGAGAGAAGAAAAAGAATATAGAGAATAAAGTTAATGCCTTAAAAATGGGGGGGGGTAAAGTCTTTAAAGAGACAGAGTAAAGATCGTTATAGACTAAAAGAAATAAAGAAAAATAAGCCAAGTAAAAATGGAAAAGTCACAGAGGGTCTGAATTATGTTTTGTTTTTTTTTTAATTTTTAACTGCGAAGGAGCTAATTACAGAGAGACATTTCATTGTATGGGCTGCTAGGCTAAACCACCATGTATATTATTATAAGGGTATTATGACTTCAGAATTTGGATCTAAAGGTATGATACTTTGGAAAAGAGCTTCTTCTTCTGTTTTCACAGAGGATGAGACCCTGTGGATTGCTTTCATCCCAATATGGTATGACAGACCACACCCTCCTGAACGATTGCTGTTAACACCCTCAAAAAATTACTTCACACAGGTTACACCACAAAAGACCTGATTAACAGTGCCCCCATTCAGCACAAAGAAGTTTGGAGAGAAATAACTGCGCCCATATTCCCAAATATTGTTTATAAATGTTCTTTTACATTTAAAGGGGGGATATGATTTAGATATGAATAATATGCATTGGTATGGATTTTAAGGTCAATTTTGTTATATGTATATGTATTTCTGATCTTGATTAAGGTATTGTGATTGTGTAGTTCATTTAAAAATGTAATGTATAATTAGGAAATATAGGTTGTTAATGGAAAATCATCGATAATCGTTGTCTGTAGTCATATTAGTTAGATTTTCTAGGCATATAGAGATATATTTCAGTTATATAGGCATTATTCATATCTTTCAAAGAATACAGAATATGTCATTTAAAGTTTTTATAACTGAGGGATTTTCATGACAATGAGAAATGTCTGCTCCTGGCAGCACCAGCTACTTCAAGAGGAAGATGGGCATTTGAAGATGCTCCTTATGGAATTTGATAGCCATTTGGGCAATAAACTTCTCTTGCCTGGACTGTTGCATAAAATGGACATGAAGAACCCACAGAGAGAAGACTGCTGAACTTGCCTAAAGGTGAGATGATCCTTCGGGGTTCCTGATTCATGAAAGAGTCTCCGAGACACTCTGAAGGACACAGCAGATAGTGACTGAACTGCCTTTTAAATTTTCTGCTTCATGGAAAAGTCTGCTGGATACTATGGGCCTAGAGGCTAAAGATGGATGCCCCAACGGTACAAAAGAACTTTGGGTGACTGTACAGGCAGCGAGATGTCTCTGCCATTTCTAGAGTTTGGAAGTTGCTTACTTCTTGTTTACTTAGGTAATTTTATATCCTTCTAGAGTCTTTGATGGAGTTTAAGAATAAATAGATAGTTAGTTATAGTTTTCTTTTGTTATGATCAAAGATAAAGTAGATATAAATATTGAAATTGCAATTCTTGCTTGATAACTGTTTTGTTATATGTAATTTTACTATGCTAAAGTTAAAGCCTTTCTTTTTGTTTAAGCAGAAAAAGGGGAAATGATGTAGGAGAGTCTTCTATCTATCTGTTGCTTTCATTGGTTAATTAATAAAGAAACTGCTTGGCCTGATAGGTCATAACATAGGTAGGCAGGGAAGACAGAACAGAATTGTGGGAGAAAGAAAGCAGAGGCAGAGAGCCACCCGCCATGAAGCTGCCAGGTCATACATGCTGAATCTTTCCTGGTAAGCCACGACCTTGTGGTGACATACAGATTATTAGAAATGGATTGAATCAACATGTGAAAGTTAGTCAATAAGGGGCTAGAGACAATGGGCCAGTCAGTGTTTAAAAGAATACAGTTTCCATGTAATTATTTCAGGAATAAGCTAGCCGGGATCCGGGGTGGGAACACAGCCTGCCGTTCCTTTCGTTCTACAGTTAAATTTAATTTTTTAGAGGAAACAGTTATAAAATTTGCTTTCTCAACTTAATTATTAGTAATATAAAGTTATATTTGCCTGCCATGTTGCTCTTTATAAATTTCAGTGCCTCACTATTACAAGTAATAGGCACCATTACTAAAATGTGACATAACAGCCTACTGACTGACCTTTGCAAAAGAATTGTTATCAAGGAATTTCAATTACTAAATGTCATATTCATCTTTACCAAAAATGACTTTCAGAGTAATCATCCCAGTATTATTCATTCCATATGTAAGTTTTTCTGAGAATATATTCAGAGAATATAAAGAAAACTCCACACCTAGAAACCATTTTAAGTGACAGACTACATGAGGAGAAATACTGTGTTTGTTCTTCAATGACTTTTGTAAAACAATGGCCCATTTCTAATATGGTCTCTGTAAGCATTGCAAGGACTTAGGCCTGAGGAATCTTCAACCATGAGCTTGTTCTGCTTATAAATGGTAGAATAAGTGGGTATCATCCTTTAGTGAAGACTATTGCTTTACACCTGTATGCCTCTGTTTGCATCTTAGTATGCTACAGCTTGTAAAGACCCAAATCACATAATAAAGCAATGTTTCTTTTTATAAACAAACCCATACATTTAGATTTTCACATATTTGATTGAAATGAATATAAATCACCTATTGGAGATGGAGGTATAGAAACTTGATGAGAAAAGTACTTAAGAGTTCTGCAATATCAGAATGCCCGTCGAAGCATGCACAAACAATTAGAGTTTTACTCAGGCTCTTCATTATGTCTTCAGTTTCTAGTTTATTTTTGTTGCCGGGATAAAATATCCTGACAAAGCACAACTTAGGAAAAGAAAGGTTCATTCAATTTACAATTTCAGGTCACAGTCCTTTAATACACGGGAGTCAAGTGAAACTTAAAGCAGCTCTCATATAACAGCACAGTGAAGAAGAGAGAAACTAATGTTTTGATGCATGGTGCTTGCTTGTTGTGCTCATCCTTCATTCTTATACACTTCAGGATCCCTCTTGAAGGAAATGTTGCCACCCACAGTAGGCTGGCATTCCAACACTGATTAACTTAACACGATCCCACACAGACATATTCACAGGATAAGTCAATGTAGAAATACTTCATTGTGTCTTTCTTTTCAGATTATCCTAGATTGGGACAAACTAACAACTGGCATAAACTAATAGTACTTCTTCTTGTGAAAGAGTCCTGCATGAACAGGTGTTGTGTCCTGTATCATCTGTCTTCTCACAAAGCCAAGGATGTCTCCTTCTTTAAGGAAATTGTGTTTGCTATTTTAAAATTAATTTTTGTCCTTTTCAATAATGGAATTGATATTAAGAATAGTGATATGTTTTGATAGATGTTATGCAGACTTCATCAAAATGATTATTCCAATTTGTCACTTTTTCTATTGTCGTTTGTTTATTGGAGGGTATTGACAAATTTCATATTGTATGCTAGCTTGCCAGTACTAGATATAGCTGGGTAACATAAGCCTCTCTGATTTTCATTCAATATGGAAGACATAATTTTCAGATAAACCATATTGCATAGGAAATTTCTCCTAGCTAACCTCTTGCTTATACAAATATAAGGCAGATTCTGTCACCCATCAGTGGGAGTTGAGCCTCAGAAACTTTCTTAATATTTTACAAAGTCAGGTTATAGACTTATTTGTGAGTTCATTTCCTTTTTTCCTCTCAGAAAGCCCATTTTAAGATCCTATTCAACACTATACTAATAGGGTTTTCTTTTAAATCCCATCACAAAGTGTAACTCTCCAGTGACTGGTAGACACACAGAGAACATTTGTGAAGATCACAGTGGAGAGAAATTCACTAGAGACAAAAATGCATAGATGAAGATGTAGTTAGCCTCCCAGAGTCTGCAGATGCCTTTGGATCTCTCTGTGTCTCTCAGAGGTTACAGGTATGATGAAAAACCTATCTCTTCTAGTCTTCAGATACAGTGCTATTCAGAATGACAATCAGAATTAAAATAAATAATCATTTCCAAAGCCAGAAATGTTTGTGGTTTCTTAATCATGGGAATTCATCTTTCCAAAATATGTTAATTTTACATTCATTCATTCTAGGAGCCTTCCAGTCAATAACTACTAAAGACAGTCATCAGCAATACAGTCTGATACAGTCACTTCCAAACCTCCAAGGTTCAAAGCTTCTCACTGGGAATTCACAGAACGTGTTGGACGTGTTCACTGAAGTGCAGCTGAGGTCAGCACATACAGTACAGCTTTCGCAGAGAATGCACTGGGCTGTTGTCTCCCAATTCGCCATAAAAACTGGCTCTGTGGACAGCACCTGGCTCAGTAACCCTTTCATGTGTACAAAGATTATTACACTGTCTCAGTGGTGACATCATCTTCAGTTCTAGAATATCACGGAGATATTCTTAATCTCCTTGAAAGCTGTGCATATAAATTAAGTGATTTAAGCCACTGTAGTGTTCTTTCCAGCTAGTGCTTGATTATTAGGGATTTATATCATTTACTCTCGCTTGTATTTTAATCTGTACTCAAAGTTGTATGTGATTCTTTAAATTTCTTTTGAAGCAGAAGTAATATTTAAACTTTGGTGAAAACTGATGGCTTTTCAAAAACAGCAGTCTTACTCCCATTACTTGAAGGCAACTGACATATAAAATTTACTCAGAATTGGTACAGGACACAAGGTAAAGTCCCATAATGCTGGATAGCCTACATCTCTTTCCTTTACAAATTAATTTAATTTTACTTATCCTTAACTCTCAACCCCAAATGCTAAATCAAACCCCATTACCTTTGTGTCCAAGACACTTACTTCCAGCCTGTGGCTCCTATCCCTGTAGTTACTCTCCTTACCAAAGTGTCATACACTGCCATTGTAGTGATATATTGAGGTGGCTATTTTGATCCTGTCATCTATTGTTATTCAAAAATAACCCTCCGATATTAGTCGAATTATTGTCCAAACTCTCTAACATATCATTTAAGAACACAACTCAATTTTCATCTACCTCAAACTTCATTCTCACTACTATCACCTACTTGCTTGTCTTTAGGGATCTCTGTGTGTGGATGTGTGTGAGTACACATTGCTGTGTGGATAAATGTGTTTGAGAATGTACTGTAGTGTATAAATTTGTATGAGTATGCAGTGTGTCTGTGTGAGTATGCACTGCTGTATATATGGATGTATGTGAGTGTACACTGCTGTGCATGTGTATGTGTGTGAGTATACATTACTGTGCATATGAATGTGTGTATGTATGCACTGCTGTGTATATGGATGTATGTGGGTAAGCACTGCTGTGTGTATGGATTATGTGGGTATGCATTGTTGTGTGTGTGGGTATGCACTGCTGTGTGTTAATGTGTGTGGGTTTGCACTGCTGTGTGTGTGAATGTGTGTGGGTATGCACTGCTGTGTGTGTTAATGTGTGTGGGTATGCATTGCTGTGCATGTGGATGTGTGTGGGTATGTAATGCTGTGTGTGTGGATGTGTGTGGGTATGCACTGTTGTGTGTGTGAATGTGTGTGAGTATGTACTGCTGTGTATGTGGATGTGTGTGGGTATGTACTGCTGTGTGTGAATATGTGTGAGTATGGATTGCTGTATGTTTATCAGCATGGTTCTAACTTAGAGATTTCTGTGCTTGAGTTATTGTGATGTTCATAGTCTACTTTCAAACGAGGGCTACATTCATGAGCTCTAGAATTACTACCTTTAACATTTGTTTTTCCTGCCAACTGATCATAAGCTTTTGTTGATTTTAACCTTAAAGTTTCCCAAATCTCCAACCACAGAACTTTCAAGTGTCTTGCATTTGCCTCAGCTAGCATCCTAATGCTTTCAGCCTAGAGTTCTCATTCAGGTCCAATCCTACCTTTCTCCTGTCCCTAACTGATGTCAAATTTCTACCAAAAGACACTTGAAATTCATTGTCATGGAGAAATGAATTATAAAGAATGGAAAAAATATTCTCATGTTGCTTAGAAGTCACACAAAGTCGCAGTGCCAAGTGGTGGTAAGCACAAAAAAAACAAGAAATTTACTAAAAAGCGATCAGTATTAATTAGTGCTCTTCTTTGAAATGACAGAAACTAAGCATCTTCACTTACTCTTGGCAAAACAATGGAACTTTAAAGAATATTAGACACTCACAGGGATAGTGAAACAGTGGAAGGTGCTAGCATTCAACTGGAATCCAGAACAAATTTGTTTTCTCACAGCCTTGTTTTTTGTCCCTTTGCCCTTATCACCAACTAAGCATTTATATTCTGTTCTGTATGGAATTGTCAATATTCTATTGCTGTCAAGCATTTCTTGCTGTGTAGTAGAAAATACAGTTACCAAGATCCTGTATGTTTCAAATTTTGTAATTACCCATAACAAATAGGAATAACTGACTGGTATGTATTTCTATGACTTATTATTAAGGTAAAAGAGTACTTATTTACTAAGTTTAAATAGCCCATGATATATCAGCAGAGATCAGAAGAATGTCAGAAATCAAAAATTTCTGTCACAATAAGAGATTGGTTAAAAAGAGGTGCAGATGTGGTGCAGATGCTAGAATCACGAAGGGTTTCATTCTTTATTTTTGTCATTGCTCTCAGACAAAAAGTTTTAATTGCAGAAATTAAAATTGATTTTAGTTGCTATTTTATTTTTTCAACAATGTCATAAATACTAAGAACTTTCTCTAATATTAGTGCGTATTTGTATTAATAATTTCTGTTCTTGCAAAGTACTGAACAAAGACAAGTCAGATTAAAGAAATGTGTAATGACTAATTGTTTGTTTGCTAACTGTGCTTTAGGGAAAATTATATTAGATGTTTCAACACAGTGAATCTCTGAGAAAATGAATGTATGCCAAGAGTTATTTTTTGTTTTATTTTATATTTTAGTTGAAATCAGTTGATAATGGGTTTTTAAAAAATAAAAAAATAGTTCCATGTTGATCCATAGCACTATAGAAAATTTCCCTTCTTTGGCTTATTGTTATATTTTATTACAGATATTGCTAAATCTGTATAGACACACTGAAAGCTTAATATAGACTAATTTAATTATGCAGAAACTATTTCTTCCAAGATATAATAAAATGGAATATGTCCCCAAAGAGAAATATTTGCTAAAATTAAAAGTAACTGTGACTCGAGGACAAATCAGTATTGTTATACAGAAAATATATCCTGACTGTACTTTAAAAGTGTCTCCTTTAGCCACAGTTCCTGAAAGTATAGGGCTCCCTATGTCTCCAATGAATAACGATTGTCATTAGAGTTGTCCTCAGGGGAATATTTAGTGATAAGTTTTTGCTGAGCTGGCATTTCTAGATGAGCAATAGTTCATAATGATAGCAAAGGATTTATAATTTTGATTGTCCATATTACCTCCAAAATCAGCTGCTTCTTTTCAGATGAGAGGTTTTCATCTCAGGGGACAACTGTACTTGTCCTTTGTGAGGCTGATGCTTTTTAAGATAAACTCTAACACATTCTCCCTTATGATCTTACATGATTATCAATAGGGCATGTTTGACCTTGTCAGTAAATGATTTTGCAAAATAGTGTAAGTATAGAGTAAAATCTAACCTTATCACAATTGTGTCTGCTGCATTACCCAATATCCAAAGTACAGTAACTAATGTGCAAAGTCATGTTTATGTGCTACAACAAGCAGAAGTTCTGCGAGTCATATTGATTAACCTGTATTTACTGTGGAAATAAAATGAAATATATTTTATTTTTTTTCTAATTTTGAATTCACTCTCCATTTTTCTTCCTTATATACTTTTACTCATTTTTCTCTTCATATTTTCTTGTTTGTTTGCAGCCATCAATATTTTGAACCTTTTTAATAGAAATATTAAATTAAAAGCATTTTCCTAAGCTAAACTTTTTTCACACGTTATATGAAAAAATATCCAAAAATTAATTACATATTTTAATGTAAGACTTCAAACCATGAAATTATAAAACTTCTGAAGGAAATCTAATGGGCATGATGTTGGTTTGAACAGTTCATGTTTGTCCAGCTCCAGAAGCAAGAAGGAAAAAGCAATGGGAGACAAATGGAATGATATGAAACTAAAGGCAACTGCAGAGTGAAACAAACAACAGAGGTAAGTGACAGCCTCAAAATGGAAGGACATGCTTAGAAATGACGCATTTGTTAAGGGGTTAATACCTACCTACAACAAATAAGGAGTTCATATTTCTCAACATTAAGAAAACAAGCAGAAATAGAAACATCTGAGTAGACATTTCTCAAAGGAGACCCACAAATGACTGATGAATAGAGCATGTGCTCAAAGTAATCCTAGAAATAGGAGCTGTGGAGCCTCACTCAGGTCAGTATGCCTCCATCTGTCTGGGACACTGCTATCAAGAGTTTGAGTGATAGGATACATTGGTGAAGGGAAACTTTGTACCCCGTTAGGATCTAAGCACAGTCATTAAAACAGTACAGGTGTTTCTAGACAAAATAAAATAGATCAACTGCCTATCAGTGTGACATGTTTAACGTTTTATGTTTCAGTTAATAGTAAATAAAATTAAATAACTCAAAAATGTAAATTTGCATATACATGTAATAAAGTGCTATTAACCCTTTAAAGAGTGATATTGATAAACATGTTATGTGCCTACAATTATAGTATCATACATAATGGCTTCCCTGCTCTGAAAATCATATGTGCATGGCTTATTTATACCTTTTTCTTCTAAAGTCCTGAAAGTACTGATCACTTTATTCTTTCCAGGTATTTGTCTTTGCTAGATATCATATAATTAATTCACATGTCAAATAGTATTTTCGTATTATTTCACATGGCAACAGAGATTGAGATTAATCCAATTTTTTTTTATGAGTTAATGCCACACTCACTTTTAGCATTGGATAATTGAGCATTGGTATGTGCCACCATTGGTATGTGCCATCATCGGTTTGTTTGTTCATCTCCTGATAAATATCTTGGTTGCTTCCAAGTTTTGGCAATTATAAATAAGACTGTCAGAAGCATCAATGTATGTATGTTTTGTAAGAGCTGAAACTTGTTTGAACAGATACCGAGGGATGAGTGTAGTGGATCATATATAGGAATGGGTTACATTTTTTAATTTAGCTAGGCAATTTTGTGTTTCCACTAGCAATAAAGGGAATATCCTGTTAGTACACATCAGTTTTTATCAGTATAGTTTTCACATCAAGTTACAGAAAATAATTGCCACCAAAAACAATCAGAAAAACTTAAAAGTCAAGAGATTGTGAAAAAGAAAAATCAAATGACTTCCTTTTTAAATTTGTTTTTAGGAAAATTTAGTTAAATTAGTGCTATTCTTAAAAATTAAATGGTTTTCAAACTTAGCAAATATATAGAAAGATGGATGGATGGTAGATAGATAGATAGATAGATAGATAGATAGATAGATAGATAGATAAACACTTTTTCCACAACAATACAAAATTAGCAAAGTTTTTGATGGCCTCATTTGGAAGTAAAATATGAGATTATTATAAATTTGGTCGTACTTTACATGCATGAGATATATTCGTGATTTTGGATGTGTTCAATTGGAGGTAATTGTAGAACATACCAAATTTATATACACCCTTAGATCCTGTATTTTAAAAATAAAAATGTTACATTTTACTATGTGTTAAACACAAACATCTTTCTAAGCCTTATTATATTAATTTTAGATCTTTAATGATGGCTCACTGTCACACATTTGCAAATGAGTTTTGTTATTTTCCCATTTCTATTCTGCTATTAGTCTATTATTTCTATAGTAGCTTTGCATTTTACTTTTTTATAATTTGTGTTTTAGTTTTTGTAAGTATATGCAATAGATTATAGATTCTTGGATATCAATATCACAAACATGTGAAAACAGTTTCAATTTTCCTGAAGACAACTGAAATCAGTTTGTAAACTAATCTCAAAATGATACCAAGAATATTGTTTGTGAAACTTTTGAATTAATGTAACTTGTAGGAAATTGCAGTTAACTCTTTTGACTTGGTTTCTCATAGTATCATTAAAAGTCTATGTGACAAAATATACACAAAACCCCAAAAAGCTATTTAAATAGGATATTAATGGTGGCATTTATAACATAAATAATTTATGTGTATAATATTAATTACTTAAGAACATTTTGTGAAGATGATAGCATTTCTTCCGCTTTTCAATGAGAAAGTAGAATTTTAAGCTTCAGCAAAAACCTACCCTTGAGTTGGATGACAATAAACTAACCTTTAATCACTTAAAAATTGTACTCTTTTTTGATAATAGTTACAAAGTTTAAATTTTTAATATGAGATGATAATAGCAAAATCAAGAGTAATAACTAAACCCTTTGTAGAAAATATTCTTGGGAATTAACAGATAACTTCAAATTACTATCATTAGAGGAAGGCGTCACTGCTGGAAACACTGTGAATGGAACTGAGGACTCCTTTTTAAAGGCTGTATTTCTGATTTCCTTCTCAGTGCCCTCTATTAAAATAGATACCCTTAAAAACAGGCAAATCAAGCCCTGCTCAATTTGTCAGCCTGAGGGAGTTCCATTGTTCAGAGGAAATAAGATGGATATTCTAAATAGGATGTTTTTGGAAGCCTTTCATGAGACATCAGTGACTCTTTAAAGAGAGTTTATTGATTCTTCAGGCAGCACCTGAGGCAGCTCAAGATCTATTGCTCTGTCACTTTAAAGGGGCAGCAGACATGCCACTTTTCCTAGGAGATCTTCCTCTTAAGACCTGGAAATTTCTACAAACCAATTGTATCTGTCATCTCCCACTTGATCCACAGAATCCCAGAGGCCATGTCTGAATCGTTCAAAGCTATAGTGTTGCTCAAAATGCTTGCTGAAACAAATTCAGATGGGGCAGTGACTCTGTAAATGAAAACTAAGCATTCAAGCCTGTAGACACTGAGAAACTCCGTGGCCACGATGGAGGCAGGCACAGTAGGGTCTCAGGAAAACCAACCTAAAATCAAGCTTCTAGGCATCCTGGGAAGAGTTTCAGAGATGTGACATTCACTGTCTTTGTGGACAGTTCTAGGGATGTGAAGCTCCTTATTTCAGAAGAAAGTAAATTCTATTTGTGTAAGAAAACTGAAAAAAAACCCACTACTTTAGTGCATATGGGAGTATGTAAGAGGGAGTGTTTATGGATCACAGTTCATTTGTGATGGTACTAGGACTTCCATGAGTCAGTTCTTTCCTTCCATTCTCCAGGTTCTGGGGAAAGAACTCAAGTCATCAACACTGTTGCATACTGAGCAATCTCACTTTCCCAGGAAAGGAAAACTTTTAACAGCCACTTTGAATGTTATTTCAGATCCAGCTACCTCTCAAATTTAATTTGTTATGGCAACTTCTGAGAACCTTGAAGATTCTTTTACCGAAATCATCTCCAATCCTTCTCACATCACCAGGAAGCACTGGCCTTTAGAGTTCCCAGGAGTCACCAGATAAAACAGATTGTACACATCCAAGCAAAAGAAAGAATGTCAAATTTTAGTCGGCCTATATTAAGCAAACTCATGAGAACTCTTTACTTTTAGAGTTTAGATATTATCTAGGGTGTTTAGGAAAACACAGACTTTTCATTTTCTTTTCTCAAAAGGAAAGCACATGGAAGATATACATGTTCACATGGACAAGTGTTCTGGAGTGCAATGGACATGAATATATGGCACAGATAAGCTTATATGCAGCTTGTTCAGAATCGAACCTTACATGTTATTTATTGTAGTTACTAGTTAATTAATAATCTAATGTCTTAGGTTAAATGTGAGTGTTTGCTTTTAATAAATAAACCTGTGTGTATAATCTTGTGACAGCACCATCTAAAAATCAAGTCCCACTCTGAAGGAGTATTCTGGAGTTATTATGGTATGGTCCTAGGAAGAGAAGTCTATAGTGTACTCACTTTATTTCTTCCCGTTTTTGTAAATTTACCTAAAGTGAATATGCTTCTAATAGACTACTCTGAATTAACAAATTAGAAAACTAAACTATACATTCTGATGAGACAGCAATGACAGTGTGTACCTGTGGTCAGGTGAATCATCAGAAACATGCAGCAAGATACCCAAATAAACAGAAGAGGAGAATATTTGCATCCCAATATTAATGCCTAAGATTTTTTTTACCTAAATGAGAGTCCTACTCTTAGGAACGTAGCTTGCCAAGAGACATCTTGTGTATGTACATGAAATAGTTTCAACTATAAATATATACCATCCAGGCTTTAACTCAACCATAATCTCTCAAATTGGAACAATCAATGCCTCTTCCTATTTTCCAATTAAAAGAGTCTAATTGTAGTTCAGAAAGAAGATTATTCCCAGACCTTCTTGGAACCAAATCACCTAAATTATAGAACAATAATTTTAATAGCAAAGTATTGGTGACATAAAAATTAGCCAAAAATATTAAATCTAGAAAAAAATCAAGCTTCATAGATAAATAAGCAAGTACTGACCTCAAGGCCGTACCATCTGACTCCTGTGGTCAGAGAATTTCAGATGCCAAGGTTACATGTAGGGTTAAGTGTCAAAGTGTGTGTTATTCAGAGCTGGATTAAAATTTAGAATTATGCCAAGACTTTTAAAAGTAACACACTCCATGTCTGAAATGAGAGGGGAAGAAAGCGAAACAAAAGCAATTGTCAGTTGGTTGAGAAATATTAAGGAATCGTTGCCTGCAGGTGACTAGAGAAAATGAAAACAAAACAATACAGAACAAAACTCTCCTGAGAATTTGTAACCATTCTTCCTTGGGCAGAGACTAGAAGTAACACTAATTGGTTCTGAAATCCAAAATCAGAAAATTTATTTAAAATTGATTCTCAAGTGCCTGCTAGAAACATACACAAATCTTCTCTGGAGAAAAAAAAATAAAACATGTTAACACATGCCTCAAGGTAACCACACAGAAAAGTGCCAAAGAAACTGATTTTGCAAAGCAGATCCCCAAAACCAATTCACATGGCACAGGAGGCAAGAAGTCAGCCTCTGCATCTACAAACATCAGAATGTCAGGGTAAGCTTTTCAGGGACTATTGGAATTGTAACTGTGGCCACACTACACATGTTTAAATAAATGAGATAAATGTTCACATTGTGATAAAAAAAGCATTAAAATGAGTGAATAGGGAAGTGTTAAAATGGAGCAATACATTCTGACAGGTGTAAGATGGTATCTCAAAGTTGTTTTGATTTGCATTTCCCTGATCGCTATGGAGGTTGAACATGACCTTAAATGTCTTTTTGGCCATTTGAACTTCTGTTGAGAATTCTCTGTTCGGTTGTGTATCCCATTTTTTAATTGGGTTAATTAGAATTTTAATGTCTAGTTTCTTGAGTTCTTTATAAGTTTTGGAGATCAGACCTTTGTCTGATGCGGGGTTGGTGCAGATCTTCTCCCATTCAGTAGGTTGCCTTTTTGTCTTAATGAGAGTGTCCTTTGCATTATGGAATCTTCTCTGTTTCAGGAGGTCCCATTTATTCAATGTTGTTCTTAATCCTGAATATTTATGCCCCTAATATAAAAGCACCCACATATGCAAAAGAAACATTACTAGAACTCAAAGCACATATCAAACCCCACACACTAATAGTAGGAGACTTCAACACTCCTCTCTCACCAAATAGAAGACAAAAAAATGGAGCATTACAGGATTTTTCGATAAAATGCAAAATCCAAAGGTCAGATTGAACTTAAAATTCAAAGAAACAAAGAAAACACTAATTAAATGCAAAGCAAATCAAGTTGGGCATGCAACTGAGTAGCACAGTGCATGCTCATGGCTCTTGGTTCAGTCTCTTCAGTGTGCAATGTAAGAAGAGAGGACAGGGACTAGTGTGGGTGACAGCTGGGGAAGGAAGCAGCAGCTTACTGCATAAAGCTTTGGAGTTCACCTGCTAAATCAGGTTTTCTCATTTTTGTTTTTTGTTTGTTTTTTATTATTGTTGTTGTTTTGTCTCCCCATCCTTCCCCTTCCCTCCAAGACTATGACAAACTACCTGGCAAAACGACATCGGTAATTGAAGAGTTGGCTTTAATTTATCATGTCCAAGAGGTCAAAGTGGCAGGAGTGTGTTACAGACAATGATATTGAAGCCAAAGTAAGGAGGAAAAGGATGGCATGACACCTCCAATATCCTGCCTTCCTTTTTTGTGAGGTCCTGCACTCTTGTCAGTAGAGTGCTATCCATTCAACACGGGCCTCTTCTCCTTGTTGAAACCGTTCTGGGAATACCTGGAGTAAATCTAAATTCAGTCAAATTAATTTTGAAGAGTAACTACCAAACCATCAGTTCAAATCCTTTTACCTCCTTTACAAAATGAGAACAACAACAACCCAAAACAAATAGATAAATAAATAATGAAGAGAGACTAGGAATTCAGAAGGAATGGAAAGTGTCTACAAAATTGGAAGCACAATTTTTTTAATATCAAAACTAAAATGAATAGTTAGCCCACACCTGAAAACCTGAAACTAGAAGTAAAAAGTGTAGAGACTTTGAGGATAACATAGGTTTCCTTCACTGGAAGAAGACTAAGTGTTCTGTTGTTAATGAAAAAATTAGGTGAAAAGACTATGAAATAGTAATGTAAAATGGTGAGAATACTTGTCAATATAGAAGAAAATTCACAGCAATACACTACTTAGCTGTAAGAGTAGCCTCAATGAATGAGCTCATTGTCAGAAATGTTTCGTTTTCTTGAATTGCTATACATTCTAACTCAATCCCTTTTCAGTGGTTCACTTTAGTATATTAAACATAACTTTTAAATCTATTTAGAATACTTATTTTGCAAAGGGAAGTAATGTAGCATTAAAATATATAACAAAATATAGTAATTTAATATGATAATAAAACATTTTAAGATATACAAATTTGAGTTTTGATTAATGGAGAAAATAGTGTTAGGAAAAGCAGCATGTCTGGGGTAATACTTGGTTCCTACCATATTACACACAAAAGAAATTCAAATATTTTTAGGATTTTTTTAAGCACATTTCTTTTTTTATTTATATATTTATAAAAATTTCCACTTCCCCCTCCTCCCAATACCCTCCTACTCCCCTCACTCCCTCTCCTCCTCCCTCTCCAGTCCTCTGTATTTTAGTATTTGAAGAAAACATAGGAGAGTAACTTTAAAATCAGATTATATGTGGATTCTAACAGTAAGACAAACATAAATATTAATGATAGTAAAATTTAAAGATAACATGAAATTTAAAAAATGAAATGAAAGAAATAACAAGATTTTCTATTGTGTTAAGGTGAATAACCTATTTTTCTAGGCACAAAATATAGTGTACAAACAAACCATAAATAGAAAGAAAATATCGGCCTCATTTGTTGATATGATGCTGAAAAGTAGATGTGTATCTGGAAAAGAAAACACTGAATTTGTTAAGAATGACCGTCTATAGCCTAAAAAATTGAAATTGATAATATTCAAAACTAGAAACTGATCAAGAGTTCACCAGCACTGATACATGAACCAGGAGAAAGCTTTGCATTTCCAGGGGTCTGAGGCATTTGGTCCTTGACGTGCTTGTTCTCCTGTCAGTGATCCACATTCACTCAGGAGTTTATCTCTTCTCCACAGGTTTTGCTACCAAGGATGGTTCTGAAGAAACAGAATTATAAGGATCAATTTCTCAGTGGTATCTGAAGTTGGCTCTCAGATTTGACTAAGGCTTAGTTTATTAAAGACTCTCCTGGCAGTGTGGAGATCACTGATAATGTGCAATGTAAACTGTTTGCAAAACTATGCGAGGTAAGTAAGATTGCTGTCATTAATTCCCCTCCTGTGGGACAAACACTTAGCCAACTAAGTCAGGTATTCGGTCCCTGACTCTCTTTAGACTTTAGAGACTGCCTATTTAAAACTTTTGGACATTTCTTTAAGAATAAATAAAATGATATTGAATGGCTGCTTCTAACTTCTTTGGATAAAGTAACTGTAATGGTTTGAATGAGAAATGCGCTCCCCTAGTATCATGTGTTTGAATACTTGTTCCCCAGTTGGCTGTACTGTTTGGGGAGGTTTAGAAAGTGTGATTTTTCTGGAGGAAATAAATCACTAGGTATGGATTTGAGAGTATATAGCTTTGCCCTACTTCTAACTCACTCTCTCTACTTCTTGTTCCTATTCCTGCAACTCCCCACCATGATGGAGTCTTATCCCTCAGGAGCTATAAACCAAAATAAACTCCTCTATAAGTCACTTTTGGTTATGGTGTTTTATGACAGTAACAGAAAAGTAATGGTTATAGTAACAAATGAAAATATTGAGCTCAGAAAAGCAGTTTCCCATCTACAGATACACATAAAATAGTCCAAATGTGTCCAAGTGTGCCCTGAGAGAGAATCCTATCTAGCAGCAATAATGCTTATTTTTTCCTAACACTGAACAAATGCTATCATTATAATATTGGATGATTTGCAGCACAATTTTAAGACTCAGCCTAAACAATTAATGTGATAGCACTGATTAGAAAAAAATGTGATCCTGATGAAATCAAGGCATTGATTTCAGGTGGACTTATTTTGTCTGAAAGAATATATTTTGCCCAGGTGGTGATGGCACATGCCTTTAATCCCAGCACTCGGGAGGCAAAGTCAGGTGGATCTCTATGAGTTCAAGGCAGCCTGATCTACAAGAACTGGCTCCAGGACAAACTCCAAATCTATAGAGAAACCCTGTCTCGAAAAACAAAACAAAACAAACAAACAAACAAAAGAATACATTTTGAGTCATATTCTCATTTCTGAAGTATGCTTCTCTAACTCTTGCCTCAAAGAATTAATCTTGAATTATCTATTAACCAATAATGACTATCTATGAATGAAATAGCAAATAAAGCTCTGTTGATGTCTCTATTATTTTTGCTTCTAAAACTAATACTATACATAAGGCTAAACAGGACCTGATAGGTTATACATACAGTGTAACCCACGAAACTGCTATATGCTAGACTACTCAATAATTTCTTTTTTTAAAATGAACACAATAGGAAGTTTTGAGAATATACGTGAGATTAGAATTTAAGAAAGTGGGACGCACAGAACATAAAACTAGAATAGGCTGTATTTACTGATATGGACCCAATTGAGCATAGTTTGCAGGAAGAATATTACAACTCATTCGGTTTAAAAGAATTGCTAATAGTTTATTTAGTTTGTTGATGAAAATGTGGGTCAAAATATGCTCTATTGCAAATAAGGTGAAGATGACTGATATTTTTTGGCTTAACTTTGGTGAAGAAATTCAAAACACGTTTACTATGAAAAAAACCTTATCTTCAACAATGGGAAGGATGAAAAGACATGTGATTCGTTAAGACTATAAGAAACAGATTTGTGAGAGGGGAAACCAGAATCCTTTAAAAGCTCATTCATTGATCTTTTCTATATATGAAACCTTACGTTGGTAATCATGGATGCATAATTACATAAGCTTAAGTGCAATGTACCCCAGAGTAATAAGAGAAATATAACATCTATGAATAACTAAACACAATGAGAAAGCTCTTGCCATCTTAGTAAACATCAGCAGTGAAATGTTAATGTTGGTCTGACTTGTATAGAATTTTTCCACTGACTAATTAATTGTAGTCTTCCAAAAAGTGAAATGAATAGGAAGCCTGCTAAGTTATTGCTCTATCTGTATACACAGAAAAAAAAACCTCAAAGCAAATGAATGGCAGGCTACCTTGAATCATAGTAATGGATTTCTATTTATTAATTTCTGGATTTGAACCAGTTTGTAGAACCAAAGCTCCTTAAAGGAAAGGGATGCCAGGCTGGTTAGGGACAGAACTTGTTACAGTACTATAAACAATTTTATTATTACTCTTTTCCAAAGAGACATGCATCCTTTTATTAGGCTAACACTCTTTTCCTCACTATACAGCTACCCTAGTAAAAATCTAAAATTGAGGCTGTTTTGCCATTGGGGCAATATAATCCAGAAGACCCAATGGTGTACATAGAACCTTTAACGGGCACCCATAGGTGAATCACAGCATGGCTGCTTGGATGTTGGAACAAGACTCTGTAGCAATTTGAAGAGAACTATTCTCCCTTTAGGATACATCTCCTGTCCTTCTTTCACATCATAATGAAAACTGAGTGTTTAATAAAAGGTCACTAAATTCCATATTACCTGAGCTGTCAGACATGACCTGGATGCTATCTGACTCACTAAGACTAGAATTTCAGAATTAAAGCCCCTTTCTCATACAACCATGGAGGATAGTGTTTGCAGTTGGTGATATTTTACCAGTACACATTTCTGTGTATTTTGCTTTAGGCAAACATTTATATATGAAATTATATAATGACTCTTAGGCTATAGCCATTGGTTTTAATGGATGATTAGGGACATGGGAAAAGCAAAATTACAAAATTGATGGAAGAGATATTTTAGAAAGAAGTATATGACTAGATCTTTCTTGATGGATCAAGGATGTAAAGACATTGATGCATGATTTAAAGGCTCATCAACAGGTGACTTTATTAAAGAACTGATCATGTAGATAGGGTGATCTATTTTGTGGTCATCAACCTTATTCTTTGGCCATTTCTGTGATTGCCTAATAAACCCACAAACAAAGTGAATGAGGTAGAAGAAATAGAACTTACACAGGAGCTCAATGACATGGATGTTTATTCTCTGCGGTTGATTTGACAGCTACTACTGCTGCCAAGTGCCACTTCCACCAAAATCATAAACCAACACAGAACTGCCAGTACAGTACCATTCCCAAGAGTACATCTAGAAATGGAGTGTAGGGTTAAGTACATTTGATCACTTCTATAATAAAGAGGGCATTGCTTTTTTCTTACTAGTATAGATCTTCATTCATGATATAGATATACTTTGCTAGAACTTAAGTTTTCTGTCAAACCTACCACAGATAATTTTAAAAATGTTTTGTAAATCATCATAATATCCCACACTACGTTGCTTCTGATCAAGAAACTCACTTCACAGGTGAAAAATTGCAACAGTGGTCTCATACTTACCGATTTCTGAATCTTACTATATTTTACACCATGGTGTAGCATCTGGCTTGCTAAGAATGGTATAATAGCCTTTAAAAATACAGTTGAAGCACCAACTCGGTGGCAATATTCCCAGAGTATTTAGTGGGTTATATTAAAAACAACGAAAACATAATTATCAATAAAATGTGGTCTGATGTAGTCAACCTGGCACTCAGTTAATCATTTTTAACGTATCAGAATGTATAGCAATATACACCTTGAATCAGAATGTAATATATGAGCTTATTTTCCCGAAGGTATGACTCCTGAGTCCAGGAGTTAAGTGGTAGAAATGGGAACACGACTCACAGCCATCCTTTTAACCCACAAGTAAAATTTTCTTCCCTTTGTTAAACTCTTATACTATGCTGTCCTGAAAGAAAATTATTTCCTCCAAGAACACACAAACATCTCATTGTCCTAGAGCTAAGATTTCCTACTGACCACTTTGAGTTCCTAATGTCCTGAGTAAAATGTCTATAGAAGGAGTTGCAAGGGTAGCAACAGCTATCTACCTAAAATACAGGGAGGGACTAGGGGTAAACTGCACTTCTTCTATACCATAGAAATAAGTAAAAATGTGTGAAGTCCACATTATTTATTATGGAAGGTATCTGTTGGTGGTAACAGACTATGTGACTAAGTCAATGGAAAAGTACAACAACCTAATGCAGAAATATTGATAAATGGCCCAGATTACTAAAGAATGAAGGTATGAGTTATTTTTTCAGTGAACTAAGACATACTGAGGTGCTTGCTAAAGGCACAGGAAGTATAAAATATTTAGTATGAGAATGTAATAATAATGCCAACTAATGACATATGACAAATCAAACAGGAAGTGAAGTTGCCATGAGTGTTTCTGTACTATTTTGTTAATAATATGCTCATTTGTATATATGTGTGTATTATGCATATTTGTGTATTATTGAAATAATAGCAGTTAAGTAGTATTATATATACCCATAATTATACTATGGATTATTAAATAACTAAACCATTTTCAGAACACATTTCTAATTATTATGAGAGAAGCATGTCTTCAGCTATACATTGATAGTTATATCAGGTTGGAATCTTGACCTTATTTTTATTTTTATTTTTAAATTAAGCCTAACATAAAGAGTTGTAGTTGGGTATCAAGTAAACATGAAATCAAATTTTGATGATTAAAGTTTTAATATAATATTTTCCTATTGTTTAAGAGTTTCATATATATGTGAATATATATATGTGTGTGTGTGTGTGTATATATATATATATATATATATATATGATGTAACTAGTATATTTCTAGTTTCTGGATTTGAAAATATCCTCAATGTTAGTATCCTTCTCCTACTCTCGCTTCTGTCACACCATCCCATTCCCATCCCATTTAGTAGCCCATTTGTTGTTCTTTGACTTCTACAGGCATGACAAGCTAAACACACATATCGACACTTTTGGTACAAGAATCCACATATGAGAAAGAACATGTGATATTATTCTTCATTGGTCTGAGGTCCTAACTCGCTGTGATTTTTTCCATTTCCATTTATTTTCCTGAAATTCCCATAATTTTATTTTTCTTTACAACAATATAAAATTTCATTGTGGATATACACCACCTGTTTAATTTTCAATTTATCAGCTTATACACATTTAGACTTTTTTCATCTTCTAGTTTTTGTGATATGGTAGAAATATTTCTGATTAACTAAGTGGTTGTACCATTTATCCTCCCACCAACAGTGGATAAGAGTCCTTAATCTTCATATTTTCACTCTCATTTACTGCATTTCTTTTCATAACATTAGCCACTCTGATTGAGGTAAAGTGAAATTTTAAAATAGTTTTAATTTTCACTTCTCTGATACCTAGGAACTTTTAAAAATATTTATTAATCATTGTATTTCTTTTTAAGAACTCTGTCAGTTCCTTGCTCTACTTTTAATTTTTTAATTAATTAATTAATTTGTTTGTTTATAAAAATTTCCACTTCCTCCCCTCCTCCCCATACCTTCCCATTCCCCCAACTCCTTCTCCTCCTCTTCCCCCCTCTCCTCCTCCCTCTCCAGTCCAAAGAGCAGTCAGGGTTTCCTGCCCTGTGGGAAGTTCAAGTTCCTCCCCCCTCCCTCCAGGTCTAGGAAGGTGAGCATACAAGTAGACTAGGATTCCAAACAGCCAGTATATGCAGACGAAACAAGACCCAGTGCCATTGTAAATGGCTTCTTAGTCAGTCCCCATGTCAGCCACATTCAGAGAATCCGGTTTGATCACATGCTCGTTCAGTCTCAATCCAGCTGACCTTGGTGAGCTCTCATTCAATCAGTCCCCTTGTATCAGTGGGTGAACGCACCCGTCGCGGTCCTGATTTCCTTTTTCATGTTCTCCCTCCTTCTACTCCTCATTTGTCTACTTTTAATTTGGTGGTTTGTTTTCTTAGAGTTTCATATTGTGAGTTCGTTGTATGTTCGAGACACTGATCGTCTGTTAAATCCATAGCTGGTAGAGATAGATTTTTCTACCTGTCAACTATCTGTTCAATAAATTAACAGTTTCTGTTGCAATACATAGCATTTTATTTTATTGAGATACCCCTAGTTAATTGTTCGTCCTACTTTCTGCATAACACAGATCTAATTATAAAAGCTGTTGCTACAGGTTAGACCCTGAAGTGTATTCCTTACTCTTTCTTATAGAAGTTTCAGAGTTTCAGGAAAAACACTGAGCATAATATAGAACATAAAAATGTGCTCTCTTTGTAAAAAAAATTTTGTGCAAAGTGAGAGATAAGGAGCATTCTATTTTTCTGCATTAATATATCTAGTTTTCTCAACATTAATTGATAATGCCTTTTGTCTAATATATTTTTGATATCTTTGCCAAAAATCAAGTTACTGTGTGTACATGAGTTTATATCAGTATGCTCAATTATATTCCATTGATCAATAGCAACCTAATATGTGAAAGTCAAATTTGTTCAGAAGAGGTGAAAGAGGTCACTTCATATTTATCAAGAAAACAACCCATAAACTCTTAAAGAGAAATTTGGAATTATAAATAAATATATAGCAAACAAAGGGCCATCTAATTTCATTAAACAATGCAGCTCAAGTTAAAATATTATATTAACTCCAATGCAACACTAGAGGATGAATTCAATATCAGACTATCACCACCAAATAACTGCAAAATTATTAATAAAGAAACAAATATAATAACTTAAGGACATAATAGCTCAAAAAGCAAAATAGACATCTACACTGTGTTCCACTCATACACAGCCTCAGTAGTACATGGAAGTTTCCTAAAACAGATCACATATTCAGACATAGAGCACTTCTCAACAAATAGGAACTCTGAAAGGATATCTTGTATTACATCTGACCACATAGGATCAAGCTAGATATCAATAACAAAGGGAATTTTAGAAAATGTATAGGCTTGGGAGAATGACTCATCCACATTTCAATAGTGTGAATGAGTCATTCAGAAAGTCCAGAAGATAATGAAAACCTTCTTATAATCAAATAAAAATACAATTTATCCAATATAAGCAAAAAAATGTAGTAAAGCAAGGGAAAGTTATTACCTCTAAGTTCCTATGTTAAAAATAGTTCTTAAAATGCCTGATAAGTCTTAAGAAAAGAAACCAAAGAATAAACAAAAAACAAAAATGAAAGTAGAAATACTTTCATTTCTACTTGGAGAAATGGAGAGAAATAACATGGGTCAAGCTAAAACTTAATGAATGATACTAAATCTGATTTCCTGATGAGGAGGTCTGGAACAACCAAAGAGATTTGCCTTTTGGTGGCTCTTTGAGGATATTTTCTGGAAGGAATAACTGAGATCAAGAAAACCTTGAAGTGATCAGTGCTTTCCTGGTAGCTACCGTGACCAAGAAGTTCAAAAGAACAGCATTGCTTTTCTTGCTGGCCCTTATGTCTTCTTGGTAGTGTGTCTATCCTGTTCCTATCCATATTGCTACTATACTTCCTTAACACTGTAAAGCTTCTTCTGCTTTGTAACACTGACTAATGGTTCTCCAAGATATCTAAAGGCTCCCAGTACCACAGAAAAACTTATGTTGCATCCAAATTCGTATAATATGTAGTTACTGGATTTTCAACCTCTCCAGCATGCAGATGACTCCTTTCATGAAAGCTAATCTATTAAATCCCTTTTCATAATACATATTCTTTCTATTGGCTCTACTCTTTAGGGAACCCACAGAAGTGGGTTCATTTTACCTTGACTTATGGTCAGAGAGTTCAGGCCTATTCCTGTTCTTTCAAGGCTATTGACAAGAGGTATGACATAAGGTGTAGCTACTAACAAGATATCTTGACCTATGGTGTGGTTACTTGGTGTTCTGGGTATTACAACGGCCCTTAGAGATGGATCCATTTCACCTTGACCAAAGGTCAGAGAGTTCAGGCCTATTCCTGCTCCATCAAGGAGATGACAGGAGATTTAACCTAGGGAGTAGCTGTCTATTGGATACTTGGCCTAAGGTGTGGTCAGTGCATGTCCTGCCTAAAGAGAAATTACTTCCTCAATATCTGAAGCATACCCTGAGTTAAGTATTCTTTTGTTTAGGCAAGGTATGCCCCAGGTATTCAAGAGGTAATTGCTCCATTTATTCTTTGTATCATATTAAAGTAGTCTTTTGTCTACTCCCTTTTGGATTGTGGTATATAAGTATATAGAAATTAAACATGTCAGAATTCAGTATGCACTGGATTTCCCTATCTATTCTTTTCTGTGTCTCTGTAACTCTGTTTCTTCTAATATTTCCAAATCCACGCTACCCTGAAAAGTGAGAATGCCACTGAGGCTGGACCGTGACATATTCTTCTAGAATCTGAGTCTAGAGTATTCTGATTGATACATTTGTAATCATCCAACGAAATACACAAAAGGTAAAAAGTTAAAAATATATATCTATTTATATAATGATGACATATAAAATTGAGTAGCATATTAGTTAGAAACACATGAGGGAAGGATGCCATTATTAAGAAAATAAAGAAAACTATTAGAATTTGTAAAAGCAAGATTTTGATTCTTCAGGGTGGTGGGGTTAGAAGTTTAATAGGTACAGATTACTTAGAGTCAAAAGTATTTGTTGAGTTTATTTTCTTATTTAGATATTAAGTGTATGTGTGCTTTTCTTCCTGGTATTAGTATTACTAGAGCAGTAAATGCATTTTATATGAGTTTGAACTAATGATATATTATTTTACATGAAAAAGTTCCTCAAGTACAAAACCATTTGTAACAGTAATCTTGAAATAATTGGCAATTAATCTGGATAGCTTAATGCTGAATTCTTGACACATGCAAATAAATACCGGTTTTTAGAAATCACTTCAAAACATTTTCAATTTATCTATATTCCAGGCTCAATGAATTATCTTGTCAAATAAGTGAGTTGTTTAGAGTAATGAAATGGCTTTTGTCATTTTATCAATAGTTTATATAGTCTTACTTTAATTGATTTGGGACCAAGCTAATTTTATGCTTGAGATATAGACAAATTCAGGCTAAAACTTCAGCAGTTCTCAATTAGTTTCTGACTTATTACATTTAGCAGTGGAAGCAACAAGATGGAAGAAGGAACAGTGCTGACAATTAAAAAGTAGTTTACAGAGTTTAGGGGAAGTAAGAAAATGTGTAGCATGGAAAAGAAGGATTCAGACTGAATGAATTCGCTTTATTTAATATATTTTATTACTATTTATCAATTAACATCATGTATTGCATGCGTGCATGAGTGTAGGGAGCATGAAAGCATCACATGCATGCAAGAGCCTAGAGTAGTCAGAAGAGAGCACTGAATCACTCGGAACTGGAGTTGCAGATGGTTTTAATACCATGAGTGTGCTAGGAATCAAACCCAGGTCCTCTGTAACAGCAGTAAGCACTCCTACCTACTGAGTTATTTCTCCAATCTGAAAATGATCACATTCCCCATGTGTTCTTGTACTTAAAACTAGTATATTTGATTACTATAAGTGTAAAATTGAAAATATTAAAGTTAAAATTTACTGTGAAAACTGAGGTAGATGGTGATTAATAGGAAATATGTAAAATGCCACAATGAGATTAATTTCATTGAATTATAAAGGCTGGAAATTAGTCTCAGGTGTTTTTTTTTCCTACTGGAAAACAGCAAGGTATTCATCTCCTAATGTCAAAAAAATGCAAAAAACCCTATGAAAAACAACATATTATTAGTTTTATTTAACTAAATACATACCGTTTATAGTCCACAAGTATTTGAGTTGAATCAAGGAATAATTCTGATTGTAATTCATATATTATATATATATGTGTGTGTGTGTGTGTGTGTGTGTGTTAAATAATATTTATATTGATACATATTTATAAATATGTCACGTATTCATGCAAACACACACACACACAAAGTCACTTTAGGACCAGACATGAGGGCCAGAGGAAATAAAATTATAATCAGAGTATAAGATCAAGGAAAAAAATAATTGTGACCTTTTTAATTTCAGAAATAAATTTTTTCTCTCATATGTTGGCTTCTTTTAAATCAAATGAAAACATGGGTTCCTACAGAGATAATGAATGGAAACCTCATCTAAAATTCTTGGCAAGCCTTTTCAGGCTCATGGTAATTGAGACTGTCTATATGAACTGAGGGTTCAATGTTATAATTTAACATTGACTTACTTGATACAGGGTAAATCTAGATTCCCTCTTAGGGTACTTAGTTTCATTAATAAAGGGATTTTAAACAGACTCTAATGGAAACTCAACGATTTTACTACTTAAAAAGAACACAACCCCAGGGTGCGTCAAACTGAAAGTCATCAACTGCATGGAAGAAGAGAAGAGGACAAAGGGAAAGAGACTCTGCTGTCTAAGCTGTCATCTTGGTCAGACAAACAGCCACATGGAGAAGAAGGGGACTTTAGAGGTAAAAAAGCATAAAGAGGTAAAGTTTATGTGTTCTGAATAATTCAGAAAAGTGAACTGATGTACAAGGTGCATGACTGGGATGCTGCAGCCCTGTAACCCTTGTCCAATTGCACTGGGAGATGAGTGTTCGGGAATCAAAAGCACAGTATCTATGGGAATTAAAATGTGCAGTCTCTCATCATAGCACTTGTTCGATCTATCTCTTTAGCATGGCTTATGGTGACCCTCTTTTCCCTTGGCCACATGAAGGACCCAGCCTAACTGTAATGATGGGTTCCCACCCACTTCTGAGGTTCTTTCTCTCCAAAATAGAATGTATGGTATAAAATGCTACAGTAATAGTGAATAGAAAATTAAATCTGTGATATATTCTTATATGTAGCATTATATTAGCAAATTAATATTATATATTATATTATAGTATATAATGCTATATATAATTAATCTAATCATATATAGTACTGTGTTCTAAATGAGAGTGCTGGCTGGCAGTGTTGGAAAAGAAACTGATTCAGTTTCTTTAGCAATCATCTTGGAGATATCTCAATAAACTAAAATCAAGGTGAAAGTGAGACCTAGCTATCACACTGTTGGGTGAGTGTGTGTGTGTGTGTGTGTGTGTGTGTGTGTATAAAATGTAAGTCAGCATTCCAAAAGACAGTTGCACATCTATGTTTATTGCTGAACTAATGACAGGTGTTACAAAATAGAACTAGCCTATATGTCAAGAATAAGTGAACATATTTTTTTAAAGTGCTGTATATGCACGCCACATTTTATTCAACCATAAAGAGGAATGACAATTTGACATTTCCAGTAAATTGAACTGGAAATCATTATATTAAGCAAAATATGTCAGACATACAGAAACAAAAACACCACAGCACATTTTCTGTCATCCACAGAATAGAAATTTAAAATATATACCCATCATCACCCTGTCCCCTCTCTCTTTTTTTTTCCTTCTGTCCTGAAACTAGAAAAGGTCATGAGAAGAAGGGAAATGCTTGACAAAAGAAAAGTGGTCATGGAATACTTTGTGAGATGGAAAAAGAAGGTATGGCTATTTGGGAAAAGAATTGTGAACAGTCAGAGGAAGACAGAGGTCATGCATGAGGACATGAGGAAGTCAGGGGAAAAAATAGAATAATGTGAACGTATGTTAATGCCAAAATAAAGTTTATTGCATTGTATTCTATAACATAAATTAATGAGAAAAGAAACATACACACACACACTCAAACATACCCAAAAACACACAAATGTTGGACCCCGCCTTCCTGTGGATACCCACACCCGATCCAGGCGCGCCTTCCCGAACTCGGGCCCATGAGAATGGACGATTGTCCTGAGGGTTTAAAGAGACACACACACACAAAAATAGACCTTGCTCACTTACCAAGAGTAAATGGCCACTTTATTAAACTCAAGTCGGGTATTTATACCAGTGGGCAACCGGGATCAAAAGTGCAAAGTCTCCTCACATCCAGGAGCAGGAGGAGAAGATTACAGGCCCCGGTACCTCAGGCAGTATCAGCTGGGAGGGACCAGGCGTGTGGAGCCCACTGCTAGAACCTTGAATACAGGTGGAATCACCATAACAAAGAGAGCCAGGTTCTTCCTAAGCTATCCCCTCAAGCCAGTGCTAGTGCAGAATCTCCAGGGAGCCGGAGGTCACATGGCCCTGCAAATCGCCAGGAAGAAGAAAAAAAAACCTTGGTACCTACACACAAACACACCACATTAGGAATTTTCATGGAATGTAAAAGAGGAAAAATAAACCCCAGACTTCATAAACTACAAACCCAGTAAAACTAAAACAAAGAAGAAGTTGGTGAAATACATTGACAAGAGCCACTGACTATGGGAGAAACCTAAGCATAAAATTTTCATGAATGATTAGATGTTACAAAGCTGGATTATGCAAACAAGGAAACCAAACAGTTTTCCAGAATATGAGTAACTAAGACTAAACCATATGCAAAGTTTGCAAGGATAAAAAACATCTTGCAAATGAAGTTAGTAGACTTTAGACCTTAAAAAGTATTAATGGCACAAAGACATCCCAAGGGTAATGTAAAAATGTAAAATTTTTGAAATTTGGTATTTCAAATAAATATCAAAAGAAGAGAGTACTTCAACATATGGGATAAAATCTGATTTTCTGTTACTCATATGAAGGTTTTCAAAACTTATTTGAACTTGAGTTTTGTGCATGGTGATATACATCGGTCTATTTTCATTCTTCCACATGTTGATATTCAGTTATGCCAGCACCATTTATTAAATATGCTTTCTTTTTTCCATTTGATATATTTTGCTTCTTTGTCAAAAATTAGGTGTTCAAAGGTATGTAGATTAATATCTGGGTCTTTGATTTGATTCTATTGGTCCTCCTATCTTTTTTTATTCTAATACCATGCTGTTTTCAGTACCGTAGCTCTGTAGTAGAATTTGAAGTCAGGGATTGTGATGCCTCCAGAAGTTCCTTTATTGTACAGGATTGTTTTGGCTATCCTGAGTTTTTTGCTTTTCCATATGAAGTTGAGTACTGTTTGATATAGGAGTCCACCTCTGTGTGCTGAGATTATCATAAATGAGTAATGAAACTGTCTTGGCCTTTTGATAGCACAGAATTTAGGTAGGTGGGGAAAACAGAACTAAATGCTAGGAGAAAGAAGGAAAGAGAGAGAGAGAGAGAGAGAGAAAACTAGAGACACCATGGAGCCGCCAGAGACAGATGTGCCGAATCATTTCCGGTAAGCCACAGGCATGTGGCGATACACAGATTAATAGAAATGGGTTAAATCAAGATGTTTGAGTTAGCCAATAAGAGGCTACAACAAATGGGCCAAGCAGTGATTTAATTAATATAATTTCTGTGTGGTTATTTCAGGTGTAATCTAGACGGGCAGTTGGGAATAACAAGCAGCCCTCTGCCTCTTCCAACAATTGTTCTTTTGAGGTCTGTGCAGAATTTTGCTGGGATTTTGATGGTCTTAGCATTGAATGTGTAGATTGCTTTTGGTAAGATTGCCATTTTTACTATGCTCATTCTACCTACCCAAGAGCATGAAAGATCTTTCTACTTTCTGGTATCTTCTTCAGTTTCTTTTTTCTAACATTTAAAGTTCTTGTCATGCAAGTCTTCCACTTGTCTGGTTAGAAATACTCCAAAGTATATATCCAAGGGATGCTGAGTTGTGACACAAGGACATGGGCTCAACTATGTTCATAGCAACATTGTTTGTCATAGCCAGAACCTGGAAACAACCTAAACACCCCTCAACCAAACGATGAATAAGGAAAATCTTATACATTTACACAATGGAGTACTACACAGCAGAAAAAATGAAATCTTGAATTTCGTGAGCAAATTGATGGAGCTACAAAGCATCATTTTGAGCGAGGTAACCCAGATACAGAAAGACAATTATCACATGTACTCACTCATAGGTGGCTTTTAAACATAAAGCAAAGAAACCAGCCCATAAATCACAATCGCAAAGAACCTAGACAATAATGAGGACCCTAAGAGAAACATACATAGATCTAATCTACATGGGAAGTAGAAAAAGACAAGATCTCCTGAGTAAATTAGGAGCATGGGGACTTTGGGAGAGGGTTGAAGGGGAGGGGAAAGTAAGGGAGGGGATCAGAGAAAAATGTAGAACTCAATAAAAATCAATAAAAAAAAGAAAAAAACTTATTTAAAATCAATTTGAATCTTAACAGAATTCCTGTTTGTTACATTTAGTTTCATATTTATTGTCTGGTATTTGGAAGACATAAAATAGATTTGTTGAGTGAATGATTAAAAATCATACTGTTAGTCTTTATCAGTCTTCATGTGATTCTTGAGAAATTCAGATAGTAGACTCAAAACATCGTGTCTGCTGTTGGAGAATAGAAAAGTGCAGTCAGGAGTAGGAATAAGAATAAACCACAATAATATGTGTGCATGAACTATCACAGTTATACCTGTGAGCATGAAATATCACAGTGAGGCCTATAGTGCCAACCAAAATTTGTCTTTCTTTCTTTCTTTCTTTCTTTCTTTCTTTCTTTCTTTCTTTCTTTCTTTCTTCCTTCCTTCCTTCCTTCCTTCCTTCCTTCCTGTCTGTCTGTCTATCTGTCTGTCTGTCTTTCTTTTGTTTTTCAAGAAAGGGTTTCTCTGTGTTTTTTGGAGCTTGTCCATGAACTTGCTCTATAGACCAGACTGACCTCAAACTCATGAGATCTGCCTGACTCTGCCTCCAAGTGTAGATTTAAAGGCATGCATCACCATTACCTGGACAATTTTAATTTTTAAAATGGAAAAGATAATGTGTTTGTTAAGCAAATAATAGTTCCCCAAATTGAAATATGATCTAAATATCACAACTCTCATTGGTATAAAACAATATCAATGCTCTGGATATAAGAGAGAGGTTCTTATAGAGAGCCAATTGAACTGAACATTAATTGTGACATTTATTCACTGTTTATAAAATTAAAACCTAATTCATAAAAATTTGTTTCATTACAAGAAAAGAAGGCACCTCATAGCATATATGTCACTGCTCTATGGCACATAACTAAGACATTTGAAAATTTTGAGTTATTCAGATAGATATTGATGAAGTAGATCATTGGGAAAGGTATACAAAATTATATTGGTAATTGTGGAAGATCATTCCTAATCATTTTATTTTGCATTACTTTCAAGATTATAGTTTTAACTAAAAGTTGTATAGCTTTGTCAGTTCCTTTAACCATAAAGAGACTAAATGGTAAAACATAAAAGATCTAATGGTTTCTCCTGTATTTCTATGTAATGGTAAAATATATAAAAATTATACTATAATGAAACATCTCAGATTGTATGATGGGCTCCTCTATTAAACTGCCAATAATTCTAAAATATAAAACAAAGATAAAAGCAAGCTTGGGCAAGATTTTGCACAGCTTGTGGTAACCTATTGAAATATGTAATATAAATACAATCTCAAAAATTGAACAAAAAAAAGTACAATGTTTTGTAATTGCTTTCTTTTCAATGATTCTAACTCCAAACCAATATGTAGTCACAATGGAACACTCTGGATTTTAGTGTTTGTAATTAGTAGTTATAATTAAAATAACAACCTAAACTGTACAGCTTTACTGCAGAAATCTTGGCTGAATCAGCCTCCACAGCATGATGCTCTTAAAGATGTTGGCAATAGAGAATGAAAAGCACCTGGGGGCTGACTATTGACCGTCTCAGTTGTTCATTTTCTGCAGGAAGACAGCACAAGTTTTCCGCTATTTAAATTACATTATTTAAAGATTATTTCCATTTCCCATTCTTTTCTTTCTGTGTTAATAAAGTGCAATGTATAAACAACCAAAGATGTAAAAAGCAGACAATAGCAAAGAAGTGATTAGAAAGAAATCAAAAATAATGTGAATAAATAAAAGCAGTTATTTCAAAATAAAAAGGATTTTATTTTTATTTTTTAATAAAAAATATGATAAGCACATGAAAAGCACATGCTAAAGACTGAGCTATATACACTCTAGCTTTATATTTTATGAAGGCATTTTGTCTATATTATCCTCATCAATTGACCTATTCATAGACATTTGTTCTATTTTTATGGATTGACCATCATGAATAATGCTGTAGTGATAAAGAAGAATCTGCAGGACACAGTGAAGCAAGCCAGTAACAGAAAGAAAAAGGCTGTTTGATTTGATTTTTATGGCATAATTATGGTAGTCAAACCCACAAAAGCAGAGAATACAGTTGTGGTTATCAGTCACAGAGTGTTGATAAAATGGAGAACTGCTCTGTGGCTATTCTTTTGTTAATGAATATGTTGTAGAAAGTTACTATACTACTTATTTGTTACAAAAAGTCACTGTAGAATTCATGGTTCAAACAACAAATATTCATGTGTCATTATTCCATTTATTTGCAATCAGAGTGCAAGCAAGTGTATTCTCGTGACTGCCCTCTTGGATTGCTGAATTCTTGTGATACATTCATGATAGAAGGATCTAGAAATCTCTCTGAACTTCCTAAATCAAGTCATTAATTAAAACCTAATTAGTTTCTAAAGATACTAAACCCTAAGTGTGGTGGTGATGGTGGGGTGAGGACTTTAAATATATTACAGTTCTATAGGCAACAATATAGAATTGTGAGCATCAAAATTTGTTTTAACAGAATGGGTTTCATTTCAATATGTTCTACTTTGAGACACAAATGCAAATTGCATTAACTTAAAAGAAACGTGTAGATGTTTAAAGATATTTATACTGATGGTGGTGGTAGCATTACTGGTTTTGTATAGCTCAAACTCATCAAACTGTGCATAAATACAAGTATCTGTTTGTTCATCAGTTATACCTCCACAGAGTTGAGTAGGTTGCCAGATACTATAATCTGGAAGTAGAAGCCAAAGACTAAGAGTTCAAGCCAAAGTGTTCAAGAGTTTATGTGGTATGCTCTAGGCTAATCTGTCCTACATGAGACCATGCTTCAGAAAAGCAAAATAAAAATAAAATAAAATTTATACCTCAATAACACTATTAAGCAATAAAATTAAATGTAACACAGCTTTTGTATTTACCAATTTCTACAAAGGTAACTTTACAGAGTCACACTTACGCCTAAAGACAATGGTTAATCTGCTACTTACCTTTAGCACACCCCATTGTACTGCCATATCAGAGTTCATTCAAACATAAACCTATGTTGTACCTTGGTGCTTAACTTCAGAGCTGCTATTTCATGCCAAAATTGCATTTGAAAGGAGTCAGAGCATTTTGTTGTACAACAGTCACTGGTTCGATGGGGTTCCTTTGTATAAATTATCATACTGCATTTTAATAAAATTTGTGTTCTCAGCAGTTCTTCTATTTTATACTAATAATACACATGCATGCTATTATTAATGCTTAAGATTTATTTAAGATTCTTTTGGGAAATATTTTGGTAATATTTTACATTTTTGAAAATAGATATTTATTTATTTAATAGCAGTTTACTAATGCTTAGGCATCTTTATATTATTTGCAATTGTGCAGTGGCTTTAGATCTTTGTGTTTTGAAATAAGACAACCTTCTCAGAAAATCTGTTATTATACAGATAAAATATTCTTGTCTTCATTACTTCTTTATTTCATTCAGGATTTTAAATAGATTTAATATATTGTACAGTTTAAATAGATCAAATCACATAATTATGTTTTTTTAGCGTTTCTAGATTTTATAATTTTTCTTTGACTATATTTTAAGAGCATCTTCTCTATTTTTCTGTTACTGTAATGCATTAATAGGTTAAGAAATATATTATTGTGAGAGACATTCTCTTTGGAGCCATGTCACAGGTGTACCTGCCACAGATAGGGAACTCAGGACAGACGAAAGTAATAACTCACAAAAGTCCAAGTTAATGAACCAATGAGCCTTCACTGGGTTACTAACGGGAGTAAGAGAAGGGTTTACTAAAAGGGTGCAGTGGTGACTCCAAAGCAGTTACATCACTGAAGAGACCATCCCAGTAAAAGTGACAGCACCCAGAAGCTGTAATCTGGAGCTTGCAGAGCTTGATAGGCAGCTAGGGAAGTCAGAAAACCTCTTCTCACAGCTCCGCAGGGCAGGCTTTCACTCCCCACAACGATTTACTCCTTCTATAAAGCTGAGAGTACACCTCAGTAAGTTGTCAAGATTCCCTTTCCCAGATTCATTTTCATTTGATCCTAAAAAATATTATGTTTTCTTTTTCCACCAGCTTTGCTTTTCTTTTACTTATACTTTAAAGGCAAGTCCATGTGCCATAACTTACTATTCTTGTACTCCAATTTTACAATGGGAAGGAACATTCTGAAAAATGATTTGAACAGTTGGACTGTTCATTCTTCTGAGAAAAAGAACTAGGACTGAATCATGAGAAATCAAGGTAAGCACATAGCACACACACACACACACACACACACACATACACACACACACACACACACGGAAGCTGCGAAGCCTTTTGTGACAGATAGTATTTTGTCAGATTGACAACAGGTAAGGTTATCTAGGAAAAGAAAACTTCATCTGAAAAAATGTCTTCCTCAGATTTGCTTGTAGACATGTCTGTGTGACATTTTCTTGATTAATATTTGATGTTAGAGATGTTAGAGGAACCACTGTCAGTTGTGCAGGTAAATCTGAACTATATAAGAAATCAGACGGAGTGAGCTATGAGGGGAGACCAGAAAGCAGCATTTCTTCATGGTCTCCACTTCCTGCCACCAGAATCTTTCTGACTTATTGCCCTGACTTTCCTCAATAATGGAATGTGATCTTGGAGTTTCAAGACAAAATAGACCCTTACTTTCCAAAGTTTATTTTATTTATTATGTTTATCACAGTAATAACATGTAACTAGGACAACATTCCATTTGTTAGGACTAATAAAACTAGTATTATTAAAATATCTGGCACTAATGTGATCAGTTAATCCTCTCTGAAAATACTGATGACATTCTTCTTCTAAGTACCAAAGTACAACAGTCCTGTCCTAAATCTATCTAGAACCCCAAGAATAAAGCTTGTCAGATATAATGGCTTGCGCCTGTGAGCCCATCTGAAATTCTACCAAAGGGGAGACTGAGTCATGTGCTTTCTGTGAGTATCAGGCCACTCTAGGCTATGCAGTGACTTAACACATGAGTGTAAGAAGATTGTATCTTGAAACAAAACAATATGAACAAATGCTGGGGCATTATACTGTTTGACTTAAAAATTTAATGTTTTCTAAGTCAAAGTATTGTTTGACTTAAATTTCATGGTATCGCAATAAAAATAGACATACAGACCAATATCACAAAACAGAGAACCCAGGATTAAAACCAAGCATCTACTGATGATTGTAGACAGAGGGTGCTTGCTCATTTCCCAGCTGGTGTCTTTCTCCTTGGGCAACTACACGGCGTCTCTCAGTCTCTGCCTACTCTCTCTATATATCTCTGTTCTGATTTCCCACCTAGCTTTGCTCTGCTAAGCCAGTGGCTGAAACACCTTTATTCATCAACCAATGAAAGCAAAACATATACAGAATAACATCCAACATCAATCAGATGATGGTTCTCAGAAAATATACAATGGACATGTATGGGACAGAGGATAGTAATTTCAATAAATAAAATTGAAAAAAAATGTATCTAAAAGAATGAACCTAGACATATCTCTCTCACTTGTTCCACAAATCAAATCCAAGTTGTTAAAAAATTAATTATAACACCCAAAACTATAGTAAGAAATCATAATGTTACAAGACATTGGAGTAATCAGGGATATTTTCAACATTCATTTATTCTTCTCTCTCTTTTGCTCTGTCTCTCTCTGTATCTTTGTATCTCTCTCTCTCTTGAGTATGTGTGTGTGTGTGTGTGTGTGTGTGTGCGTGCATGGGTATCTCGTGACACTATTCATATGTGGAGGTCAAAGAACCACTTAAAGGAGTCTTTTCTCTCCTGCCTTGAGTGTGTCAAGGGCTATGAGACTTGTCAACCAGTGCCTTTACTTAATGGGCAATCTTGCCAGCCAAGCTGGAATATTTTGACAAGACTGCAAACCACACGACACAAAAATATAACCTTGACAAATAGAATAATGCCCTAGTGAAAATAACATCGCCAAGAGATAATCTATTTAATGGTCATTTTTTTAAAAAAAAATATACTTCTGATAAAGGGCTTAGCATCAAACGGTCAATATGAATAAAAGGTTCCACTGAGATGGGTAAGGTAGGATGTATTACTGGATAGAATTAATAAAAACTAAGAATGTATGAAGAGGACTTATGAAAATCTACTGAACAGAGGTATCTTGGATTGGTAGATGTCTCAGAAAACTTAGGTCATTAAATAAAAACCCAAGTATCAGTCATGGAGCTCTTTATTATTAGTTATTGTGGAGGTTCAAATGAGATTGGCTCCCACAGACTCATAGAACTGAATGTTTGGTCACCAACATCTGGCACTATTTGAGAAGTAGTAGGAGGTGTGGTCTTGTTGGAGGAAATGTCCAACTGGAGATAAGCTTTGAGGGTTCAAAAGACAATGCCTGACAAAATGGCTCTCTCTATCCCTGCTGTCTGTAGATCCAAATGTTAAACTCTCAGCTATTTCTCCAGCACTATGACTGCCTGCATGCTGCCATGTTGCCCACCATAATGATAATGTGATGTGGGATTCTTCTCTGTATGCTATGAATAATAAACTACTTTGGCCTATGACAAGGCAGAATATAGCTAGGCAGGGAAAACTAAACTGAATGATGGAAGAAAGAAGATGGAGTCAAGGAAATGCCATGTAACTGCTGAAAGAGACAGACATCAGACCTGACCAGTAGGCCACAGTCTCATGGTGATACACAGATTAATAGAAATGGGCTAATTTAAGATGTAAGAGCTAGCTAGGAATATGCCTCAGCTATTGTCCAAATAGTTTTGCAATTAATATAATTTCTGTGTGATCATTTGAGTCTGGGCAGCTGGTGGTGTGAGATAATTGTCTGTATTCTGTCAATCATGTTTTAAATAAACACTGATGGGCCAGGCAGGAAGTATAGATGGGACAACCAAACAAAAAGTAAAGGTGGGGCAATGAGAACAGGAGAATGCTGGGAAGGAGGAAGCCCATTCTTTCTCCAGTCCTGCCCAGATCACTGAAGAAACAGGATGTGATCTGCCCTGCTGAAAAAGGTACCGAGCCATGTGGTTAACATAGATAAGAATAACGGGTTAATATAAGTGATAAGAGCTAATAAGAAGCCTGAGTTAATAGGCCAATCAGTTTATATCTAATGTAGACTTCTGTGTGATTCTTTGGGGCTAAACGACTGTGGGAACTGGGCAGGAAAGAAACCCCAATAAGCAGGACCTCATGTTACACAGCCAGGAAATGAACAAACAGTCTCTGATCACAATAAGAGACTAAACCTTTGAAACTATAAGCAAGTCCCAATTTATTGCTTTCTTTTATAAGAGTTGTCATGATCATAGACCTCTTCACAGTAATAGAACACTGTCTAAGGCAGTTGTCACAGAACAGGCAACCAAAATAATGCAATTTAACGACATGGACCTTGGTTACTCTCCCGACCTCGATGATGAGTTGTCAATGATATCAATTTCTTATAGTACTTAAAAAATGAAGTTGTAACTGAGATGAGAATTTATCCCTAGTTGCTTAGGGTTCATAGTGCCATAAACTGCTAGGAAGGCAGCAGAGGCAGAAAAGTTATCAACCACCATCATATTCAGCTGTGAATCTTCCATGCTGTACTTTTAACATGGTAGGTGACTTGTGCTCTTTGACGCAATAGTCCCATACCTATTATGGCAGTCACTAACTACTTCTTCTTTAATTTTGTCTGGAACTGAGGACAGTTCTACAAGAAGAAGTTTATTCCTGGTACTATAGAGTTGGTCAGAGATCCAAGGATAGGGAGGTCAATTCTCTAGAAAGATGCTTATTGTTCTGCATGGCTTGTAGAAAAATAAAGCCTACAAGGCTGAGAGATGAGCCAACCTAGATTCCACCTTATAGCCTACCAAAATGCGCTATCAGAGGTCCTGATGATGCCTAGCCAACAAAGGGAGGAAACATGATCATGATATCAACAAATTGGAACACAGCCTGGGTGCTGGGAGGAGGGTTTCTAAGACTCTCCCCATCGATGAATAAACAAGTCTGTTGTTTGCCTTTTGCGTGACTCCCAATGTCTATGCTGCTGGTGCTGTGCTTTCTCACCAGCTTCCCTGAGGGAGCTGGTAGGATCAAGCAACATCTGTTAAATAGACATATTGTCAAACTGTCTCTTGAATATTTATGTTCATTTTCTTGGACTACTTCTGGTCTCTGTTTTGGTCAGGGAAGCTTCCTTTACAGTGAAGGGCAGTTAATAAGGAGACACATGGTTGGTTAAGTACTGAAAATAAGTAACTGTTGAATGCTAAGCCAATAGTGATACATTGTTATTACCTCTTTTAAGGATAAGAGAATGTCAGAGAAAAGGAGATTGAAAAGAATGTAATAGCCCTATAATGAAGAAGATGGCTGTAAAATTCTAACGATGCGTAGCCATGTACTCATGAACTACCTTTAATCACGTTACCTGTATATGTGTGCATATATAGAGATATATATGGAGAGAGACAAAGACATGCACACACACACACACACACACACACACACACACACACACACACGGAGGGGGGAGAGAGAGAATTAAAGGCTGGGCCAATCAGCATTCAGCATTCAGTCACTGAAAAGGAAAGTGATTATGGTACCCACACTTCCCTAAAATCGCATTGGTAGCTGACTGCTGCTGGGAAGGGGAAATAAGCCCACAGTGATGAAGCCACTATGACTTACTCATGTTGCAGTGGAAAGTTTCATGCCTACTACATGGCCCTAATAAACTCTGTAGGTTATAAAACAAAATGAGAAGAAATGAAAGTAGGAGAACGACTTGGAGAGAAGATTTGGATGGGTACTGGAGAGTGATAAGACACAATAAGGTGAATATATATAAACTCTCAGAGTATAGGCTGATTTAAAAGAAAAGAAAAAGAAACTTTACAAGTTAAAGTGAGATAATGTTCAAAATATATTCATCAAGGACATGTAAATCAAAATTTTAATAAGTAATCCTCTACCAGAGCATTAATGGCTATTTTTTAAAATGTAAGATGACAAGTATTAGCAAAGAAGTAGTCAAAAGGGAAATTTATTGTTGATGGAGATATAAATTAGTAGAGCTTTGCATAAGTAAATCAAAATAAGGATTTCTCAAAATTTTAAAAGAAAACTTATTTTATGACTAAGAAATCCCACTACTAGTTATATATATAAAGGAAAGGAAATGAATATGTGAAGAAGGATATGTACTTAAGTTTTCTTTGCATATCTCTTCACAATACCAAGGAACAAGCTGGGTTCATCAACTGGTGAGGAGACAAAAAAGTGAGTTACACTATCATAATATATGATACATATGAATATGTATATGTATATATATATATATATATATATTAGAGTCTTCTCTTGTACAAAACATCCTTACTGCAGTTTCATCTCCTTCCACTTCTTCCATCTTGCCTCCCGCCTCCCTCTCCCCTAGATCCACTTTCCCTCCATTTTCCTTAGGTATATAGCAGACTTCCAATAGGCAACAATCCAGCACAAGAAAAACAAGATACAATAAGACAACCGAAAAGCTCTCATATCAAAGATCAAAATGCAAGTCAATAGCAGGAAAAGAGTTCCTCACTGGGGTCACCCTTATCATCCAAGAAGTTTTACTGTACTAGATTTACATACCATACCCTCAAATGCCATTCAATTGCAACCTTCTCTCCCTGAACTCTCTTGCCTTATCTGAAACCCCCCAAACACACACCTGATCCCTCCCACTCCCATCTAAACCCACCCCAAGTCTGACCACAAAATTTATATTCTATTTCCTCCTTCCAAGAGATCCATATGTCCTGCTCTAGAGTCCTCCTCTTTACCTATCTTCTCTGAGTCTGTGGATTGTAACGTGAGTATCATTTATTTAACAACTAATGTTCACTTTCACGTGATTATATACCATATGTGTCTTTACAGATATGGGTTACTTAATTTAGGATTGTTTTCATTCCACCATCCCTTTATCTGTAAATTTCATCATGTTATTTTTTAATAGTTAAGTTTTACTCCATTGTGTAAGTGTACCACATTTCCTTACTCATTATTCAGTTGTTTCTTCTAGACTGTTTCATTTAGATCGTTTCCCATTTTTTGCTCTTATTAATAAAGCTACTATGAACATAGTTGAGCAAGCATCCTTGTGATAGGATAAGGTGTCCTTTGGGTATGTGGCCAAGAGGGATATAGCTTGGTCTTCATGTATATTGATTCCAAATTTTCTGAGAAACTGTCTTGCTGATTTCCATAGTGTACATAGCTTGCACACCTATCAAAAATGGAAGAGTATTACTCTTGTTCCACATTCTTGCCAACATGAGCTGTCACTTGTTTTATTTTTCTTAGCTATTCTGACAGGTCTAAGATGGAATTCCAAAGTAGTTTTAATTTGCATTTCTGTGATGACTAATGATGTTGAACATTTCTTTAAGTTTTTCTTAGCCATTTGAAATTTTCTGTTTATGTCCATATTTCACTTTTACTTAGATTATTTGGTTTTTTGATATCTACTTTCTTGAGTTCTTTATATATTTTGGATATTAACCTTATATTGGATGTGTAGTTGATTATAAAATAAATAGACAAATAAATGAAATGGTTCCCATTCTCTTGGTTGTTGCTTTGAACAACTGAGTGTGTTCTTTGCCTTGTAGAAGCTTTTTCATTGCATGAGGTCCTGCTTATAAATTATTGATCTTAGTTCCTGTTCAGGATGTTGTCTCCTGTGCAAGGTGCTCAGGAATATTCTCCATTTTTTCATCTATCATGCTCACTGTGTCGGTTTTATGTTGAAATCTTTGATCCATTTGGAACTGAGTTTTTCGCAAGGGTGATAAATATGGATTTGTTTACCGCCTTTTACTTGCAGACAGCCAGTTTGCCCAGCATCATTTACTGAAGAAGTTTTCTATTTTACATAGTATCATTATGGGTTCTCTATCAACAATTAGTATTCCATAGTTGTGTGAATTTATCTCTGGGTCTTCCATTGAGTAACCTGTCTTATTTTAGATAAATACCATACTGTTTTTGTTACTACAGCTCAGTACTACATCTGAAATCAGGGATGGTAATAACGCCAATAATTCCTTTATTGGTCAGGATAATTTTAACTATTCTAGGTTTTTTGGTTTTTTTTTTCATATGAAGTTGAGAATTCTGATTTCAGGGTCTGTTAAAAAATGTTTTGGAATTTTGATGGGATCGTGTTGAATCTGTAAACTGCCTTTGGTAATATGGCCATTTTCAGTATGTTAACTCTACCAATCTATGAACCTGGGGAATCTTTCTTTCTTATGATAGCTTCTTACATTTCTTTCTTCACAGGATTGAATTTTTTATTATACAGGTCATTACTTTGTTTTGTTAAGAGTTACATGAATATAATATTTTCAAGATAATATTTGAGGCTACTGTGAAATAAATTATTTTCTTCACTTCAGACTGTTACTCATTTATAATTGGTAGGTGGCTTTGGGGGGTTAATCTTGTATCTAACCACTTTGCTGAAAGTGCTTATCAGCCGTAGGAGTTCTGTGGTGCAATCTTTAGTGTCACTTATGTATGTATATAAGTGTATCATATGTATGATGTTATACAAATAATGATCCTTTAACTTCTTCCTTTCTAATTTGTATTCTCTTGCTCTCATTTAGTTATCTTATTTCTTTAGTAAAATTTCAAGTACTATATTGAAAGATATGGAGAAAGTACACAACCTTTCCTTGTTCATAATTTATGGGAATTGTTTTGAGTGCTTCTCCATTTAATTTAATATTGACAATAGACTTGTTGAATATTGCCTTCATAATTATGCTTAGGTATATCCTTTGTATTCCTATTCTCTCCAGGACTGTTATCATGAAGAGATATAGGATTTTTTCAAAGTCTTTTTTACATCTAATAAGATGATAATGCTATTTCTTTCAGCTTATTTAGATGGTGGATTACACTGACTGATTTTTGTATGTTGTACTATCCTTGAATCTCTGGGATGAATCCTGCTTGATCATGATAGATTATCCTTTTGATGTACTCTTGGATTCTGTTTGCAAGTATTTTATTGAGTATTTTTGTATCTATGCTCATGAGGAAATTGGTCTTTAATTCTCTTTTGTTGTTGAGTCTTTATGTGGCATAGGTATTAGGGAAACTTTAGCCTCATAAAATGAATTTGACAATGGTCATTCTGTTTGTAATTGTGGAATAATTTAAAGAGTACTGGCATTAATGCATCTTTGAAATTCTACTAGAAATCTGCTCTAAATTCATCTGACCCCGGGCTTTTTTTTTATTACTATTATTGGTGGGAGATTTTTAATTACTGCTGCTGTTTCAGTAGGGATTAGAAATCTATTTAACTTTTTTGTCTTATCTTAATTTGACTTTTGTAAGTTGTACTTATCAAAAAAATTCATTTACTTTAGATTTTTTTCCAGTTTTGTGGAGTACAGGTTTTTAAAGTATGTCCTTATAACAATCTGAACTTCCTCACTGTTTGTTTCTATGCATCCCCTTTCCCTTCTGATTTTGTTAATTTTGATATTCATTCGACTTCTTTTAGATAAGTTGGATAAGTGTTGTCTTTCTTGTTGATTTTCTCGAAGAATCAACTCTTTGTTCTTTGATTCTCTATAATCTCTTTCTTTATAGTTTACTATTTTCTGTGATCAGTTTCACTCCTTGAAGTCTGTGCTGCATATTCTTATTCCAATATAAAAAACAAACTAGAGTTATCTGAAAGGATGAAACTTCAATTGAAAAAAAAAATGTCGTGATAAGATTTGGATGTAAACTGTTTTCTTAATTAGTGATAGATGGGAGTGGCCCAGGCCCATTAGTGGTGGCATCTTCCATGAAGGCATGTCTAGGTTTGACAAGAAAGCAGGCTGAACAAACTAGGGGAGCTAGTTAGTAAACAGCAACCCTCCATGGCCCCTGGATAAGCTCCAGCCTCCAGGTTCCTGCTCTGTTTGAGTTTCTTTCCCAACTTTCTTTGATGATGATCAGTGATGCAAAAGTGTAAGCCAAATAAACCCTTTTCTCCCAACTTGTTTTATGGTCCTGGTGAAATAACTCACAGCAATAGAAAGAGAGGTTCAAGGAAAATCAAGACCAAGTAGAAGATGAAGCCTTCTCTATGGAAAATTGAGTTCCTTTCTGGTACAGATTGCTTCTCAGAGATACCAATAAGATGGTCAATCATTAATCATCCACATCTATTTATATGTGTATGTATGTATGCATGTATGTATGGGTACGTAACCACTCAATGAGTCTTCTCTGTATTCTAATATTCAAGTTCAAAATATGTTTTTATATGTCTAGAAAAAAGCTAAGTTAACAATAACTGTTACAAATAGTAGGAAAAAATGGATTTGCAATAAATTATAAGTTAAACGTAAATTTATAATAATGATAGCAATTTGTTGCTTAAATATCTAATGACAAGCACAGAAAAACAAAACAGACTTAAATTTTATACTTAATCATATTTTGCTTATCTTGTACTTACATCATAGTGTCAGTTTGTGTCAAATTATGTGTCCTTGATCATTCAGTTTTGACTAAGAAGCATTTAGAAATATCTAATCTACAATAGAAGAAAGTCTAATGACTAAGTGACTCATAGTCATTTTTAAGACAAAGATACCAGTTAGAATTGCCAGATAAACATTCAGGAGCAGTGCTTTTAAGCCCTATTTTTCCAACTACTGCCTGAATGACATTAACTAGCTGTCCAGTTGCTTTAATTTCATTTTTCTCAACATTAACATGGAAATGTTATGATTCTCTGATGGCAATTGGGCTTGGTACCAATCTATAAATTATTAGCATTTTGCCCCTAATTCAAGAAGTTAGATCTAACTATTAGAATGTCAGAGACACAAAAGCCAATGACTGATTCATGAACCAATGAATTTTTCTAACCATTAGTATGGTGCTAAAATGTAAATATGTCACTCAATCCTCATGAGTCTGGGTCTGGTCTAGAAAAATCTGGGGTCCTTTCTTATTTAGGTAACTATATATTCAAAAAGAGAAAGGAATGTGTGATGAATATTGTTGATTGTCAGCTTTACTACATGTAGAATTAACTCAAATTCAAAAGAGTTGCTTAATTTGAAATTGGAAGATCCACTTTTTTATATTATTTATTTATTTATTTATTTATTTATTTATTTATTTCATATCCCAGCCTCTATTCCCTCCTCTATTCCCAGTCTCTCCCCCAACTCCTTAATTGTCTCCCCCCCCCACTCCACTCTTCCTCACTCTGTTCAGGAAAAAACAGGTCTCATTTAAACGTGGTACATTAAGATACAGTAAGACTAAGCACCTCCCCATGTAACAAGACTGGGCAAGGTAACCCAGTATGAGGAAAAGGGCCCCCAAAGCCTGTAAAAAGAGTCAGAGTCAGCCCCTGCTTCGAGTGATGAGAGGACCACAAGATAACGAAGTTACACAACTGTAACATATATGCAAAGTGCCTAGGTCAGTTCCATGTAGGCCTTTTGGTTACTGGTTCTGTAAGGCCCTATGAGTCCAGATTAGTTGATTCTGTGACCTTTGTTGTGGTGTCCTTGACTGCCTCTGGTTCCTTCATTCTTTTCTCCCCTTCTTCTGCAGGATGTCCCAAAACTGCTCTTAATGTTTGACTGTGGGTTTGTATCTGTCTCCTTTAGTTCCTGGATGAGGCCTCTCTGAAGACAACTGGGCTTGGTACCAATCTATGAATATAGAAGAATATCTTTAGGCATCATTACATTGATAATTTTAGGTACAAAAACAGGATCCATCTTTCTGCTGCATACAAGAAACACACCTCAACATCAAAGACAGACAATACCTTAGAGTAAAGAGAACAAAAGAACCTTGGTAAAATACCTAAATGTTTTAGGGTTAACCTTTCTCCAGGCCTACCCCAGAGGCACTTACAACCTTTTACAAAGGTAACTGTACACTCGAGAAAAGGAAACAATCCGAATTTTTTTGGTACTACTGGAAACTGCTTCTAAAGTGATGCTAATTCCTGGAGAACCCAAGAACATTTTGACTCTCCAGTATAGTAGGGGCTTATGGAAATCTGGTGATTAATGAAGTTTTGGCTGAAGTTCGGTTCACAGTAGGTCCAGTACATCCCCAAACGTATCCTGTGGTTATTCTTCAAGTTCCAGAATGTATAATAGGAATAGATATATTCAGAAATTAGCAGAAATAGCTCTTTGTTTTCCAAACATATAAAGTGAGTACTATTATGGTTGGATAGTCTAAATGGAAGCCTTTAGAGTTGTTTCTGCCAAGGAAAATAGTGAAAATACAGTATTGCATCCCTGGAGGAATTGCAGAAATACAGATACCATTAAAAAATTGAAAAGTGCCAGGGTGATGGCTTCCTCCATATCTGTCTTTCACTCTCCTATCTCATCAGTGAGGATGACAGACATATTGTGGAGAATAATAGTTGGCTATCAAACTCAATCATGTAGTAAGTCAAATTTCAAATACTGTACCAGATGAGGTACTCTTCTTTGAGCAGATTAACACATCTCCTGGTTCATGCTATCCAGCTATTGATCTAGAAAATGTCTTTTTCTTGGTACTTGTCTAGAAGGACTGCCAGAAGAAATTTGCTTTCAGTTGACAAAGCCATCAGTATGCCTTTTCAGTTTTATTCTAAGGATATATTAACACTCCATCCCTATGCATAACTTCATTCAAATGGGATCTTGATTATCTGTCTCTTCTACAAAATATTACATTGGTGCACTATATTAATGATGTACATTACGCTGATTTGACCAAGTGAGCATAAGGTGTCAACAATTGAATTCATTGACAATACAAACAAATATTAGAAGATGGAAAATATATCCAAACAAAATTCAAGGTCTTCCTACTTCAGAGAAATTTCTGAGAGTTCAGTGATATTCTTTCTAATGTCAAGGATAAGTTATTTCACCAAGCCTCTTCTACCATGAAGAAAGAAGCACAATAGTTAGTTGACCTATCTGGATTTTGGAGTCCTTTCTTGACTATGTTAATCTGGCCCATAAACCAAGTGATTAGGAAAACTCCTAGCATTGTGTGGAACAAAAGAAGGCTCTTCAGCAGATAGAGGGTGGTGTTGAGCAGGCTGCTCTTCAACTTTGACCATATGATCTAGAAGACCCTATGGCACTTGTGGTACAGTAGCAGATAGGCATGCTATGTGGAGCCTTTGGAAAGCATATATAGGTGAATCACAGAAGAGACCATTGGGATTTTTCAAACAAGGTTCTACCATTTTCTATAGATAGATCTTCTCCCTTTGAAAGATAGTTTTTGGCTTACAATTGGGCCTTAGTGAAAAATTAATGCTTGACAATTGACCACCAACTTACTATGCTATCTTAACTGTGAATCATGAGCTGAGTGTTATCCAACCTGCCAAATCATAATGTAGGATATATATATATATATATACAATTGCTATGATTTATCAAATAGAAGTATTATATATTATTTGAGATAAGGCCAATGCAGGCTCAAGCAAGTTACATGACAAAGTTGTCTAAATGCCCTGGTTTCTACTTAGGTTCCAATGCAGTCAACTGACAAACATGAACCTATAGCCTCATGTAATGTGTCCTATGTTCAGTTGACTGAGAAAGAGAAGTTTAGGGCCTGGTTTACTTTTGGTTCTGCACATCATGCATGCAACACCCCAAAGTGGACAGCTATAAAATTATACCTCCTTTCTGGGACAACCATAAATGATATTAGCAAAGGGAAATCCTCATGGTCAGCAGAACTTGGCCATACATTTTATTTCAAAGGACAAAGAGAAAGATGCAAGATTGTTCACATATTCATGGACTGCAGTCACTGAATTGGTTAGATGGTCAGAAACTTTGAAAGAGTATGTTTGGAAAAACTGGTAAGAAAGACATCTGGTAAAATGTGAATAAATCTCTCCAAATTGGCAAAGTGTGTGAAGATATTTGTGTCCCCATAACTTCTCATCAAAACTGACTTCAGCTAAGGAGGCATTCAATAATCAAGTAGATAAGATGACCCATTCTGTAGACAGCCTCTTCCCCAAACCATTATTGTCATTGTCCAATGGAACCATAAACAAAGTGGCCATGGCAGCAGAGATGGAGTTTATGAATGGGCTCATCAACATGGATTTCCACTCACAGGGATACAGCTATCACTGAGAGATAGATCTGTCAATAGCAGAGACCAGTACTGATTCCCAGATATGGTATGGGTGACCAAAACATCCTTAAGGACAACACTTAGTCCTTATCGGAGTAGGTACTTATTCTAATCTTGGATTTGTCTTTCCTGTACAGAATGCTTCTGCCAAAACCACCATCTGTGGACTTCCAGAATGCCTTATCCACTATCATGGTAATCCCTAGAGCATTGCTTCTGACCAAGGAGTTCACTTTACAGCCAAAGAAATGTAACAGTGATCCCACATTCATAGAATCCACTTGTCTTACCATGTCTCCCCCAATCATAAAGAAGCTGACCTGATAAAAAAATAAAATGTCCTTTAAAAAACACAGTGATCCTAATAAATCTCCTTTTTACATGTGGTGTTTTGCAGAGGAATGGACCTCGAAGGCCCATATATTTGTATGCATGGTCATTACACTGTAGCACGACTTGACAGAACTTAGGGGGTATGGACAAGTTGCAGTAAATGTAGCTTTACTGGAGAAAGTGTGTCGCTGGGGTTGGCTTTCTTGCAGATTTCAAAACTTCATGCCTGGTACTCTTCCTGCTGCCTTCAGATCCAGATGTAGAACTCTCAGGAACCATGTCTGCCTGTGTTCCACCATGCTCCATGCCATGAGCTTAAATTTATATCCCATAGCAATTCTAATGTTCTTTTCTAGGACAGAAATGTTGGATAAAGAAAATATTTGAAATTTTGACAAGGTAAATATGATATATAATTAGCCGAATATGTTTCTTGTCTGATGTTTACCACTGTGTGTGTGTGTGTGTGTGTGTATTCTACTTTAACTCTTTTATTGCTTTGTACTAGTATATATTTACAGAACTATACAATAGCTTTCTTTGAAAGCTTTATTGTTCCACTATTTTTCACCTTGTCAGTATTTTGAGAGACTCTTGTAATCAATCATTATTTCACCGATTAGAATTACTTAAACCAAAACTTGTAAACTAAAATTAATTGTCTAACTATCCTTTTGCATGTTCAATTTAAATTGTGTTCTCCATACATCAGTGTAATCTAAAATCTCCATTATATGCTAACAACATGGAAAAAGAAATAAATTCTAATGAGAAATCATATCATTGTAAATTTTCACCACACTAGAAAAATGAATATTTTCAGCCGATAAAATGCATGAAGAAGTTTGAAATTGGGGCTGAAGTGTTCTTTCTTTTTATTCTCCCAGAAGAGCTCTCTTTGGTAGAATTTATCAAGCCTGGCCTGGGTTTATGTAATTAGTTGGTTGCAAGCCATATATCCCATAGGTCAAGCCAGTTAATGGATAACTAAGGGAGACTCGGCTCCAAACAGTGGCAGATGGCACAGGGGCACTAATGCTCACAAGAGAGGGGAAAACAGAGTCCCATGGATTATAATTTTGAATGAAAACAAATTTAGTTGTTGACAACTTTGAACTCAGTGCTTACTTGCTTTTTGCTAATAGATCATGTACTGGCTTTGAATGCTTTTGTGTTCAGTGCACACTTCTGTGGGTAGGAGGAGGAAAAGGTTTGAACTCAGACCTAAGTCGTAGGTGCTATTTCCATATTCCAGACATCAAATGAGGATTGTCTTTAGGTAAAAACTTGACTAAACCATAAAAGTACATTGATGTATATTAAACTGTGTTTGTTAATAACAGTAAATGATAATGAAAAGGTTCTTGCATAAATTTAGAGGAAAAAATAGAACACTTTAGAGTAAAGAGAGTGGAGGTGTATAGTTATTCATAATTTAGCAAAACTCCTTGATTGTATCAATTAATGGCTTTCAAATTAGAGTGCTGAAAATAGAAATTGACAGTCCCACAATTGTATAGATGTTTGTTGCTTAATTAAAAGTCCATCAAATACTACTACAGGATTAGCTTCAGACTGCAAAACAATTTGCTTTCAATTCTGATGGGATTTCAGTCCATTCTGTAGTCTATTCCCCTGGCTCAGTGCTGCTCCTTTGCCCATTTTAAGAATTATATTGTCGGACCTTAAGCTGCAAGACTTTAAAATTAAATATTTTTAAAGGCCCTTTGAAAAAGACTTTACTTTGTTCCTAAAAAGTAACTATCTTTAAAATCTATTCATAGTATAGTAAACATTTCTTTTATTTCACTCTTTGCTACAAAGTTGTTGCTTTATTTTAAATACATTTGATTCCACTTCCCTGTGCCTCAGTGTTCTTGATTGCTAATTGATGAAAGAAGATGCAGAAGGGGTCTAATTGTTTTGTTTCTCTTCCATCTTGAATTTTTTTCTACATTAGTTTGTAAGCTAGTAAACAAAGTGATAGATGTTTTCAGTCATCCTCCTCATCCTTTGGCATTCATTTCACCAGCCCCCCTCTTCCTGCACCCCCATCCTACTGGTCTTTTTCCTTGTTGGCTAATCTTAGTTGCCTGAGAAGAGGTAACCTCAACTGAACAACTAATTGCATCCACGAAATTGGCCTGTGGGAATATTCTTGATTGATGATTGTTTAGGGAGGGCCCAGCCCACTGTGTATGGTGCCATTCCTTGTCACGTGGGCCTAAACTATGTGATAAAGCTAGCTCAGCGTTCTTTGTGCTTCAGCCTCCTTTATTAGATTCTTTGATGGTGGACTACAGCCTGTGTTAGCCAAGTAAACCCTTTCCTTCCCAAGTTGAGTTTTGATGATGCTGTTTGTCACAACACAAGGAAGCAAACTAAAGTACCTACCTCCACTTCTGCTTTCAAGTCACTTACTATTCTAGTTCTCTTCCACACTTTAAGATGTTTTTCTCCTTTCTTAAGGGTTTCTTTCTAAGTTCATCTCACACACGCACACACACACGGACACGGACACACACACACAGACACACACACAAACAGACACACACACGGACACACACACACAGACACACACATACACATGCTTACGGTCAGGTTCTGTATTAAATAAATATTTGCCAATTCAACATTTCTGAGTCAATTTTCACTCATTTTTTTTAAAACTTGGCAAAAAATTAAATGAAGAAATTATTTAGTGGGATAAAAATAGCTGAAAATAAACTTTTTAAAAACACAATAATATATAATTATATTATGATGATACATCATTATTATTATCATTTTTATTATTTTGGTTTTAAGACAGGGTTTCTCTGTGTAACTATGGCTGTCCTGAAACTCACTCTGATCTAGAACTCAGAGAGAGTACTGTCTCTGCCTTCTGAGTGCTAGGATTAAAGGTGAGTGCCACTACCACCTGGCTTAAATTTTCTTTGGAAAAAGCAAAACAGATGGCTATAAATTATTATTTGTGCTACCTTTCCCCTTTATCTGAATCTCCCCGTGAGCAGTAAACTGGAGTTATTCAAATACTTCCATGACCCTTCCCTTCCAGGCCTATGTTCTAGCAACTGCCCTTGAGTCATTTCCATCACATTGCCATTGTTCTTTAGCTCAGTCCTGTGTGGACTCACCAGATATAAGTTAATGCTTGACAGCAATAGTTCCCACTTACATAAAATGCTTCGTGTTTGCAATGCTTCTCTAGGTTGACAAGCTGAGTCCACAGAGATACAGGGTTTTTTTCTAGGAAAGTGGGAGAACACTGTGGAAATGATGTTAACTTTCCAAAGAGCTATAGTTGTATTTACAAGTGTGTCAAGGAAATTTGCAATTATGTTACAATTTCCTGATGTTTTACAAATGTTTAATGGGGTAATAGTTCATACTCTGGTTATTTTATTTCCTTCTAGAGATGGATGAATACACAAATTCTTCATAAGCTTGCATATGGCTGTGGACAAAAGAAATTAATTACTGTGTCCACCAAAGGACAAAGATCAAATGGTGTTTCTTCTTTAGGAAAAACAAATGCACGTAGCAAAACTAAAGTACAGGAATATTGTAGCTGAATTATTTTATTTCTGAAACTGAAGGTGGGGGGATGAGGCTCCTGTCACATCTCTATATTTACAGTGGAAAGTCGATTGTACACAGTCTGTTGGAAATGACAGCGTTTCTATCAGGCTTCCCGTCAGCTGCCGCTGGCTGGAGTAGGAATTATCATCCTTCACTGGGCTGTCTTGCTTTATGATATCAATTAGCAAACAATCTGTTTTGTTGGCACAGGATAAAATTAGGATGCAAAACAGAGGGACTGTGAAGCAAAACATTTTTCACGGAGAAGTCTGTTGTCCTGAAGCACGGGAGGGAAAGACACTGTCATTTTTCTGAGTGGCAGTCGTTCTTTAAATTTCCACTGATGTCAGACTATTGACACTAATACACATAAGAACATTATCAGCTTTGATTCGGCTGTGCTGTTCAGGATGCTAACCCGACTTTAAAATATAAACCTTCCTTTTCTTTTTCATGGCTTTTTGGTAACTCTTGAATTTAATTGTTTAAAACCCTACTTACTTTCTTTAAAATGTATTTACAGACTCACACTACACATATAAAGCGGAAAGGAAAGCACACTAGAGGGCACTAGTAAGCCACACGATCTGTTTTTTGTTTTGTTGTTTGTTTTTTTTTCTTTTTTTTCCTTTAGCAATCTCATTTGCATGTCTTTAGGGATGCTGTTACTGCTTAAGCTTATCTGTCTGAGACTATTCATTTTTCTTTCTTTCTTCTTCTTCTTCTTTTTTTTTTTCCTACCAAGCCCATTTGGCTTTTCTCATTGACCAGTAGAGTTCCAGACCTGATGGTTCATTATTTTGATAAGCTTTGTCCCACTTGGGTTGTCTGGGTGGCCTTTATGTCTTTATTGAAATCCCTGGGTCTTGTCCTGTGACATTTCTGATGTCATTTGAAAGAACATCTCTGCAGCTGCAAGTGATTGCTGCTTAAGCCCAATTTTAAGGCCTCAAAAAGCGCACACATCACTCCTGGGTATTTCTTTTAAGCCACACTTAAACCCTAGTCTCTGGAGGAGAAAGATGCTAAGTAATCTGCCACCTGGCCTGTCCTCACACAATTAGTGCAAAGCACAGATTTCTCTTCTGAGGGATATACCCGAACAGTTTTCCTGAAAGGTCAACTGAAATTTATGCTTCATGCTCAAAACCAGTCAGAAATAGTATAAGAGGATCTAAAGTGTACCTAAAGAGAACTCACATTTTAATTAAACTAAGTAAAACAAGTTTATTGCGTTTCTCGGAGTATGCCAGGTTTTTTATTGTCCTTTTATTTAATAAGAATTAATGATTTTTGAGTTCTGTGAATGTTTTTAATTCATTTTTATTAAGATACTTCTTTGAGTTGCCTCTCTTTTGAAAGATTAGCTGTTAAAATCATTACCGTCTGCAGAATGAGATTTGTCTTAGTACATGTTCTGTGGCTGACAAGAGACACCATGATCATGGCAACTCTAATATAGGAAAGCTTTTAGTTGGTGTTTGCTTACAGTTCCAGAGGCTTAGTTTAGGCAGATAGCACAGCAGCATATCTACAGAGTGCTACAGAAGTACTTAAGAGTTCTACATCTGAATCTGCAGAGCCTCTAGACCTGGCTTGGACACTTGAAACCCAGGCCACCCCCCAAAACACTTCTTCACCAAGGCCACACATTCTAGTTCTTTCAAATAATGCCACTACCAGGTTATCAAGCATTTAAGTCTGTGAGCCTGTGGGGACCATCACAAGATTTTGTCTAAAAATAGAAAGTAAAATATATTTGCTGTGATAGAATATGTGCTTAGCACTTAAGGCTCTAGGGTCAATCTCTAGTATCATAACAAGGAATCAAAACAACAGCCAAAAGAAGTACTCCTCTAGTTAAATGGGAATCAAAATGATAACTAATTGGATGAAGTACACAATGTCAGATGAATGAGGAGGAGTCAGTTGTGGATTGAAAAGAAATCTGTGACTTTAAGCCAAGGCTATTTCCCTTTCATTAACTTTCTTCTACACAGAATAAGTACACCCCTGTTCCATACATGGCTGTTAATTCATTTCTTCCATGTTGTGGCAGGGCAGCGATGCTTACATCTGGTTTCCTGGCTCAGGCCATTTTATGTTTGACTAGAATTTCATCACCTTGATGAAAAATCCTGTGAAAAGTTATTCAACTCTGAACCCAAGGTCAAGATGGCCCAGCTAACTTAGCTTCTCTTTTATTAAACTGCCTGCCACGGAGGTCTCCCCCTCCAGGTAACCACTTTTCTTAGCTCCTGCTGAATTGACTGTTGAGCTGTAGAGTGAGATAATAGGATATGGGGTTTTGCCCTTTAGAGCTGCCTTGTTCTAAACTTCGGAGGGTTCACTTGGATCCCTCATGCCATCATGCCAACCTGATTGTAGTCCAAGTCTGCTAGGTGACTTCCAGTTGGCTACAAATTGTATCTCAGTAGTCTTCTCTAGAACACTCCCGGTAACAATATGACTTCTAAATAATTGCAGGAGTGATTTATTGAAAGAAGTTTTTCATTCAATGAAGATAACTGTAACTAATTTTTATTGGCTTTATTGAAACACAATTTACAAAATTAGGTAAATGGAAAGTGTTTTATGTGAATCTTTGAAACAGGGATAGGAAGAAATTAAAGAAAATATTATGCTTTTGAGTAACCAGAACAATGGGCAGGTTTGCAGTGCTATTGGGGGCAGCTTTGTGAGTGGTTGTATGAAAGAATGGCTCCTGGAAGGATAAACACATTATCTTGTTAATGGGGTAGTTATTACTCCTCTGTCTGTGTCTTCAGTGACTCAAATTTTCTATGTGGACTCCTGACCAGTAGATTAACAAAACCATTTGGATTATCTCTCAAAAGAGGAGACAATAGTCTGTAGTGTTTTAATCTTTATGGAAGAAGACCAGAATGTCACACCGGAAGACTGGTCCAGAGGTAGATTTTATTATTTTGATCAAGATGAAATAGTTTTCTCTTAATAATTCCCAAAAGATTTCCAAGAACCACTCCAGTGGCCTCCAAGACTAAAGTGGTAATCATTCTCTTAGGAGCTGAGCCCTTAAAATCACTGGGAGATAGTCTGGAATTGGAGAATAAATATAATACATTCCTACCACGAAAACCCAGAAGTTTGATTCTAAAATTGTTTACCAGAAACGAATAGCATATAGACTGAAATTTTGGCACAGCCCATATCTAGCCAGCAAACTTAGATACTTATTAAGGAAAACAGATAGCAATAAAGGGGAACTCCCTTCTGGTACTCCTGGCCTCTGGGATGTTATGGTGGTTTGAATAAGAACAGTCCCCATAGGTCTATGTAGGTATGGCCTTTTTGGAGAAAATATTTGCTGGTGATGGGCTTTAAGATTTCAAAAAACTGCACCATGCCCTGGCCAAAGCCAAGGTTGGTTCCCTCTTGCTCTCTTTGTCTCTGTCGTCTCTCTGTCTCTCTCTCTCTGACTCAGGGTGTAGTTCTCAGCTACTGCTCTGGTGCTGTGTATGTCACATGCTCCCTGCTATAATGATAATGGACTAAACTTCTTAACCTATAGGAAAGTCCCAAGTTAAAAACTTTCTTGAATAAGAATTTCCTTGGTCAGCAGGGTGGTGGTGGCACATGCCTTTAATCCCAGCACTCAGGAGTCAGAGGCAGGCAGATCTCTGTGAGGTTGAGGCCAGTTTGGTCTACAAGAGCTAGTTCCAAAGCAGACTCCAACAGAGAATCCCTGTTTCAAAAATCAAACAATAAGAAAGAAAGAAAGAAAGAAAGAAAGAAAGGAAGGAAGGAAGGAAGGAAGGAAGGAAGGAAGGAAGGAAGGAAGAAAGGAAGAAAGAAAGAAAGAAAGAAAGAGTCTTGAATGACTACTAGCACCTGTAGACCTTATGATAGCTCATTTCACCCCCAAACAAATTATGTGAGAAGTGCAGGTATCCATCCATCCTATAAAGGCAAAGATGGAAGTGGTTTCCAGCTGAGTGTGATTCACTGTTTACTTGGCATTGACATTAAACAGAATAATATAATGGACTGTGTGTGTGTGTGTGTATGTGTGTGTGTGTTTGTATTATTATAAAGGAATCTATTCAGATTGAAGAAAAATGATTTATTAGAAAACTCTAAAACACAGCAGGTTCATGAATGGTGGCTTTATTCACCAACAAACCATTGATAATTTAGTCTTTAAGAAAATATCTATAATGTGCTGGCAGTCCCCCAAATTTTGATGATTTTTTATAAGAATTAAAAACTCAGGAAAGACTCTGTTCTTATGACTGTAGTACACTACACAGTGAGGACACAGACTAAAATGAGCAAAAACAAAATAAAACACAGAATGGAGTGTAATTTAAAAATATTTTAATTTTTTTTTGAATGAATGCAGTTTGTACTTTATTTTTTTTAAAGTTTATTAAATTATAAAAGTTTCCATTTCCGCCCCTTCTCCCAACACCCTCCCACTTCCCCCACTCCCTCTCCTCCTCCCTCTCAATTATTTTTTGATGTTTTATCATGTGTGTGTTGTGTATATGCATGTTGATGAATGTAAACACAGTCACATGAATACCATGGCACATGTGTAGAGGTCAGAGGACAACCTTGAACGATGGCCTTCAGCTTTCACCTCTTTTGAAGAAAGGTCTCTTTGTTGTTGCATATTTCTGTGTATTCTTGTCTTGTTGGCCCTTGAGCTTCCATTTGCTGTCATGTTTCTGCTTCCCATCTTGTCATAGGAGGGCTTAGATTATAGGTACATAAACAACAGTCACCTACACCCAGGAAAGATCACAAATGCAGTCACCCACTACCATAAACTATGCAGCTGTGTTTCCTGCATTCAGAGAAATCCCAGGGGTCAGCACATTCTAGCCACTGTTACCCAGTAGATAAGCTTCTCCCTGGGAAAACCACCATCATTATCATGGTATCTCCCATTAGGTTAGCATACAATGCCCAGTTTTACATGAATTCTGGATAATCAAACTCAGATCCTCCTACTTGCAGGGCAAGCATTATATCCATTGAGCTGTCTGTCCTCCCAGGATATTTATCTTCTCCCAGGGTAATCACAGGTAGAGTGCCTCAGTTTCCCAATGTTATCAATCAAGAATGTTCATCCAAGTCTTGATATTTTATTTTAGGTAATCACAAGTAGTACACCTGAGTGCTGGTTTTTACTACTCACTATCAGAGGTATATCCAATAGCCTAGGACTCCAGGTGAACTAAACAGTATTTATTATAAACAGCATTTCCACATTAGCTATTTGAGTTGATCCCGACCCAAATTGTATGGAGACACATCTTCAGGCTATTTCAAGATTTGAAAGCCATCTTTCAAATGTAAGGCCAGTGCTGAAAACCTTGCAATGTGCAGTGTTATAGCAGACCAAGCCTGCTGAGATAACCCTTACTTCATATTAGAAAGGCTATGAATATATGCTCATCTCTACGTCCTACTACAGAAAATTTAATATAGCACATTTTCCATGGTACACATTACAGACATCCATTTCATTAAAAATATAAGACCATAGTCCTTGGTCAAAGTCTATAGAAAGAAGATATGTACCAAAAAAAGCTCAGATATAAAACTTATGGTAGAATTTGTCTTTCCAGGTTGATTTTAGGAATATCAATGAGGTTTAATGTGTAAGTCACCATTGAGTTTTTATCTATCAGAACACATATAGAACTAGACTTTAGGAATTAAGTAGAAAAAAACTGGAATTAAAGAGAGTCAGCAGAAAGCGCAGCAGAGTCCAAGGAGAGGTCCACTTAACGAGAGAGCTGGATTCCCCTAGATCTTGGCAAGGCCAGAAATAAGACACTAGTTGTACATGAAAAACTGCAGTAGGTCAGTCATCAAAATGATAGAGCAAGTTGCTAATTTTATAATGATGTTTATCAATTTGCCACCAATTTAAAGCTTTATAAGAACATTAATTTACTTTCCATTCAGTTCTCTAGGAGAAAGGTCTGAAGCAACTCCTATGGGGTTAAAATTAAGTTCTAGCTTGACAGGTATTTGATGTGGAGGCTCCTGGGGAAAACATGAGTATTTTGTTTTTAACAATATTCACCTACATTACAGGGGCCAGGGCTCCTTGATCCACCCTCAAAGTGCATTTCTCTCAACCTGATGCTCTTCTGCATCATTGTCCTACTCTGATTTCTGCACTTCCTCCGTTTTACTTTATTAGAACTCTCTCTCTCTCTCTCTCTCTCTCTGTGTGTAGGACCTAACCAGTAACTAACAGTAATCTTCCTCCTTGTTCACCTCAAGTTCTTCACCTAAATATATTGATAAATTTCCTTTCCCCTTATTGCAATGTATTCACATATTCCAAGGTTTAGAGTAGGAACTTGTAAGGGTCATTGCTTTAATTGTCAGAAGAAACATACACCCAGGAATAACTAGGGTTGAAAACGTGTATCAAATGCTGTGGCTTTGGGATAAGTAGCCCAGTCAGTTTCTAAGAGAATATGCCTATTGTTTTGTTTATTCAGAAACTGCCATCCATCAATGAATGGACCATAAACCCCCTAAATCCCAACACCATTTACAAGGTTTTTATTTCCTCCCACAGATGTAGTGGTTCCAAAAAAATCAGCCATTGATTTTCAAGAGAAAGTTTTATATTTATAATAAGTACCATAGGAGTTACCTCAATAGCTATCATTTAGTCTGCATTTACTATACATCTAATTGGCCAACCATGCATCTACAGTATACAGTTATTGTTATACCCTTTGAAACAACATGTTTTATATTTCTTAAAGAAGACAATGAATCAAATTGCCACTAACCTGCTCTGACATAACTTTAGAAGAAGCCTGAGTTAATAGATTTGCTCTTGTGATACCCTTTTCCTCTCATAGTTTTCTATCCACAACTTATTTTATTTTCATATTAATATTTCAGGTTATACACTTTTACAATTGCTAAAACAAACATAAGGATAATAATTAGTGTTTTCTTGCCAAAGTTTGAATTATTCCTTGAGGGAAGACAGTAGTATCGAAACAGAAATCTTACATGAAAGGTGAGGAGACATTTCTTTCTTTCCAACAACAGAAGTACCACTTCTCACATATTTTTAATCTCTTTGGGCTGACAACATCTTGGTAAAATATAACATTGGTATCATGGTATAGTTTTATCATGGACAAGATACTCTCATGCTTATCTGTATTGCTCCAAAATGATTTGAAATGAAATTGCACAATATAAAATATAGGGAAATTGGTGTCACTTTTTGATACTTAGATTTGAGACAGCCTCTCCAACCTTGAAGTTCTGCTGGTGGGACGGACTCCACCCACATGTATTTCTTTGTGCTATGGGAAATGAAAACACTTTGAACATCAACCTTCTGCACTTGTATTTACAATACAAGTTAGAAAAAACATCTGCAGAAGTGTATGCCAAAGGACTAGCCCTTGACAGGTAGGGTGAGAACGTTCCTCCTTCAAGCCCCAATTCCTCGAAAGAAATTTTCTCCTAATCTGTAATCTGATCACTTCAAGTTCGGAGAATGCATTAAGGTATGGGTAAGACTCTAGGGACAGCTGTTTCTCCTTTTTGCTGTCTAAGTTCAGCTTGTACGTCAAGAATATTCCATATAAATTCATTGTGTGGAAACTCTAGATGTGAATTTCCATATTTTCTTGAAATTGTTTCCAGAAATCTTTTCTTAGAGCACATGCAGTAGTAAGTAAGAAAGAAATAGATATTTTTAGCACCAATTCTCTCTTGTCAGAACTGAGCACTGGGCTCTCAGTTATGAGACTATGGTGTCATGTGCTTGGTCCTTGAGGTTTTAGATTCATTGTATTCAAAGTCTTAACTTTAATTGACAAGTGTGCAAAGTTTCCTTAAATTTATCTTCCTAAAAGACGGAGGCTGTTAATCATCCCCCCATTGTTCCAAAAATAGGGCAATAGCATCTTTCAGATATTAAGTCTGAAGGCGAACATTTCTCTCTGACAACAAGCATAACAATTTGCAATCCATTCTGTTAAAGAAAGAAAATAAATGGTTTGGATTTTACTCTTCTTTATACAGTCAACCATATTATGCCTGTTATAAATCTTCTCTGAAATCCTACTATATAAGTAGCAAAGAAACTGATATTCAAGCTAACATATATTAATTGAAGTATTAGCGTCCTTTGTTACAGAGAATAATTTGGTTTTAAATTCAGATTTATAAGAATGTACTCATTTTGTTATATCTTAGATGCATTTATGTGTATCTGTCACAGGTTCAAATAATCAGCATCAGTAGTGGCCAACACATAATGAACAGCTGCCTTTCTTAAGGCTAATACCCATGTCACTATGTTTAATTATTGTCTTGTTCATGTGTACATACATGTTCATAGGTACACAGGCCCTTGTATGTTATATGAGTGAGTGTATAGAGGTCAAAGAACAGCCTCAGATAGCATCCCCAAGAAGACTATCCAACTTCTTTGAGATAAGGGTTTTTTTTTTTTTTGGCAGGGGGTGGGGGGGTGGGGGACAGACACTTCCGAATTTGCTTATACTGCATGATTGTTTTATGTCCACTTCCTCAGCCCTGGCCCATTAGAGGCACATATGAACACACCTGCCATCTTTAAGTTGGTTCTGGGAATACAACCCTGGTCCTTGTGTTTGTGAGACAACACTTTACAGCTATGCCATCCCACCAGCGCTGCATAATTCTTCCTTCAGCAGTGTGTGCAAAATGAATACGAAAGCTGCTATTGAATGATAGTGGTGGACGTGTTTATGTGCTGACTGCGGTGAAGATTGCACAAATACATGTATATGCTCAAACTCATTGATGGTTTATGTTCAACTCTATGGAGAATTTGTCTATTTCTTGTATCTTAATAAAAAGCTAAAATAACTAATCAGACTCCGAAGTTAGGCTTTATGCAACCAGGCTACTTTCCCAGAAATCACACTTTGAAACAAGTGCTTAAAAGTCCACTAATTAAATTTATTTACTTCTGTACTTGATGGTAGAATCAGAGAAAAGCAGACACTGTGGCAAATTTTCATCATAATGCTCTGGAAAGATGCAGGAAAAAATGATTTGATTAGGGTTTCTTCAGTGAGCTAAGGTTTGTTTTGTTGTTGTTGCTTGGTAATTAAAAGATTAGTTTCACATAGAATCTTAATAATTTTGAGGTCGCTGATAACATTTTCCAAAAATATCAGGTTGTATGTATTGTTTATATTGTATCCAGCAACAAACTTGTTAAAGTTCTACGTACAGATTGGGTCAGCTTTCACTCAAAAGCAGAGGTAAGGGGCTAAAAGTAGCCCAGCCTTTGCAAATGAAGCAAGGATAACAGTATGGTCAGAGAGGCTTACCGACCACATCATTCCTTACCTGGTACTTACGTGAGAACATCTAAATTCAATTTGCCAGTTTTCCTTGCAGTTGGATACTTGTGGCTTACCTCTGGCCAGGTGTCACTCAGTTTAGGTGTGGTCTGTGTAAGTCTCTTTGTCATGACTAGGAGAGAGACAGATTCATAGTACTCTTGATGGCTCTATGCTACATATTGGAGGGACCATGGACCTCTAAGTTTTTTCCCAGAATAGAGCTGCCCAAAGGAGGTATTAAACCAACAATACCTTCAAATGGCTATTATGGTAGTGAGAGTAGAGTAAAAGGTAAAGGTTAATTAATAATTAAAATGTCAAATATTTACTCCAACTGCTAGCCTCATCATAACCAATGCAGTTGTTAATTTTTGCAACTATTTTGGTCCGTATTTGAGTAAATGGTATCTCGTCCTTCCCTAGGCTAAAAACAATGCTAAAGAATATGCATTAAAAATAATAATGAAGATGTTAGTTGTTCTCATGAAAAACAAGTGTTGCAATAGTCAGTGAGGGTTTGCTTTTGAATTATGCTTCTGTCCCATTTAAATAATTTAGAGTTCCATGGTATTGAGACACAAACGCTCCTGCTACACCGATCTATTCCAGAGAGAATGTTGAACACCAAAGACACTCCACTGGGAGCTTCTTTTCTTCTTGGCAGAACAGGCCTTTGGGCAAAGAAATGCCCATATTTCAACCACTGACAAAGATACATAGTATCCGTACATGGATAAAACAGGACTGTCAAATCCTGCCAAGACAGGATAAGATAGTTTTGAAAAGTTTCTTGCCTTTGGAAATGGTATGTCAGTTACATTAGGCCTTAGCCAAAGTTGGTTGCTTCCACATTGCAAATGAGACCTGGGGTGATTGACCAGGTAGCCAGCTGTCTCTGTCATTTGTTGCACATTTGAAAGTTGCTGGATGGCACTTCCTGTTTACCCAAGTAATATTGTTTCCCTGCTCAGATCTTTGATGGGGTTGAAGATTAGATAATTGTTGTTACCGTTCTCATAATTTAGCCAAGTTTAATCATTGCAAGATTTAGACTCCTTGAAATAGAACGTTTAGTATAGCTTTTGTTATGCCTTCCTAGCTTAATATTGTTTATTGCTTGTAATTTTAATTTTGGTATCTGTTTCTATTGTAAGTAGTTGCATTGGGTTTGGATCTATCTTGTTTAGACAAAAGGGGGAGATGATGGGGAAGCTCTGTTAGCCAATCACACCTAGTTAAGGCGTGGCTACCTGGAGCCCAGGAAGAAAAACTGGGAGGGACTAGGTGTATGCTCTCTCTCTGGGCTATTTCTCCTGGACACAGAGGAAGTTGGACTTCCCATTCTTGTGGCATGAGTTTCCCCTTATAACCATTAAAAATATAATTGTTATCTTTAAGCTGGCCTGGTTACTTTCCGTATCAAGCTAATTCTCAACATTTTAATGTATTATTCTTCATATTTTTGCTTCCATTGTCATGATGAGCTCTCAAAATGACTAAGAGAAGAAATATAAAATTGATTAAGTAAATTGCAACATTATTTTGATATTAATAATAGGAAATGGAAAATCATGAGTTCTTTTAAATTTACAGGCAAGTGTATGAAAATGGACAGTCTTATTCTGGGTGAGATAACTCAGGCCTGGAAAGACAGATACCACAAGTTCTCATTCATTTGTGGTGCTAACTCTTGAATTTTTAGATTTCAGTATGCATCTGAAGTAACCACAGAAGCCAGAAAAGTAGAAGGGGACAATGGAGGCAGTAAGGAGAAGGAGCTGTAGAGAGGAGACTTTGAAACAATGAAGAGGGAAATTGGAAAACTGGAGTGTGTGTGGGAAGCTTTAACTAGGGAAAGGGGGGTGGTTTGTGCCAAGGGAGAAAAAGGGATGAGAAATAAATAATCCTTCAAATATTAGAAAAAACACAGTGAAACATAATTTTGTAAGCTTACTTAAAATACTTATAATAATAGAGTGCTGTTTGTAAAAATATGTATATAGCAATAAAAGGAGAAAAGTCCTTGAGTTTAAAGGGAGTCAGGAGTCATGAGAGGAGTGGGAGTTAGAAGAAGGAATAAAATAATGCAAAAGAGTACTCATCTTCAAAATTCCCAAAAAGATTACAAGTAGTTTTAAAACTTTGACCTTAAATTAAAAGTAAATATATATTAGGATAATCAATATATAAAACAATGTTCTTTGTGACATGTGCAGGAAAAACCTCATCAAATAAGAGACTAGGCAATACAGACCTAATAGTTATAAACTTTGCCTGTTTGAGTTTGTTAATCTACATCCAGAAACAGGTGAGCAATCATAACTGAGAGATCACTAATGATGCTAATATGGACATAATTTTTTTGTGTGATTGCTGAGGAATATTTCTTTGATGTCTGTGTTTTCACAGAGTTAATCTGAAACACTCAGGCGTGAGCAAGCAATGTCTAGTATTTCCGGTTTACTTGCAGAGCACTACACGTCACAGACTTGTACAGGGGCACATGGTTCAAGTCTAACATAAATACTGATAATCTGAAATGTGCAGTGAGATACTGTACATTTAATCCATGTTTAGGTGACATAAGTTAGTCCTGTCTTCCCAAGGTGTCACATACCCTATATGCATTAAGCTTAAGGTATCTTGTTGCATTAACTGGTAATGTGATGAAAAAGATTTAATTCATCAGAAAAAAAAAACGAAGATGTAAAAATTTGGGAAGCATCAAGCCTCTCTAGCTGATCATCACAGTTGTGAACATAATCTGATGACTCTAATTCTGTCCACTGGAAATGACTTAAAAAATGTCGACTATTGAGTCCCAAACCATGCTCCAGATTAAAATCCTTTGATGATTACCTAAAAATTATAAAGCACAGACTACAAGCCAGAATGGTTACAACACAGTCTTGGAGCTGGGACAGGTTTTAGAATGTTTGAATCTATCAGGTAAATTAATTTACAACTAAATTCAGGGACCACTTATAGTTATTTAAGAATTTTTATCATATAAATGGATTTATAAACCAACTTCTCTGTAGTAATTCTGTCCAAATCACATATATTACAGATTGTTATAGAAAGTAAATATTAATATGGTTCAAAGGTGATAGGAGTTAAAAGTATATAAGAAACAGAACATAAGAATTAAATCAAATTATAATCTTAACAAATAAACATAATTCTAGATTTGCCTCTTTTTGATATTTTCAGTCACACTAACTATAAGATTCTTTGACTAGGCATGTTTGCCTGTGCGTGTGTGTGTTTAAAATAATCACTTTATATTCCATATCCCTTTTATTTAACAGCATATAGTGAGAAAATTTACTTTTAAATGCTTTTTAAATTGAAATTAATCTTTACATCTTTTCAAATGCTCTTCTGGACCATGACTCAACCTCCTGGTTAATACCCCCCCGCCGCCCATTTTGTCCATTCTTAGGGCTTTGGCTTTAGATGAAAACATGGCAAGTCTTATGATCTTAAATGAAGCTTGTGCATGTTTGTTTGCATAAGTGAAAACGGAGTATTTCCCCAAGATTAAGTTTGAAATTTAGCAAAGAATTCTGTTTTTTATGACATCATGACACCTGGAGATGTGAAAATTCTTCCCACAACACTGCTTTCTCAGATATGATTTCAGAAGACCAGGGATGGGGGACTGAGAATCTACTAATTCATCCTTTTTATTTTTTTTATCTGTCTCACCCATTATATTCATGAGGAACTCACTGGCTACAAATGGAACTCACCTGTGACAAGTGGAACTCACTGGCCATAAGTGGAACTCACTGGGTCAAGTGGAGCTCACTGGTACAAGTGGAGCTCACTGGGACAAGTGGAACTCACTGGAACAAGTGGAACTCACTGGGACAAGTGGAACTCACTGGAACAAGTGGAACTCACTGGAAAACAAGTGAAACTCACTGGGACAAGTGGAGCTCACTGGTGAAAAGTAGAACTCACCTGTGACAAGTAGAACTCACTGGGACAAGTGGAGCTCACTAGGGACAAGTGGAACTCACTGGAAAACAAGTGAAACTCACTGGGACAAGTGGAGCTCACTGGGGCAAGTGCAGCTCACTGGGGACAAGTGGAGCTCACTGACGACAAGTAGAACTCACTGGTGACAAGTGAAACCCACTGGGACAAGTTGAGCTCACTAGGGACAAGTGGAGCTCATTGGCGAACAAGAGGAACTCACTGGGACAATTGGAACTCACTGGCGAACAAGTGGAACTCACTCACTACTTCCTTAGTAAATTCATATATTTGTAATAAACCTCCAACTCAATTTTTAAAACATGATCTTTCCAAAACTACCTCAGGATTTAAGTTCTAAAAAAGAAAGTTGACAGAAGCTCAAAGAGGTGACTTTGTGGACAAAAGCATTTCCTGTGCAATCCTGATAACTTGAGAGTTAAGGTTCATGGAACCCAAATTAAGTTAGCTGTCATCCACATGTCTGTTTCTCCAAAATTTCTCAGAGAATGGAAATCAGAAAGTGAAGAAACCCAAGGTTATAGACCAGCTAGACTGGAGGAGGCAGCTGTGATTAGCAAGAGAGCTGACTTTAGGAAGTAGAATGTGTACACATCTCATCATCATAAACACATCATACATACTATACATACACTTCATACATATGTGCATCACATACATACATCACATATACATATCACAAATGTCATACACAGACATATATACACTACACACAAAATAAACTAATTATAAAACAAAATAAAAATGAAGAACAATAGATTGTTGATACGTATCTTAAGAAATGGCAAGCTTAAGCCTCCTCCTGTGTGCAATGGATAAGCTGGAAAACTCAATTCCTTTTTATTTTGAAAAGATGACAAAATTATTACCTTCCAAATGCCAAAGGTACATATTTTCCATAATTCTGAGATCTTAAGGAGAACACTTTTGTAACAGATACAGCAAAAATACCTGTGCAATGCTGTGTGTACCAGCCTGGGCGAAGCTGGTTCCTATTAGTTTAGGGATGCAGGGTGTGTCATGTTTGCCTTAGATGCATTTTTTTAAACCTTTGTTATATTTTTTCCTTTCTTCTTTTCAAGTGATAATGCCTTCAGTAGAGATAATCTGTTCCTTTCATGTTTCCTCCTTGGGCAATGCATTTTGGAGATTAATATAATATGGATAATGTGCCTGCCTGTCCTGCCTGATACAAAATGCTGAGGAAGTGATTTCAAACTTACAGAACCAAGAGAACTTTCTATCTAGGAGTTTTGAAATGTCCGGTTGTTAGACAAGATTTCTTGTGTCTGGCCTTGGGATGGAACCCACATTTTCAGCCAGTTGTTCACTGGTAAAGACTGCAATCACACAGACATTTGCTTCCATCCAGAGTCTACCCTGAGTCAGTGGTTGTGGCTGCTGTGTCTCACTGTCATCCTGTATTACCATAAATCATTAAAAGATTTTACCTGCCATACTATCTATCAAAAGACACTATTGGTCTTTGGGCTAGAGATATTTTTCCTACCCTAATTTATCTTTCAAAGCTAAACTTCTTTTTAAAAAATATGGGAGAGAACATGTTTTAATAAACAGCTCAGATTTCACTACTGAATTTAATTGCTGTTCATTGTGACACACAAAAAAGCTAGTGTTTATTTAGAAAACACCCATTTCAAGAGAACGGTCATGGATTAAATTATTGTTTGCTTACTTTTCTCACTTGAAATGCATCATTACCTTCTCTGAGCAAGTATAGATTAGTAGGCATGTTTTCTTCTTTACCTAATTTTCAAAATCACCTTAAGTTATTGAACTACTGATATTTTTCATCGCAAACCATAGATCAAGTTAAATGTTGGAGACAGGGAGCTGTAGCATTATGTTTAAATCTATGTAAACTACAGTTACATAGCAGCATTTCAGGCTTTTACTTTACAGTAAACAGCCTCAAAATCATACAACATTTTAATAGAACAGTCTTGGTTTGAAATTAAAAATCTTCACAACAAAAGATAAAAAGATTATTAAGATTATTAACCTGGAAGTTGGACTTCTGCTGCCTTTATTACTATACATGCTGTAATTTGGGGCTTTACAAGTAGAAATCTAAGACTAGAATTTTCCTCAGAAAAATATGTCTTAAAAACATCACCATAAGGAGATATTCATTTAAAGCATTTTGTCACTGTGTGTGTTTATTAAACATGAAGGAAAGCAATGTTAGAATAATTCCCTTTAGATTAAAAGGAAAACCCAGGATCAAGAGTCATATATCTGTCTCCTAAGTGATACCTACGTGGGGAAAAGTCTATGTGTTCCTATTGAGACAGTCCTTAACAAGATACTTCAGATCATTGAAATAACAGATGAATAGTAAATAATTACTTCTATAAAATGGCTTCTTAAGGGGGGCTCTAAGTTTTTTATTATTCATTTCATTTAATGGTAGCAAAGCAAAACAAAATGCAAGTAAACAGATAAACAGAATTCATACCAAACTTTAACGGGTAGCTATGCTAGGCTTGCATTTCTGACAGGATGTGATAGGACCTTAACACAAATTCTGACTCCTAAGTCCAAGGCACATTGACCCTTGGCTCAACTGCTTAATTGCTATGTTGCAACAGGCAACTTATTTAACCTCTCTCAGACTCAATTTCCTCAGTGTCTGAACAGAAATAATAATGAGGTTAATAAGACTTACTTTTTATTATCTCTAGGAATTATCTGGGAGTAATGTATATATGTAATAAAAATAATTCTATTGTGATTAAGTAAGGTGATCTATTTATTGCACTATCCCTGGCTATTGGTAGAGGAAAACTCTAACCTGTTTTGTACATGATTAACCAAACCTCTATTAGCAAGGTTGCAGAGCCATAAAGTAATCTGCCTTATTTCTATTGTAGATTCATAATTTAGAATATGCAAGATCAGTAGGATAGGCTTACAACGGAAATATGAGTGTTTGTGTTCCATACAGAGGCATGTAGGAGATGCATTTAAAGATGTGTTGAATCAATAAATGATAAAATGTATCACACTGAGTGTCAGTCAACAAGAAAATTCAGGAAAGTTTCACATGTAAGTTTTCTATATTTATCAAATGAGAGTATGAGACACTGAGAGAGTTTTAAATTCCAGATAAGTTTTAATTATGTTACTATAAATGTACTCTAATTACTGCAAGATATTGTTATATATTACAACATAATTAATTGCTTGAAATATTTCTATGAATTAAATCTGGCAGCCTTATCATAGAATAATTTTGACAACACAATACCTTACAACACAGTTCTACCCCTTCAGGCTCCCATGTTTTGAAAGACAGTCATAAAACTTTTGCTCAAGTTCCTGGAAAGTGCCTGATTATGATGTGGGATTCCCCTCTGTATGCTGTGAATGTCATTGGTTAGTAAAGGAACTGCTTTAGGCCTATAACAGAGCTATAGAGGAACAAAGCTAGGCAGGGAAAACTAATCTAAATGCTGGGAGAAAGGAGGTAGAGTCAGAGAGAAGCCATGTAACCCTGCTAGAGACAGACACCAGAACTTTAGCTGGTAAGTCACAGCCACATTGCGATACACAGATTAATAAAAATGAGTTAAATTAATATGTATAGATTAGTCAATAAGAAGCTAGAGCTAATGGAACAAGCAGTGATTTAATTGAAACAGTTCCTGCATGATAATTTTGGGGCTGAGCAGCCAGGAACTAGCATGCAGCCTCCCTGCAACAAATTGGCACCAGTGTGGCCTACTAAATCCACTTAAAAACCTGAGAAAGCTTTGAAAGGAATTCTAGACACAAAAATACAAAGTTTAAAACAACTTTTTCCTGCTGTTTGCTGGTGGTATGAGAGGTTTTTTAAGAGAGGTTTTACTGATTCAGCAGTTGCAGAACAAAAAAGCTGTGCTGTTTTGAAATGCTGGCTTTCTGGGCTGTGCTGCCAGCGTGACCTCTGGCTCTTTCAGGAGGGTGAACATTTAAATGGGTTTTGTGAGCAGAGTGCTAGAACTGCTTAATGGCTTGACATAGACTGCTGCATACTTGGAGCTGGGACAATGTGCACAGCTTACATAGGTAGTGAACGGACTTCCACCATGCTGGACTGTGGGGAGCAAGCAGGAAGTGCCATATATACCCAGTAATGCCACAACTTAAGTTTTTAAGAAGCACTTAGCATATTAAGAAGCACTCCTGGAAAGTAAAAAAAAAAAAATTATGAATATTCAATAAAGACAAATTCAGATGGAAAAGGCCTCTAAATGGATCACAGTGTTAGATGAATGTATGTAGGCTTTGGAGAATAAAGAAAAAAATATAGACAGAAAAAGAATTAAATAGATAAAAAATGGGTAAAGTCTTAAAAGACATAGAGTACAGACAGCCATAGACTAACGGAGTGAAAAAAAATAAGCCACGTAATGATGGGAAAATCACAGAGAGTCTGGATTATGTATACTGCTGTGTTTTCTTTTAATTTTTTTGACTGTGTAGGAGCTAAGTATAGAGAGACATTTCATTGCATGGGCTGCTACACTAAACCAGCATATGTATTATAAAAGTATCTTGACTTAAAAATTTGGGTCTAAGGATATATTGCTTTGGAAAAGAAGTTCTTCTTTTGTTTCCACAGAGGATGAGAACCTGTGTATTCCCTCCAGACTAATGTGGTTTGATGTACCAAGACCCTCTGAAAGGTTGCTGTGAACACCCCCCAAAAATTACTTCACCCAATAAACAGCAGTAATCAGTTTGTAGAGAACTATACCTATATTCTTTATAAATGTTTCTTTATATTTAAAGGGGGATATGCTATACAGATGGATACTTTACACTGGTATGTATCTTGCTTTATTGATACAAATTTAAGGTCAATATTGTTTTACTGCTTATATGTATATGCCTGCTCTTGATTAAGGTATTGTGATTATGTAGTTCCTGCTTCATGAAAGTGTCTGCTAGACATTTTTCAAGACACAGAAGAAAGTGACTGAAAGCTGCCAATATAGGCTGAAACTGTCTTTGAAATTTTCCTGCTTCATAGAAAAGTCTGCCAGAAACTATAGGCCTTTAGGCTGAAGATCAATACCCCAATGGTACAAAAGAACTTTGGGTGACTGTCTAGGTAGTGAGCAGTGATTTAATTGATAGTTTCTGTGTGATTATTTCAGGGCTAAGCAGCCAGGGACTAACAAGCAGCCTCCCTGTAACATGATTATTTTTCCAGTTTTTTCACACTAAAATCTTTTATTAATTCATTTTATTTTTAGAATGGGAGAGAGATTTTGTGTGTGTGTGTGTGTGTGTGTGTGTGTGTGTGTGTGTGTGTGCGTGTGTGTGCGTGTATGTGTAGGTTTGTGCACATAAGTATATGTGACCAGAGAGATCAGGGGTATAGGATTCCCCTGAAGCTGAAAATAGAGGGAAGTCACCAAGTGGATTCTGGGAAGTTACCCCCAGTCCTACACAGGAGCAGCAAAGGATCTTAACTGCTGAACCATACCTCAGCTCGACAATATTTTGTGCTTCAAATAGCTAATAGGAATCTATTTCTCCACACTTTGCCTCTACACATTTTACCCCTCCACTTTCGGCTCCCCTTCTGTCGTGCTGTCGCAGGATATTTCTTGCATCCTCTGAAGCAATCTTGATTTCTTTAGGAAAATTTAACTCACATAACTATCATGAGTTACTTAATGAAATTATTTGATCTATAGCAATCCCCCTGCTATATAAGCTTCATGACTCTTTGATTGATAATCTGAGCCACAGTATTCTGCAAATAAGGTGACGCTTTAAAATATTAAACTGGGGCTGGAGAGAATACTCAGTGATTGACAGTGTTTGCTGCTCTTTCAGAGGACCAGAGTCTGATTTCTAGCACCCACACCAGTTAGTGAGCAATCTCTATAACTTCAGGTTCAGGGCATTGGAAACCATTTTCTGACCTTCCTGGACTCCTGTCCACCTCTAAACACACACACACACACACACACACACACACACACACACACACACACACACACACAAATGTAACATGACCTTTAAATTATGAAAATGTAAAGTATAGCAAATGAAAGATGCTCAGATTTGGGTCTAAAAGTGTGATTACCACTGCCAGACATTTCAATATTCTAATTGAGGCCCTCTTGCATAATTCTTAATTTATGTCTCAGGAGTTCTAGAAACAGGCACCCAAAAGCAAGGGCATAAGATTCCTGAGTTGAAACGCTAAAGATTACTTACTTGCCAGTGGAGGGTGGCTGCTTCTAAATAGAAATGTAAACCTACACTTTCCAGACTTAAGAAACATTTCTCCATGTCCTCTTAAATTGAGGGTAACATAGCTTCACACAAGCATCCTTCTGAAGATACACGAAATAGAATCTGCTTTACCACTTCCTGAAAATAGTAAATGTTTAATGTAGCAAGAATGATAAAATAACAATTATACTGAGTAGCAAATCCAGTAGTTGTTGAAATTTAAAGAGGAATCTTAGCACTTCTCTGGAAAGGGTCTATATGAGTTGATGCTTCAGAGGGGTTGAGATACAGAGATGTGTTTTGGGGGCGAGGGGAGCAGGTAAGTTTATGCAGTGGCATTGACCTAAAAATTCCCGTCTTACATCTGAGCTTTCAAAATATGTGAAACTTTCCTCTTCAAAATATGGTCAATTTCCATCACATGGGAGTTAGTTAAAAATAAAAAAAAAATTGACTCCCCACTCTCAAACTAGTCAATCCAAGGTTATCCTGAGGTTCTGGGTACTTATAAGTTTGAAGACGCTGTTGTACAAACAGAGTGATAGGCAGTCCAACGACATCAACATTACAGGATAACTTGTAAGTAATATAAATGCATGTCCATACCCAAGCCAAAGGAATCAGAAGCTCTGGGCCTAGCAATTCTTCTATTGCATTGTTGATATACCTTAAACTGAACCACTGCCAGCATGTAGGAATCACTTTATTATTTTCTTGGTGAAAATATCAGGGCCCTCTTAAAGCCTGGTGACTTTAAAATGAAGCCAAAATTGAGAATAAATCACAACAGAAATCATTTTCCGCACACGCACACACAGAAACAGGCAAGATCACACATAGACACAGATAAACACACACACACAAATTCAAACAAACACACACACACACACACACATGCACAGACATACACACACAACACACATACAACTACAGAGACAGAGAGTCACACACACAGAGAGACACACACAGAGACAAACACACACAGACCATACACACTCACACACACACACACACACACACACACACACACACACCATTTGCCTGAGGGAATGTTTAGATGACAACAGACAAAGCTAGTCATCCAGTATGGATCAAGCAGATGTGGTTTATCTTTTACAGCAGTCACGGTCCCATGTCATTTTCTCAAAAGAGACACGAAAATATTAGATTTTTCTACATGCTTAGTATTCATGTTGCATGATTAATTGCCTTTATGTTTCAATGAGAAATGCTGTCATCCTTGTATTTCAGAGTCCTGTTTTGACCTGTAGTGTAATTGACTCCTTTAAAAAGTTTTGCATTTTATACATGAGTCCTGCTGAGTTTAAAGAAAATGCTATGGGTCCACAATTGCAGAGGTAATTTCCACCTTACAGATAGATTTACTCATGTTTCAAAAGGCTACAAACAGACAAACAACCACAACAAAGACTCTTTATTCTTTTTAAAGTGAATAACTTTCTGATGGCAGACATATCTGGCCAGTTAGCTCTGTGATATTCATCTTTTTGATATCAGTACTTAAAAATAGAATCCCAAAGTCAGGCAGATTTCTTTGATAAAAGTACAAGGCCGGGACTAGAATGGAAAGGATCATCTACAGCCAGCATTCTTGTCTTATGTTACTCCTACTTTCCAACTTCAGAAAATAAGAAACAGTAGCTAGCCACCATCATTTCTTGATGATAGAGGGAGCACGACCAGGCTGACGAATGCTACAGCAGACTCCCTAAGAGGCAGCCGTTGCCAGGCTCTGCTGAAGGAACAGCCTTTTCTTCCATCTTCCAGCACCTTCTTTCCTTGGGTTCACGGCATGTGTGATAGATTGCAGGAGTGTAAAGTGCTATTTGGAGCTCTGCTTGTCAGAGAGCGATGTCATGTCACCAGTATGAATCCTGCTGAGAGGAATTGACTGTCTGGAAAGAGCTCACATTTCATTTTGGATTACTGCTTGTGTTTTGTTGAAGGCTATTGCCACCACAGTGGTTAACATCTCATTGAGTTCATGCAGTTCAGATGAAAGAAACCTGGTACCATCCTGTATTTAGTGAGGTTGTCTACTTTTAAAGCAAGAGATTCCTCACCACAAACTAGACATGCTTGACAGCTATATAATGAGGCAGAAGCCACAAGAAAATCTCAGAAAATATGAATTAAATTTAAATCTATTAAGTTTTATTAGACAGTCACTATATAAAAATAGTACACTGAGTTTTATTACGTTTTCTGCTCTCAATGTCAGAGGCAAAGTTAGAAGGAAATTTGTTCTAGCAAGCAATCCAGCAATTATTGGAATAAAGCAAGAACGAGAACATCCTGGCATTGGCAGAGTGACGACAGCACTGAGCAAGGAACACTCACATGAATTGGCATTAACATGAACCTAGTAAGATTCAAAGGCCTGAGCATGAAGAAGGTATGCAAAGAGACTATATTCCATGTCAAATGGTCAGCCTCAGAGGCGGAGACTTTTATTCCCTTCATGAAGTGTGTCTGTTCTAATGTACAAAGCTAGCATGTTTGCTCTAGATTCTTAACCTCAGCTTCAGGAAGCCATCAGCTGGAAGTTTCTTATATACGGCTAAGACTCTGCCCTCTCCATACATCCCAGATAACAAGTGAAAATTGGTTCCCTCTGCATGGCAGAAGGCATGGAAACTGACTGGAATGACATGCTTCCTGGGGCTGCACAATGTGAAATGTCACACCCCTCCTAGGACCTATGGAAATAATAGAACTAAAAATTATTATGCTTATAGATTTAAGATCAGAATATTTTTATATACTATTGAACATGTCAAAGTTAGCATATCACCACTTAATAAACTTCTCAGGAACTGCTTGGTGAACTGTTGATGAAACATTGATAAGACATTGATATTTGCAAGACCTGAGGGAGTAATCTTCTATTTGTGACATTACGGACAATGTTTTAACCAGATCCTTTTATAAGCTTTTTTTCTCCTCTAAGGAAAGAAATGGAATCTGATTTCTTTGACGATAGGATAAGCTTCCAAATGTCATTCTTGCTTTGATTCGGGTGAAGTGGAATGCCTCACTTATGAAAACACCCAGAAGATCTGGTCTTGGCTGTTTTCCAGCCCATAAACTTTAGTGTCTTCTCGGCAGGCAAGATGCCTTTATGTCTTCCTTGAGCTAAATCTTTGTCTTGATGTGCTCAGTGGTTCAGTGGGCTCCACAGACAGGTTGTTTGTCTTGCTAGTTAGTGTGCTCACAAAAATCTGCATGCAAACCCTAAGAGGAAGCATCACATACAGGATAGAAAATTTCTGGACATCTACACAGTGCCACCATCTTCCAGCTGCTTGCTTGCAAAGAGGAATGACTTCCTTAATCTGGGTCTTTGGCTTGACCTTCTCAGTGGTATCCATGGGCTCAAGGTTGGTGGATTGCCCTGGTGATTCGAGGACCCCACTTCAGCTCTTTTGTCTCTGGGAATCTTGATAGTTTGTCTCATAAAATTCAGGCATGGGGCAAGGAATCCTATGAACTCCATGTGACATCGCTTTCTAATTTTTACTTCTGGCTGCTTCAAGTGTACATTTATAGAGGTTGGTTTCTCTAATGAAAGGTAAACAGCTACTTTAGTGAAACATTGCCAACTTCTCTATCAGATAGTTGGACCAATTTGCAATCCCATGTATCCAACTACCAATTTTCCCATAGTTCAACCAACAAAGTATAAAGTTAAAAATTTAAATTCTTGCCATTGTGAAAGCTGGAACAATTTCTTTTAAGGTAGTCTAAGTTTCTCTTCATTCTTATTTGAGCAGAGACTCCTCTCATAACCTTTAGAGGTCATTAGTAATTCATATTATGGGTAACACTTCATTGCTTCCTTTTGTCAAAGGTTTTCCTCACTCTTCTTGTTGGCTTATTTTGCATATGTGGATTTATTTCCACATAAATAAATTTAACTTATTCTCACAAAAGAAAAAGAAAGGATAAAAATGTTACCTTGTTCCTTAGTGTTTCATTAAAATCATATTATCCTGTGTTAACATGACTTATTTTATGGTACTGAATAAATCACAAAATTAAAAAAATGCATTTGGTTTTATTTGTATGGGTGTGGGTTTTTTTAATGTGTCATTGTTATGCATTTAATTTTGTCAACTCTTGTTTTCAGTTGCAGGCGGAGACAGCAGCTTGCTCCTTCTTCACTCAATAAGGAGCTCGAGGGAATCCCGATATAATTTAGCCATGATGGTAAGAGGCACACAAGTGACAAACGTAAAAACACTGAATAAAGTGCTGATTCCTTTCAGTGTTTATAATGTATGGGCAGAGTTGTTGAATTCTTTCCTGCCTTCATGCTCTGAAAAAAAAAAAACAAAAAAAAACATTGCATTGAGAAGAATATAAGAGTGTTTAGTTTCTGAAAAGATAAAGCTTAGGCTCATTAATATGCAAAAACTTTAAACAGAAGTGTATTTTTATGTTTCTTTACCAAAAAACAGTAAGGGGTATCTTTGCATATTTTTGCATTTTAATTGAATGCTGTTTTAATTGAAGTCAAAAGTATCTTGAGTTCTTAATATAGAAATAAGTTGTAATAGTTAGTTGCTCTGAGAATTGAACCAGAGTTTTGATTTAGTTTGACTTTGTACAGACTAAAGAAAACTATGGTGGTCCAGAAGGAGCCAGTGTTATGAAACAAGTCCTTTAGTTGCTAGGCAGACTGCAAAACGCTCCAAGTGAAGCAGTCCAGGGAGTGAGGAAAGGCTTCCCAGCTGTGATGATGATCTTTCACAGATGATAATTATACTTCCTTACTGGGATTATCATACTTACAGGGATAAAATGTGCCCTTTGTGTGGTTATTCTTGTTTCCTTTTTGAAAGGATCTGATACTCATTGTGATTGCTGATTCAAGAAAATATGTTCTATTGATTCACAATATTATTTGCAGAGCATCTTCGAGATGTCAGTCTATTACAACAAGGTCTCTGTTCATACATATGCTGAGAGATGAGACTACAACAGCACGGACAGTGTACCTATGTTCACAAATAAAAACAAATATGCAGACAAGTAGTATTATGGGTATGTTACCTTTCTCTGGGAGATATGAACAAACACCTAAGCATCTCAGGTAGGGTACAATGATAGACTAAAGGTAATGTTGCAGATATTTATGGGAAACTGAGTCACTTGGCTATTTTTCAGTTGGGAAGAAGAAAGCTTATTATGGTGCTGGGCCATGTATGCATGAATTACTCCATAACGGTGTCAGCCTTGTGCCTTGGGTTCAACATCCTTTTAGTAGGTGGGATAGCAGAAGCAAGCCAATAGGAAGTACAAGCACAAAAGCCTGGACATGGCAGTAAATGGTGGTGACTGGGCAGAATTAATTCTGGTACCCACCTGCTAGATACCTCCCTTGTTGGGACATACTCAGAAAGGTAGAGGTGCTGGTGAGCTCAATGGAACTGCTTCAACTCTGTTTTAACATGAGACAGTTTGGAGATTTTCCACCAAAAACTGAATTTGAAGAACCAATGAGATTTTGAGGGTTAATTTGAAAGTATGAATGAAGTGTTGGTTTTAGGGGCTTTGAAACCCAAAAGCACTTGCATCACTGAGAAGTCTTTCAGAGCCTAGGTGAAAAGTTATAAAAGTTGCATACTTTATCTCCCACCCTCTACTTCCTCCCCACCTGCTTTCCCATTTCCTTCATCCTCCAGCTCCCTCCCACCCCCACCAGCCCCTGCAACTCTCTCTATGACTTGCAAACAAGTTAACATGTTAGAAAGACTCTTACCCTCAGCAGTCTTTACTGCTACATAACCCTGGGTAGAGAAGAGGCTTGTGAATCTGGTCAGTTTCAGGAACTTCCTAAAACTTAGGTTGTTTAGTTTCTCAGTTTTTTGTTTTGTTTTTTTTTTTCTGAGACAGGGTTTCTCTGTGTAACAGTCCTGGCTGACCTGGAACTAGCCCTTTTAGACCAGTCTGGCCTTGAACTCACAGAGATCTGACTGTTTCTGCCTCCCAAGTACTTGGATTAAAGGACTGCAGTACAACCTGCCAGCTGGTTTCTCAGTCTCAAGCAGCTTCCCTGTAGGATGGAATGTTTCAATTTGGGATTTCTTGAGTCTCACCCAGGATAGCCAGAATGGAAGAGCTTAATGTACAAGAAACTGCTACATAACCCCAGGTAAATGAAACAAGAGGGGAAGACTATTCAGCCTGTGTGTTCATCACTCCATCCCTTAAAATGAATCAATTTCTTATGGAATAATTAAACAAAAAGCACAACTTTAAATTTTTAAAATAAGTTGAAATACAGCATTTATTCTTTTTTTTCATATTGGTTGTCAGTGGCTAATAGGTATATACTGGAATAAGGGGTCTTTTGGAAGGCAAAGGCCAATCAGAGAGAATAAGAACCATGGGGAAAATCCAGGACATACTTGTAACTTGGGAGATACTAACAAAACAATGCATTTGTATGTTGGATTTTCAGAGTTAGAGAGTTCAATCAGGAGGGAACCTAGGCAGAGGTCCAGGATGAAAGCACAGACTGAAAAGCATGCACCATCAGCATTTTCCAAAGCTCATTTAAAGCATTATGTCTGACATTTTTATTTTACAGAATTTTTACTAAAAAAAAATAAGTTAAGGCAGGTGTGATAGCACATACTTTAATCCTAATATTCAGGAGGCAGAGGCAGGCAGATCACTGTGAGTTTTAGCCCAGTCTGGTCTACAGAATGAGTTCCAGGACAGTCAAAGATACACAGGAAAACTCTGTCTCAAAAAATCAAAGGAAGAAAGTAAAAAAAGAAAGAAAAAAAGAAAATGGGACATATTTAGAATATTTAGAAATCATATCTAGTTTTGTATATGTTGATATTGGGAACTTTTTAATATTGCCTAATATTAAATTTTTCAAACTGTTTTGATATAAAATAAATTTCAGAAAATATTGAGAAATACCTTTGACTCCAGTGAGAAAAATTGACATCTGTTGTACATGCACCTTTTTGCTAATGGGGTGAAAAAGAAATTGAAATTCTGAGAACAGTTATGTTACTATACTTTATGTTCCACTAAATTCAGAAGAAAGATACTGACCATCTGTCCTCAGATATTCTTGAATTAGAAAACTATATTCTTTTGAATACTTTAATGGTATTGTGATAACTCTACCAGTTATTCAAAAATAATCGAACATTCCAAAAAAATTATTTATGATCATTTCTTAAGAGTCCTTATTGGTTTTCATTTAGGTTTATATTTTAAACAATGACAGGTTTCATCTATTCTGAACATATTCATTATGAATTTTGTATGTGATTATATATATATATATATTTAAAAAAAGAAGTAATGCATGATTTGGATTCTAAAACAAGCTATTTATTAATATAATTTTCTTATAGTTTGGGTAATTTGGTAAGATGTAGCTTTATTCCTCAATGTCCCTAGATTGCTCTATGTCACTACAAGCAAGTATCTTGAGGCTGTTAACATTTTATAATGCAAAAGTTTATCTGAACTGATCCAATAAACATGTCATGTTCTTGAACCTTCAGAACTATAGACTAACTAAGGCTTTGCACCAGCTTGGGGTTTCTGGGAGGTAGTTGGAATTAGAAGCCAGATGAGCGGCCTTCCAGTTAACATAGGGCTCCCCCCACCCTGCCGCCATTGATTTATTTACCTATTATTTTGTGTGATGTTAAGAGGAAGGCGTGTATGAGTGGTGTGCCTCAGTAGGTAGATTGGATCGTGAGTTCATTTACTGCCTGAGCTGTCTGCCTAACTTAGATACATGTACCTGTTCTTAAAAGGGGTGCAGGAACTCCAACCTCTCCTTCTCATGCCTCTCTGTGTCTATGTCTCTGTGTCTGTCTCTCTATACCTGTGTATGTCTGCACCCCCACGTTAAACACATCTTTACACTTTCCTGGCTGTGAGACTCATGCTTGTGCTAAGCCCTGTGCTGTCACCACAATCTCTGACTCTGATATAAATCTAATGTTGTCAGTCAAAACCTCTTAAACTTTTAAACCAACTGACCCTTTTCTCCTCTTAGGAGTACTTAGATCACACATTTATTACAAGACCTAAAATTAGCTCCTTCCAGATTCACATGTCAGAGCTTATTTCGAAAAATAAAAAAGTGAAAATTTGAGACTCTTCAAATTGCTTATGTGATTTGTATTGTAAATTTGTTCCTCCCTTCATGTAGTTATTTATTTCTTCAACCATCCTTCGGTATACATTGATATAGGTAGAAAATAAAGACTTTGATTTGACTCAGTCAATCCCCCTAACAGCTGTCCTACCATTGAAAATATGGCTAGAAGTAAGGAGTGGATCATTTATGAAAAAGTTTTGGAACATTCTATGTGTAGAAATAATAAGTATACCTTCTAGGAGGTTGCTAGCATTACCATGTCATGTTTGCTGTCTGTCAGTATGTAATTTTCTAAGTTAAAATTATTACGTATTTGGGAGTTTTCTGCTGTGAATATAAGTTAGCTGATGGTGGATGTCCTTCTGTATATGTGATGCTTTCATTGGCTAATGAATAAAGCTGTTTTGGTCAATGACTTAACAGAGTAAAGCCAGATGGGAAATCAGAACAAAGATAGAAAGAGAGAGTAGGCAGAGTCAGAGGGACATCATGTAGCTGCTAAAGAAGTCAGATGCCATGTGGCCATCTAAGAAGCAAGAGAGAACAAACCACAAGCCTCGTGGTAAAACATAAAATAATAGAAATAGGTTAATTTCAGATTTAAGAGTGAGTTAATAGGAAGCCTGAGATAATAGGCCAAACAGTGCTGTAATTAACATAGTTTCTTTGTGATTATTTGAATCTTGGCAGTGAACAAACAAAAAAGCTGTCTCTGACTACAGTTAGCCCTTAGCCCGTGACAACTGTGTTCAGTTTACCTTTTGGTTCCTTTTTACTATTTACTTTGCATTTTTGTTTAACTGTAAACTACCACCTATTCTAACCCACAGATTTGCCTGGGTCACACTGCTTTGTTGGGTGCTGTTGCTTGTCCTTCTCATCTCTCAGTGTGAGCTTAACTGTGTGCTCCTTCCCAGGATGGTCTTGCACATAGTACCTGCCACTGTTTCTCTCATGCCGTGCTGTTTTCTTTGACCTAAACCTGATTTTTTTCCCAAACTATTAAACACAAACTTCCACCTTCAGCTGTTCAACTTAGCTCTGAGCATTTCTCCCCCATAAACTATGTAAGGATCATACTTTATGAGATTGTCATTCAAGGCCTGCTTAAAGTAGAATAATGTAAACTCAATGGGCAAAGAGACTCTCTTTCCTATAAGGGTAAATTGAGAAATAGCAATGTAAATGGGAAAACAAAACAGAAACTATTACACATTCAAAATCTTGGAATGTGTAATGAAAGATGTCAAATGTGACCTGACCAGATGATCCTGCTGAAGGACAGCTAGGCCATGCAGAGGTAGGCTTCTGGCTTCTTGACTCTATTAGGCTATTATAGTTTTATTGTCCTTAAATTTTAGTTTGATTATCCTATCCAACTGTTCCAGGTTTCTTGTGACAAGTTGCTAAGATATGTCTATGTAACCTTAAACTAGCTTGCAGTACTTAATATAAACTGAGTTAGTATCTGTAATTATATATGTATATGTATTTAATAAGGTACATTCACATACACACACATACATAAACACACACACCTGTTGACACAATTTATGTTTTCAATTTTACCTTTTAGTATCATTCATGTAGTCAAAACTGGACAAATGACTTCTGCCCTCTGGCTTTCTAAAGTGTGTAGTTTCTCTACTAGAGAATTCTTTAGGACCTAATTAAGAATTCTTTAGGATTTAATTAAGAGTGAAGCTCCAGTTATCTAAGAAAAATTATTTCAATTTATAACATGCTATTTCTTCTCAGCAGATACCTGCCAAGCTACTTAACAATAGAAGCACCTGAAGTTGTCTGCCACAGGGCAGAGGTAGAGAGAGAAGGTCAACACCAACATGTGGCACCCGTTTCTTCAGCATTGACAGAGAGTCAGTGCTGTTTGTTCTGATTTTAGTTTTACTGAAAAGTTAAGCACAAGGATAAAAAGGTTAATGAGAAATTACAAAGTTCTCTTCTTTAGTATAAAATGTGAAATACAATTTAGCTGTCAGATGAGTAATCAGAGATCATCTGCAGAGGAATGCCGGGTCTGAGTCATCTGTCTAGACAAGTGTAATTATAGGAGGAAATTTTACTTTTCTACCAATAATCTTGAAGTTTGATGATTAAAGTGAATATTATTTATTCAGATATAAACAAAGATACAACTTAAAGTGACAAATTCTACCGATGATCGTATACTTACTAACAAATATTCCACTACCCAGTAGATATTTCTTTGGAAGCAATATTTTTAAAGGTTAATAAGGTTTTATTTCTTCTAAACCCATCTAAATATGAAAGTTAAGAGGATATTGAATTTTTTTTCTTTTATACTTGCTTTTTCATTGTGATAAACATTTAAGTGCAAAATCCCATCCTGCGACATAGAAATACCTTGTTTTGCAGACATCTCCATAAGGTGTTTACCTTGTGTAGATGAGCTTCCATACCCTCTCACCAGTGGTTACCCATTACCCTCTATCTCTGGGCAATCACTGGTGGACTTCTTTATTATCTGTTGCTGTACTATAGTCAGTTATCTACTGAAAATCATGCAGTATTTCTTCTTCTGTCATTGGCTTATTTCACTTAGCACAATATTTTCAAATTTAATCAATTTTTGTTACATATAGCAGAAACTCCCTTTTCATAAGACTCAATTTTAGAGATTTAAAAATACTTCTGTATAGTTGTATGTGCACTTCACATTTTCTTTATGCCTTTATCTGTCAATCAACCTTCAGGGTATTTCCTTGTCTTCACTATCGAAAACACTGAAGGGGTGCACATGGGAAGGAAGGCACATCTCTGAGATCTAATTTTTAATTCTTTTCCATATGCAGCCATTGCTGAATATTATTGCAGGTTTTCCATGATGTTTGCATGATTTTTCCACCAACAATATGCATCTGTTACAGATTCTCCACATCCTCAGAAGCACTTGTCTTTTGACAGTAGTCATTCTTGTGGCAATCTAAAAGAAGAAAAAATTTCCTCAGTAGTAGCATATTGCGTTCTGTAGGTATTTACTACATCTGAGTCATATGGTATTTCTATTTTTAGCTTTGAGAACTCTCCACACTGAGACCCAGAGTATACGCTCCAGTTTATACTACCACCACCATTCTCACAAACCTTTTTTGTTATTTATTTTCTTTATGGCCCATGTTTATTGCTGATCAAATCAAAACAGTCAGGAAGGAAAAACATCCTAAATTTCTATCTTTTAATGAAAAATGGACACACACTTAGTGAAATTATACTCAGATATAAAAGTATGAAATTTTGAGAAAAAAATGAATGAAACTGAGTGAGGTCACCTGACCCCAAAAGACAAATACCACATGCTTTCTTTCATATGCAAATCTCAGCTCGAAATTTCTAGATATCCATGTTTAATTAGGAGTGCTTGTAGAGGTCAGGAGGCTTAAAAAAGGGCCATGTATGGGCTGTACAGTAGGGGAGAAAGTAAAACACACATGATGTGAAGGCAGGGGAGAGTATTGGATTGCAGAGATTTAAGTAGACAGGAGATGGGAGGGAATTGGAGGTAGGGAAAGCATTAACCCAAATTAACACTCTATCACAAAATGTATGGAATCCTACCATTTTGAAGCTTGTATGTTTATAAAAAAAAGAGATTGAAGAGTGGTACCATACATGGTAGATGTTGGTGCTCTCAGAAGCCATGAATTAGTACATGAAAATCCCAGTGCTAGGTGTGAGATTGCCTCCTTATGAGTTATTGATCTAGGAGGCCTTAGGGAAACCGAGACAATAAAAGCTCCTGTCATTATATTGATAGCCCACCATAACAGAATGGCAAGTTGCCAGTGTTGAAGGTATCATACACTCTGGTTGCAGGGCATAGAAACATCCAGCTGAAACTGAGATGGATGCTTCCCCCTCCTTGCTGGCTTTCACATGCTTGAAGGTATGATGATGTTTACTGGGGAAGAAACCTTGTCAACCATTGTCTCACTCAACTGTGAACCCTCTGTTAGTGTGGGAGAATTATCTGTATTCTGTCAATCATGTATTTAAAAAAAAAAAAAAAACCCTGATTGGCCAGGCAGGAAGTATAGGCGAGTCAACCAGACAGGAAGAAGATGCGTGGTGATTAGATCAGGAGAAGAGTAGGAAGGAGGAAGCCCATTCCTCCATTCCTGCCCAGACCACAGAGAAGCAAGATATAACCTGCCCCTCTGGAAAAGGTACTGAGCCACGTGGCTAACATAGATGAGAAAAATGGGTTAATATAAGCTATAAGAGTTAACAAGAAGCCTGAGCTAATGAGTCAATCAGTTTATAATCTTATGGAGTCCTGTGTGTGATTTTCTTTGGGGTTTGCCGGTTGTGGGGTACTGGGCGGGACAGAAACCCCAACAAGCTGGCCCTCATGCTACACTCTGTGCTGCAGTTCAAACTTTCAGGCAAGACCTCTCCACTGCTGCAGCAGTACGACACTTGTCATGGAGTTAACCAGCTGTTCTGATTGTGTTTTAGGTCTGTTGCATAGGACAAACATGCTGTATTCTGGGGACTGTAAACATGATAAAAAGCTGGTAGCTATGTGGGTCATAGGCCTAGGATGGTATCTTAGTCACTGTTCTATTGCTATGAAGAGACACTGTGACCAAGGTTACTTATAAAAGAAAACATTTACTGTGGCTTACTTACAGTTTCAGATGCTTAGTTCATTATCATCATGGTGAGAAGCATGGTGGTATGCAGGAATATATGGTAGTGGAGAGGTCACTGGAAATTCTATATCTGGAGACAAAGGCTAGACTGGGCTTTTTGATACCTCAAACCCACTCCCAATGAAACACTTCCTCCAATGCCTCCTAATCCTTTTAAATAGAACCACTTTCTGGATATCAAATATTCAAATCCATGAGACTATGGTGCCATTCCCATTCAAATCACCACAAGAGAAAACTGCTACTGGTGCTTTGCTACAAGAAGTTGGTGTTAATATGCCTTGTAAATACTTTTTTGTACCCATACTTCATTGATGCCCTTAACTTTGGTTAGGGATGATTCTGTATACAGTGGACAATAAACAACAGTTAATACAAAGATTCATAAATGGTCAAGGCACTGACATATGTCACTGCTGAGTGTTCAGCCCTTAAAGGACATCTTATTTCACTGTTTGCCATGCTCAGGGAATACAGCAGAAAAGAAAGTGGAAAGATTTTAGGCTCAAGGGTGAGAAGGAGTGCTTGAAATGCTCTCTACTATATGTGAACTAAACTAGCTGTTATATCCACAAATCACAGCAACAGAAACCTTCACAAAACTGGACCTATCAATATCCCATGACAGTCAGTGAGACATTCAGGACACACCTCTCCTTGAGGAGTTCTAGGAAATTAATGGTTTCCTGGAAAGGGGAAGTCAAGTTTCTCGGTGGTGTTGCCAACCCCCTATGACAGGTACTTACCAACTATAAGAGATTCTTACAGACAACTCTAGTTAAATATAGTAATACACACACACACACACACACACACACAGTGTTTGAAAGAAGAGGAGTGTTGTGGAAAGAATGGGAGGTTCGATATAAAAGGGAAGGGGATAAAAGAGGATATGTGGGAGAGATAATAAAAATACATCATATTTGTAAAATTATTAAAAAAATACATTGTTTAAAAGATGACTTTTTAGAAGATGAGGGTATATTGCTACTTACCAGAGGGTGAACATATAAGGAAGGCATGGGATGTTGTAAACATTGACTAATGAATGCTAATTTTTAATAGATGAAAGAAATAAGTTCTGATGTTCTGTTGTGTGCTAGGATAGTAATATATAAGAATATGAAACTCATATTTTTAAAATAAAATTTTAGAACAACTACTAAAAGCACAGACACTGTTATTGGGGTTCAACCTGAAGGTCAGAAAAGCAAAACCAGTCAGCCACTGACTCTTACCTCAACCTCAGTCCAAAATGGTGATCCTGCCTCTTGGAATCCTCAGAATGAGACTGTCTGAGAGCTGTCTCCTCCTGTCTCATATTTCTCTTTAATCTTGAGATTAAAAGCTTGCACTACTACCACAGGTTTCTATGGCAAACTAATGTGGCTAGTGGGATTAAAGATGTGTGTCACCACTGCTTGATCTGTAAGGCTGAAGAGGGAGGCTGTTTTACTCTCTGATCATCAGTCAAGTTTTATTTTTTAAAATACAAATGAAATGCCACAACATTTTTTTTCTTCTTATTTAAAATAATAAGGCTATAACTAATATAAGAACTATACGTAATAAGTACAATGACTACATATAATACATACAGAAAATAAATACATCAACAATATTTATTTGATTTGCATTTGACAAATTCAGAAAAAAAATAATTTATGTCTATCTTATCTTGGTGAGTCTAAAATCTTGTCCCTAATTTACTTTCTATCATAACATGCTTTCTGTATGAAGTAAACAAGTTCCTCAGAGACCCAAAAAGGAACTAATATCAGCTGAATAAGCAGGAAGTGCAAGCAAGCAACTTTCAAAAATGTGAGAAATGACAGAAACAGCTCACTGCCTAGACAGTCACCCAAAGTTCTTCTGCAACATTGGGGCATCTATCTTCAGGCTACAGGCCTAGCATATCTGACAGACTTTTCTATAAAGCAGGATATTCTGAAGGGATGTCTCTTCTTGCCTTGACAATGTTTGGCAGTCACTTTCTTTGTGTCCTGCTTGACCAATTATGACAGCATACTGTCAGCAAAGATAAGGGCATTTTCTTTCCAAGTGTCTTACTTTTTCACAAAGAAAGCAAACTCCATGTGGAGTTTTTGATGTCTATTATCTTCTCTGAAGTAGAATGGTGCTACCAGGAATAGACATGCCACATTGTCTTAGAAAAAAAGCATATGTTAAACATCTTAAATGCTATATTCTATAAATCTCTGAAGTATTTGAAGATGACCTGTCTATCTAAAATATATCTTTATTTGACCTTGAAAACATACCTAATATGACTATAAGTTCTCTTATCATAGGTTACTAACTGCTAATCTATATTTCCTTATTTTCCTAAACAGTTGGTAATAATAATTTTCAAGGGCTAGAAATTTGCATTACATTGTTAAATGAGTTGTATAGGTTCAATACCTTAAACAAGATTTAAAAATATGTATAGTATGTTTTAACAAAATTAGTATAAATTTGTATCACTATATAAAATTTGTATACAATATACAAATGTTCAATCCATTAAAAAACATTTAAAACTAGTAGTTGCTTTTAAAAAGTATAATCAATAATCTATATTTTTATCTCATCATGTCTATATTCTCCCTTTTATATTTTCAGAGAAGAATCAAAAATCTACCCATGTATCGAATCATATCATATCATATCATATCATATCATATCATATCATATCATATCTATATTCACTTTTTTCTTTTCAAAACAAGAACCTTGAATTTTTTTTAGCTTTTTTTCCTGACCATTACCAATATGAACTTGTAACCAATCCCTATAAACAACGACAAATATCCATGTTCCATTGAACAACCAAAAACCACCCACCCCATCTCTTGGGAATGTGGGCATTGTCTTCTTAAATTTACTTCATGATGTTTGGGAACCACAGTATCTTTAAAGGATCCTGAAAAGAAAAAAAATGGAGTTAATTGTCAAGTCTTAGGAGAGGTAGCTGTATCATTTTCTTGTCCAGTCTATGCATAATATCAAAGGGCAGGGCTTGTCTCAAGTTCTGGCTAGAGTACTCTGTAAGGCTGGATCATCTCAGCTAGCACCCTCAAAAATATTCTGAACAGTTTGTAGTCCAAAGCCAATCTTTAAGTGGTGCTATCAGCTGATTGCGTCATATGAACTCTGGTGAAATCATTGTTCTGGGATCCTATCTTCTTCCTGGAGACATGGCTGTCTTGCTCTCTGATCTTTAGGCAAGTTTATTTATTAAAATGCAAATGAAATGTCACTACATAGAAGAAATTGTTTTTAATATTTAAATCAAAGCACATAAGTTTTTGAAATGTTAATTTGATCTAATCTGAACATTACATAATCTACACATACTTAATCATCACACAAAACTTTACAAAAGCATATTTTTACGTCTTAATTAAAAATTATGGGAAAAATTTTAAAAAGAATGTCTAGCCATTTTAAGGATGCTTGGTATTGCCTCAAACACAAGGAAATGGTCTAAAGAGAAAGTTAATATGAGTTTGTTGAGGCATCTATATTAAATTGGTTACAATAAAATGGCCACCTATAAACTGAGCCAAGATCTAGAAGTTATTGAGACCATTACAAGTACTTATCCAAAGCTGAGCATTTACCTCTGAACCTCCTTAAATCTTCAAAACTCTGAGGACAATTTGGCTGATTCAGTGTGCTAATAAAGCAGAAGTGACTTATGTTGAATGTACACTCACAGAAAGTGAAGACAATTTATAAATCAAAGTGCACCCTCAATCCACCTAGGCGGGACTGTCAAGCACAGGCTCCCGTTCCTCTCATCCTTGCTCTCCTGTGTGACCAAACCCCACAGAGCTGTGAGACTGAACCACTGGATATGACATTATAAATCGAACAGATATTGTCTCTGTGTCTCCTAAACTGCCCTGCTTTTGTTCTGTTGTCTACTTTTCGACTTGAATGAGTTTTTAAATATGCAGCTGTGATTTAATTGAATCGCTTAAGTGCAGCCACTAGATACCATTATTCTTCAAGACAAGATGGAACTATTAGCAAAAATTAAGGCGCTTTCTTTGGGTCTCAATGTTGAAAAAGACAGTTTGTCTTTTATGTGAGACTAAATGAAAAATTTCTCATCGTTCCCTTATTGAATTTTCATTTTTGGCAACTCTCTTCCACTGTAACAAAACTGAAATCAGAGGCTTGGTTTTCATCATTGAGTTTCCTGTCTAATGCAGTGCCTTAGAGGCATACTTACAGAAAAACTAGATTGATAAATAAAAAATGTAGAAGCATGTTAAAGATATAAATCTTGCTGGACTATTAAATGATAGCTACCAGTTTTCCTTTGATTCTTGTAGTGATTTAAATAAAAATGGCCCTCAGAGGCTCATATATTTGAAAATTGGCTCCCAGTTGGTTAATTGTTTAGGAAGGGTGAAGGTGTCGTCTTGCTGGAGTAGGTATATGACTGGGGGCAGATTTTGAGGTTGCAGAAGCCCAGGCCAGGCATAGTATCTCTCTTTCTGCTGCTCACAGGTAAGATGTAAGCTTCAGTGCCATGCTGACCTGGTTGCTTCCATGCTTTCTGCCATGATGGTCATGGATTAGCTCACTGAAGCTCTATGCAAGGCCCCAGTTAAATGCTTCCTTTCATAAGACCTTTGTTATGGTGCTTCTTCACAATAGAACAGTATCTAAGACAATTTTCAAGTCAAAATACATCTGGTTAATGTCATTCTTTTACATGTTCTAAGGAATTGATCATCACATGGCAAAAACTACAAGAAAACTAACCCAGAAAATTAAAGTTCTACGACTATTATTGTTTTATTAATAATCAGATGTGTGGTGATGTAATTATTTATTTAAAAAGCAATATACACAGAATACATAAGAGAGACACACACAGGGAGAGAGAGAGAAAAAGAGAAAGAGAGAGAGAGAGAGCGCGCTCATTCTGTAATCTTCTAATTATGGCTTAATGTATAAAGTTTACTTTTTTACTTTTTTAGGTGAAAGTGAAATAATTTGATTATATTTCACCTGAAATCTAAAATAAACTTCATCCAGCAAGTTCACTTTGAAAAGATAAAAGGGAAATGATGTAATATTTTGCATGTCACATTTAATTTTGCTGGTACTTTCTGTAATGGCATAGTCTCTGAGGTTTATGTTTGAGCTTTTAGAAGAGGAACTGGAGCAGTGAACGACCTCTATCCAGTTAATTCTGTTAATTAAATGAGTGAAAGAAAGGTTTAAAAGCTAAAACATTATATTTTGTATGTTCACTGTGAAATGAAGTAATGAAACTCTAAAAATGTGTGTTAGTATTTTTGATGATTTGAAATGATGTGTGAAATAACCTGATTTTCTGATGTGATACTGCTCTCAAAATAAAAGGTCCAAGCAGCATAAAATAAGATGGCTTAACAATTTGAGTCCAGATTGGGACATTGATAACTATTTACAACATTAATATTTCAAACAAAGAGCATTCACTAGAAATATGATCTCTTAAAAGTAAAAGTACAAGAATGAAGTCAAATTGTATCTTTATTTTCTTTAATCATTAAACTTGTTTAGAAAACCTTTATATTACTATCTAAATCAGTGTATGACTTATCAAAAAAACATTTATAACTCATCTATTTATAAATCTTTAATTCTGAAAACTTATTTTTTGATCAGTAAGACTGATTTCTTTATATAAGTAAGTGTGTGATAAAAATTATAGATTGAAAAAAAAACCTTTTTCAACTTTTGCCCAGAAAGAAGTAGCTATTATTATCTACTGATATACCTATGGGAGTGATTGACATGTCATATGATGGATTTTCTGGGTAATTTCTTTTAAAAAAATATTAAGAAACTTCATTTTACTCTTGATGACTGTGTAGAAAAAGAAAGGAGAAAAATGGTTCAGCACACATCACTGGGAGCAAGACTCTCTGCTGAGGCACTAGAAAACCCATTGCATTCTATATTCCTGTTGTTATGGCCTATAGTTGAGATCCTTATAGATTCACCTCTAGGCCTAAGGAAGAGTGTAAGTAGAGTCATTTTGACATTGTGATTTGCCAAGTTTTCTATAGTGCTAGAGTTTACAAAAATATAGTGGAAAGTAACAAGTGAATTAACATACTGCAAGCTTATGATTCTTTAAAAAGCTAAACTATCATTACTTTATATTTGCCAATCTATTTTACTTTTGTATAGGTTCCATATAATGAGCCAAGATTATTGAATATAAACAGTATTTATAAAATTGACAATGTATTATTTGGAGAATATACTTCTGTTATCATTCATGTTACCTACTACATATCCACCACAAAAGTCAAATTTATTCTTTCTATGTGTATACACACACACACACACACACACACAAATACTTGATTCTAATGTGATACACTGCAATAGGATACACAGAATGAAAGGAGGTGAGGGAAAGGCAAGGCATGTCACTTGTGCTCAAACTTCCACATTACACCCACAATCAGGTGTTCCGAGTGTGAAGGGAGAAGCAATTCACTGCAGCACAATGCTCCACATCTATTCACCAGCACCAGGAGCCTATGAAAACCCCTGTCTAGACAGAGCAAGCACAATATCACCACTACGTTTGTAGTATTTGGAGTTGTAATTTACATTTATAAAGGTCATTAGCTTTTGAAATTCATCTGAGAACCTATGGGCAATTTTTTTATTGTTTTATTTTTTATTTTTTTATATTTTTTGAATTTCATTTTATTTCATTCTTTTCCTTTTCTTATTTCTTTCTTTTTTTTTTCTTTCTTTCTTTTTTTTTTTTTGAGACAGGTTTTCTCTGTGTAACATCCCTAACTGTCCTGGAACTCACTCTGTAGATCAGGTTGGCTTGAAACTCAAAGAGCTCCACCTGCCTCTGTCTCTCAAGTGCTGGGATTAAAGGTGTGCACAAGTGCCTGGCCCATTTTATTCTTCTAAGTAGTTTCCTTGCATCATTGTTTAGTGTTATCTTTTCTATAATTTACTTCTTTTGTTTTGTTTTCAGGAAATTGTTTTCTGTGCATCTCTGGCTATCCTGGAACTCTGTAGACCAGCCTGGCCTTGAACTCAGAGGTCCACCTTCCTCTGACTCCTAAGCGCTAGGATTAAAGGTGTGTACCAGCACTGCACAGCTAACTTAAAATATTTTTATTCATTTACTTTTTCTTTTGTGTTGTAAGTTTAATAGTGTAAAGTTCAAGTCTTTAATCATTGGCATCCACTTACATGATAATGGTACTAGTACTTGTGTTACACACACACACACACACACACACACACACACACACACAAGCAAACAAATTTAGCTTTAAAAAAAACCCTTACAAAAGTTAATACTATGAAAGAAGTACTACCCACAGACTTAATTGAAGAAAACCAAGGGTATTGCATAAAATTGGGTGTCTTTCTTGCAGTGAAGTGGCCCAATACAAGCTAACTCAAAAATTTCCTCTTATATGAAAATGACAATGGGCTGAAAATGCGTTGTCTGTGACTCTTTTGCCTGCTCTTAGGACCCTTTCCCTCCTACTGGGCTGTCTCACTATGCCCTGATATAAGGGTTTGTGTCAAGTCTTACTGAAACTTGTTATGCATGTTTTATTGATATCTCTGGGAAGGATGCTCTTTTCTAAAGGGAAATGGAAGAGGACTGGATTGGACTTGGGGAGGGGGTGGAAGATGGGGAAACTGAAATTAGGATATACTGTATGAAAGAAGAATAAAAATTAAAGAATGTGTTACTTAGAGTAAGTATTGTCAGTACTTTGTCTTGACACAATAGTCTCATGTGAAAATAGAGCAACGAAGTAAATGTATATTAAATATTATGTCATTTTGATTAAACAAACAAGCACATAAGTTAGCTCAAACTCTGAGCTAAAGCACACATAGAAATAAAGGAGAAAAATCAGTCTACCTGCTACATCATAGGGAAGGATTTCCAGAGGCAAGGCAGACAAAAAATATGCATTTTTCAAAGCACAGATAGAAAATGCATGGAGGATAAACACATAATTATAAGATTTGTCTGATTAAACCAGAAAGAACATGGAAATGAAACATACGTGTGTGTGCAAAGTACACACACACACACATACACAGAAAGCACTGAAATTTCAAGGCAACTACATACAGAGAAAATAAAAGGCATTTTTTTAAAAGAAATGGCAGCTTCCTTTATAGAATAAAACGATAGGGTACAGCAATATTATCTTCAAATACTTTTCTGAAAATATCTTTCCACACTCAAAATGTAACAATTTGGAACAATTCTTTACATCATTAAATAACATTCTGTATGTAGGAAAGGAAAGTAGAACTCACATCATTTCTGATGATGTTTATGCTAAGAACATTTATGTTGTTGTGATCAAATACTCCGTAAAAGGAATGCAAAGAGTAAAGGTCAATTTCGCTTGAGGTTTCAGGACATTTGGTCCACGGCTAACCCCCTGTTTCTGGGCTTGTCAGGAGCCAGAACACCGGATGATGGGAGTGAGTTGCACAGGCTAACAGTTCACTCAAGGCAGACAGAAAGCAGGGAGCAGCAAACTCAAAAACACACACTTCCAGTGATCTACTTCTCTCACTTAGCTCCCATCTCCCAGAGCACCACAACCTGAGAGAATACTACACTGGAGTCTAAGATCTAACATTTCAGAATCAAAACATACCAAATTGGAACAATTATCCACTTAGTCAAATAATACCTTGTGTGTAGGAAAATGCAAATGAAAGTCCATGTGTGGATACATGGTAAATGTTTCATTCATAGAACCTCTTATCTCAGTCTTAGAGGAAACACAGTAGGAGACACAATGATCTAAGAGAAAATTTAAATCATAATTATTTGAAAGCTAATAAACTTTTATGATGTAAGATGTTTCAAAATACTAACAGTTGGTAAGGTGGTGGATAATGGAATGCTAGCCTCACTCCCAAGCAATTCTGTTGTTTGAAACATATTTCTGAGTTCCTTTATAGTTCAGTATCTTTTTCTGCAAAAATAAAAACATGCATGTATTCGACTCACAAGGATATTGTAAATAGTAAGTTAGTTAGTACTTTTCTAATTCAGAGATCAGTACCTAGTATCTTTAATGTTAGTTACTACATCAACTGAAAGTGTGAGCATTACCAAGTCTATCTGAGATTCAGTGAATGCATGTTTAAATAGCATTTTCCAGAAGCAGAATTTTTCAGTAATGTTTGTCTTGCTATGCAGGTGGCAGTGATGGAAACATCTGTGATTAGTTTAGTCTGTGTCAGTTTCTAATTCTCTTGAGGCTATAGAACTTGGTACAATTTTCCTGCAGTGTGCCTCTGCAATTACCCTCTTTTGCTGCCTCTTATTTGGTTGCATATTTCTAAAATTTACCTTTGAATAAGTAACTGACCTTCCAGAAAGCATATCAGAATTTTATGTAATTCCATGTAAACTTGTGCTTGTTCGGGAAATTAAGTTAGTATTAGATTATTTTCTTAGTCATAATGTTAAATTAGTCAGAATTAAATTCTACCAAAATCTGTATCATACTTTTCATGAGATGCAATGACTTTAAAAGACTGAGATCATTTTAAGATTATTCATTCTTAAAATTATACTTTTTCTAAGTAAGTTAAAATGAAAAATTCTTAACATGAAAATACAATCCTCAAATTAGGGCTTTTTGTTCTAATTTTCTAGACTTTTCTACTTTAGTTCCCTACAAACTAGCTAGCTCACTATTATATATGTTTCAGGGCTTATCAACTGGCATTGAACAACCAATTTGTAAGCTCATCTCTAGGGAGGGCAACTCCTCCCATTTCCAGCCTCCTCGGTTGTTCACAGTTCTTTGTGTAGAGTTATGATCTCATGGACTTTTCCCCATAAAATTTGTCCTTGTTCAGCTCACGTTTGAATGATCATGTTGGTGAGACTTTGTGGGTGCAGTCTTTTGGTGTTATTAGGAGACAGAATCTCTGGGTTTTACAATCTTCTCATTCCTTCTTCTCCAGTGTCCCCTGAGCCTTAAGTGTGGGAGTATTTCGTAGATGTATTCACAGGGACTGGGCTCTACAGCTCTGTATTTTGACAGTTTTGGGTCCCCGTAGAGGCCTCTATCTGTTCCAAAGAGAAATTCCTTTGATGAGTAGTAAAGACTATTCTTATCTATGTGTAGAAGGACAAATGTTTATAAATTATTATTAGGAGATATGCTGGTTTAGTAAATTAGTTGTTGTAGATTATCCTCCATTAACCAAGAATTCATGATTACTGAGTACTTTCCAGTACCATGCATGGTATCCCTTTTGCTAAGCAAGTCTTAAGTCCAATTGGAGGGTTATTGGTTACTGCCAAAGTATGTTTGTTATCACTGCACCCATAGAGTTATGCTGCGTTGGTGATTTATGTGTTTCATAGGCATCAAAGCTGGGTAGGACTGTATCCTGGGGTCTTGATTATCTCCCTGCTTTGGAAGGTTGCGCAGATTGAGATATGAGGATATTGTATGTGAGACAATTCCTTTCCTTACTGTTCCCTATTTCTGTTTATTCTCCATTGCCTTAAAATTATAGATCTAGTGCTACATGAGTGAATTTCCAATTTTTTTAAAGATTATATATGATATAAAAATTAACTCTGTGTTGCTGAGACAGCATTTCAAATGTGAAAGTATTTCTCATATTCCCAATTTGGAGAATCTCTATAATTTTTATTGTTATCATAGAGTTGAGGAGAGTGACATTTAATCATTTCTTTTTTACTTGTATCTACACTGCATAATATGTTAGATTTTAAGTACTTTTATTATTTTCTACAGCTAGTAAATGCCTTTCTTTCTCCTTTTACTTTTTCTTTACTTAATTTCCATTCAATCGAATTGTATTGTATATTTAAATTCTGGTTTCATATCAGTTATTCTTTTTACTTGTTAAAATATAATTGATTAATCAGATATATTGATTTAAAAGTTTTTTCACACATCACTGTTAATGTTCATTAACAATGGACACAGCGAGAGGAGGAGTAGATTTCATATCCTCCTATATCTGAAGAAGACAAAACAACTTGAACTTATGCTACTGTGTCAGTTTTTGAGGAGAAACATTCCCTAACAACTGCATCTGAGATTTTATCTCATAGAACCATGAAAGATCACAGACATATCTCTGCTCCCATGAGAAGAGAAGTTGTAGAAAATAATTCTATGGCCATTGGTCATCATAAAGGAATCATTGCCAGGTTTGAGTGGTGTGACAGTTCAGCACAGAGCACCATAGAGTAGAGCTCTAACACTCAGTTCCTTGTGGCAATGCTCTACCAGTAAGACTGTGCCTTGGAGCAACTGACTCATGCCTCTCAAACAGAGGAATTTGGTTTTATAAGACAGAACACAGACACTGAAGAGCAGATTTAGAAAACGATTCTCATTTTATGCAAACAAACAAATAAATAAAATACATAAATTAGAGGCCGTTTCTCCTTTAATAGAAATAAAAGCCACATTCCAAACAAAGGCTCATAAATGCAAGCCTGTTGCATCAATTCGACTGGAAATGCTAGCTGACTCGTGAAGTGAGTGTTTGGTGCTGGCAGTGGCTCTGAAGCCTTTGTGTTCTTGGTAAACATTTGCCAGGCTCTTCAGTTACTCTGCTGTCAATGGACTCAGCACATAATAAACAAATGGGTGACAGAGAAGCAATTAGAAGTTTGTATGTATAACTTAGTATTGTGCTTTATTTTCATTTTTCTTTTATTTTTACATGCTAATGTAAGTAAGCAGCCTCTATAATGTGGATCTACTACACAAATGATGACAAGTGACAGATTTTTCTTTGAGGCAGCACAGATGTGATTTTTGTTTCCACTCTAATGCATATATCCACATTCTTTTTGACGCATGGGCTGAAGAATATAACTTCTGGGCCAATGCTAAGACTCTTCATCATGAGGACAAATCATACCAGAGATGTAGTGTCAGAGTTGTGAATAAGGGAATAATCATTATCTAATGAGAAAAGTGGGCACTGGGAAGACATGAAAGCAATAATGCTGTCAGTGCATCTCTGTCTCCATTTCCTTATTCCTTATTCTTGGCTTCAAGAATAATTGTGAGTGTGCATATTTCTCTCAGAACTGATATGCTAAGAGAATTAACCTGCCTTCCTGGAATCCTCACTCTGTATTCTGAGATGAAGCCTGAGTTGGGGTTACTAGACAACTTATCTCTAAGGTATCCATTAAAACTGTCCAGCAGATACCCTGAGATCAGTGTCCCCACTGTAAGAGTCTCACTTTTCACTGTCTTATTTTCAAGAAACGCGGAGAAAAGTTTGGCTTGATTGTAGTCATTTTGGCTTGGAGTTTAAATATATTTTTAATATCAAAGCTAAGATATCATCAATTCACTCTACTTATTCAAACATCACATTCTAAATAAACAGAAAGCAGATGTCAAACACTAGTGGGGCTACAAACAAACTATTATTTATCTTTTGTGTCCATATTAAGCAAGATTATAAAGCCATATAATAAACCTGATCCATTAGTGAGGCATCTTTCCAACACTCTTGTTAAGCATTTATACTATGCTCACCATTAGGGAGAGGCTATCAAAACAGCACTATAGAAAATAGCACAAAATACTCTGCTTCTGAAATAAGGAGTTGAAGACTCAGATCTATATCCGAAATTTTTATGACATAACTGTAATTATTCAGCCACGGATAAGACTGCACTTCCGGGTTCTAAAGGCAGGCATGTGCAGACTGGCCCTCAGGCACAGAGGGCCCCACGTGACCCATGATATATGACTCAGCTAAAACCCTTGTGCACATGTGTGAGTCGCCCTTCTGCGTCATCAGTGTATAACATAGTCACGCCAAATCCCTGTGTGCATGTGCTAGGCTCCTGGGGACGCACACCGATCCCCAGGCCTGTACATACCCCTTATAATAAACTCCTAAGCAGGTTTGTTTGTGTCCCTTGCTTCCTTCTCACTTGAGCCAGGTAATTTCAATAACAAAGAAACCAGAATTTTTATATGTGTATTCTCAAACTTTCTCTCATCTCCTCCCACCCCAATTCTTATGGGGTCTATGCAATCTTTTAAAAAATACAAATTCTTGAAAGAAAAGACAACCTGGACAAAGTAGTAAAATGTGATCATCTGTCTGTCACGTCTCACAGCGTCCCTAGCCTAGAGAATTCTCAGTATGTGCAGCAGACCATAGACTTCAGCTCTGGGGGGAAAAGCCTGGACTTAGATATTTCTGAATTGTGAACAAACTTTTCACAGCAAATTTATGCAGGAGATACCTGAGAACCCAGCAGGGTTTTAAGCTTTTTTTTCCTATGGTAGAGTTTGTTTTATTTCTTAATGTAACAGTGTTTCTATGCACATTATTTGTAGAAGAACACATTTAAGTCTCTGCCTGGACACATGCTGAACAGAAATGGTGGAGTCTTGCTCATACACAGCGGGTACATCATGACTGACCCCCTCCATGCCTCTGATTTAGTAACAGTTACCTCTCTTCTTTCCAACTTTTAGCTCCACCTTTTCTTTCCTTTACCTTTCATTTTATTTGTCATCATCGTCTAAACCGTATGTGATTCCTGTGCACCCAGAAAATTGACAACTATGGACCAGTTACAAGTTGTTATGGATAATGTTCAGGAAAAAAGCTAAACAAAGGAGATTAGATTCAGAGTACTAGTTTTGAAAAAAAAAGGGAAGGGGTGTGCTATGGAACAATGGTCTTGTACCCTGTAAAGATTTGTTACTTGTATTGGTTTAATAAATTGCTGATTGGCCAGTAGCCAGGCAGGAAGTATGGGGGAGGGGGTGACCAGAGGCTCAGTCTTTAGTCATCACCCAGATGCAGAGGAAGCAAGATGAGAATGCCTCATTGATAAAAGGTACCAAGCCGTGAGGCTAACACAGACAAGAATTATGGGTTAATGTAAGATGTAAGTGTTAGCTAGAAAGATGCATAAGCTCTTGGTCAAGCAATATTGTAATTAATACAGTTTCTGTGTGATTATTTTGTGTCTGGGCTGCCAGGAGAAGCATGAACAGTCTCTGCCAACACTGTTAGCTTGGACAGACAGCATGGAAGACTACATACCCAAATACAACTGTTATACACAAACTCTACGCTATGGTAGAAAATGAAGATGGAAACCTGAAATTAGGTGAGTATGAATGGAGAGGGTAGAACTTGGAGGAGTTGAGTGAGAGGAATACATATGACCAAAAAGTACTAAATGAAATTCCCAAAGATATATTAGAAGATATTTAGAATTAAGCTGCAAGATCTGTGAAAGTCCATTTCAGTCACTTCTTTGGGACTTTATATTTAAGCATTGAGTGTGTGTGTGTGTGTGTGTGTGTGTGTGTGTGTGTGTGTGTGTATCTGTGGACGTCTTCATCAAACTTAGGTGTCTTTTTTACTGTTTTCCACCACATGTTCTGAGACAAGTTCTCTGACTGAAACCACAGCTCATCAATTAAGTTAGACTTGTCCTGCATCAAACTTCAGGATTCCACTTGTCTCTATGCTCTGTCCTTCGTACTGGTGTCACAGTCTTATTCCACTATCATCTCCTTAGTACTGGAGTCACTTACTTGTACCATCAAGTCCTTAGTGGTAGGGTCACAGACCTTCACCATCATGTCCATAATCCTGGGGTCACAGACTTGCACCATCATGTCCATAGTGCTGAGGTCACAGTCTTGCACCCCTGTGTCCTCAGTGTGGGAGTCACAGATATGCACCACTGTGACTGGCTTTTCCACGGGTTCTAAAGTTTGTCTCTTCTTCTCCAATCATGTAGCAAGCACAGTACACACTGACCTATGTCTCCAGCCCTGTATTTTGCTTTTAAAGTTTTGGAAAAAATTTTTGAAATTACATTTTGACACCTTTGTCAAAAATTAATGTAACACAGCTATGTGGCTTTTATTCCTTATCTTCCATGATATTTTACTGATTACTTGCCTTCTCTGTGCTTAGACTTCCCTGTCTTTCATGCCTCTGTAATATAGTTTGAGGTCAGGTAATATGATACCTACTTAGGATCTGTTTTGACTGCTTTGGCTATTCATAGCCATTTGTGTTTCCATGTAAATTTTAGAATTGTTTATTCTAGTTCTGTGAAGATCTCATTTGAATTTTGATAGGGGTTGAATTGAATATGTAAATCACGCTATGTAGAAGGTCATCACCACAGTATCAATTCTATCAGTCCAGGAGCCACGCCAATCTTTCTATCACCTAGTGTTTTCAATTTCTCTCTTTCTTTCTTTTGTTGGTGCTTTCAGTGTTCCCTTGTAGAGATCTGTTCACTCCTTTGTTAGAGATACTCTTGTTTTTTAAATTGAAAACAGAACCTTTTCTCACATGACATATTCAGACAATATTTTCCTCTCCCTTCACTCTACCCAGTTCCTCTCTACTTACCCTCTTTTCTGGATACACTCCTTATCTATCGCTTATTAGAAAAGAACAGGCTTCTATGAGATAATATTCAAATACAGTTATAAATCATGAAATATAAGGTATATTTTTACTTTACTTTTCTGAGTTATTGTGAATAAGAGATTTTTCCAATTTCCTCTCATAAAATGTATTATTGATATTAATTATTGATTTTTATAAGTCTTTTTGCATCCTGAACATTCACTAAAAATGTTGATCTGATCACAGACTTTTATGATGGAGTCTACAAAATCTTCTAAGCATAGGATCTGCAACTAGGGATAGTTTAAGTTTTGTTTCCAACTTTAGTTGCTTTAGTAATTTGTATCTTGCTGCTCTAAGACTTTAATAAGCATGGACAATGAGTAGAGGGAGTGGGCACTTTTGTCTCATTTGACTTTTTGAGGAAATGTCAATTTTTTTCAATTTAGTATAATATCTGCTATCAAATTGCCATATATACCTCAGATTATATTGAGATAGTTTCTGGTTATCCCTAGTCTCTTTAAGGATTTTATCATGAAGGTGTATTGAATTTTATCAAATACCTTTTCTGTGTCTATTAAGACAATCATGTCACTCCTTTTAAGTCTACTTTTATAGTTCATTATGTTTAATTATTTGTATATTCTTGATCAATCTTCACTTTCTTTTATTTAATTAATTAATTTATTTATTAAAAATTTCCACCTCCTCCCCACCTCCCTTTTCCCTCCCCTTCCCCATCTCCCCCTTCCTTTCTAGTCCTAAGAGCAGTCAGGGTTCCCTACCCTGTGGGAAGTCCAAGGTCCTTCCCCCTCCATCCAGGTCTATAAAGGTGAGCATCCAAACAAACCAGGCTCCCACAAAGTCAGTCCATGCAGTAGAATCAAAACCCAGTGCCTTTGTCCTTGGCTTCTCAGTCAGCCTTCATTGCCAGCCACATTCAGAGTGTCCAGTTTGATCACATGCTCCATCATTTCCATTTAGCTGGCCTTGGTGAGCACCCATTAGACCAGTCCCACTGTCTCAGTGGGTGGACGCACCCCTCGTGGTCCTGACTTCCTTGCTCATGTTTTCACTCCTTATGTTCCTCCTTTGGACCTTGGGAGCTAAGTCCAGTGCTCCAATGTGAGTCTCTGTCTCTATCTCCATCCATCGCCAGATGAAGGCTCTATCACCATAGAATCTTCACTTTCTTAATATGATTATATGTATTGCATGTTTTTGTGTAGTTTATCATGTATAAATTTGTTAGTGTGAGTGGGCACATGGATTGTGACTGTATGAGTATATGTGTGTATGAAATACATCTATTCATGGTCTTTCTCAACCTTTATTTTTGGAGACAATGTCTCACAGCAAGGCTGAAGCTCACTAATGATTAGAATGGTTGGTCAATGAACTTTGTGCTTTAACTGTCTCTGCCCTTTCCCTCATCTCCATTAAATCTGGCAGTGGTTTTACAGGCATTTACCACTATAGTTGGCTTTTTGGTAGATTCTGAGAACTGAATCCAGACTCTCCTTCTATTTGTCAACATCATCTCTGCAAACCAGTTCATGTGATCTTGAATTTGGTTTGCAAGTATTTTATTGAGAACTTTTGCACCTGAGTTCATCATGGAGATTGGTCTATAGTGATTTTTTTTTTACTTTGTTGTTGATTGTTTGTTTGTTTTTGTTTTATCTTTATCTTACTTTTAGATAAAATATACTGGTTTGTAGAATGCAGTGGTTTCCATTCTTCTGTATTTTATGGAACAGTTTTAGAACTGTTGGTATGAGATCTTCCTCAAATGTTTGGTAGAACTCAGCAGTGTGTCTGTCATCACTGGGCCTTTCTTTGTGGGCAGACTTTTCATTACTGCTTCTCTCTCACTGTTTTCTATGATTCGGTTTAAATTGCTCATATCTTCTGGTTTAATACTGGCAGGTCATATGAGTTTAGGGAATCATCACATTGGGAAAAAGACAGCTTATTCAATAAAAGATGATGGAAAAGCCTAGATATTTACTTGCAAATGAGTAAAAGTAGATCTGTATCCCCCACCTTGGTAAAAAAAAATATCACACTGGACCAAACTCCTTGAATTAAAACCTAAAATGTTGGGACTGCATAAACGAAAACACAGGGGCACACTTTAGGACAAGCAACAAAGTTCTAATGGGACAGAATAGCACACAATTTGACAGGTGGGATCACGTGAAATTAAAATCTTTCTACATAACAAAAACCACTTTTAACAGAGTGAGAAGGCAGCTTGAAGAATGAGAGGAATGCTTTACCAGGTCCCTTTCAGATGAGAGGTTTATGCCTAGACTCCACACAGAACTTCAAAAATTAGGCACCATAAATGATGAAAATTGAAGTTCCGTTAACAGAACTAATAAATAAAACACAAATTTCTCTAAAAAAAAGAGATAGATGCAAAAAATTACATTTAAGGCTCTATATCCTTTTCCATTCGGGAAATGAAAATTAAGCTGCTTTTAATTTTTCTCTTCCACCAGTCAGCAGAGTATTCATCAGCAGTACACATGACAAGTGTCAGGGAAAAGGAGAAGGTGGAGAGAACCCACATTCACTGTTGTGGAGTTAAAACTTTACAGCCAATGAGGAAATCAATGTGGAGTTTTCTCAAAAAGCTTTCAATAGAACTACTGTATGACATAATTACACTGTTTGGGGGCTTAGGTTCAAATTACTCTCTTTATTACATATATAAATAAACATCAATGTCTTTTGCTGTTTTTTTCATAATATTTAGGATATTAAATTTGTTTGCATCTCCATCAATAAAAGAATGAATAGACAGTAAAAATACGATACACACACTCAAGATTTCATTTAGTCATAAAGAAAACAGAATATGAAATTTGCAAGAAAATAGAAAACATTGTATAACAAAGGTAACCAGGTTCAGAAAGGCTAAGATACACATATAAGTGTATAACAGCAATTAATGAAAAAATAAACCATGATTTTGAAAAAGAGAAAAAAGGGTATATGACAGGATTCAAAAGGAGGGAAGAGAATGAGGAAAAATATGTGATTGTATTATAATCTTAAAAGAAATAGTTATAAAATATTAATAAAAATAGCTTTTGATGTGGCCTTACATACTAATTTTTATGTACATGTATTTTTGTAGGAGTCAGTGTTGATACACACCAGGGACTTAGAGAGGGATCATAGCATTGAAGGAGGTAGTTAGGAAATGGGCCTGAGAGTGTGATGAAATGCAGGGTAGGAAAGTAGAAAGAGGAATACTGGAGACAGGAGAACAAAGTATGTTTGGAGATTGGAAAAATATGTTCGGATTGTTAGGTTTAATCAACCAAAACTATGTATATATGAAAATGCCATTTTTAAACATGTTATTTTGTATGATAATAAAAAAAACTAAAATATATTAAACACATTAAGTGTAAGTGATATAAATCTGAAATATTTGATGATAAGTCTCTGAAATTTCATTCATGTATTCAGGGATGAGACGACTGCTTCAATAATCAAATTCAAAAGGAGATGCCAGTTCGTGTGTGAACATGCCATTAGGTGCCTGCTGTGAGACTGTACTTCATACATAAGTTCTTGAATAATGATTTTTTAAACTTAAATATTGTAAATACATAGTATTAAAATTAGTCTATTTTGTTTCCTTCCAATATTAATAATAAATGTGTTTATAATTAAGAAACTGAAAATGTATTAATGTCTTAGTTTGTTAAAGAGCTCTTTAAAAGCATATTTAAATGTTTTTCTTTCAGAACATTAGAACACTCTTATTTTTGTAATTATTCAATTCCTAACTGCCAAACTGCTTTTTCATTGCTATAAAAAGTTTTCTTCCTAATCTATTCAGATTCATTCCATTGTGTTGGAAGGCGAACTGGAGAATGAGGTAGAATTTAAATATTAAAACTGATTTTACATGATAATGTCTTTCCTGTCACTGTTTCTTCCTCAATTACTTTTTTTTCTCTGTGTGCCCTCACTTTTGTCTTCTGAGCCAGGCAAGCCTTTGTGTCCTGTGCTCTTATTTCTCTTGATTGTTTCCATGTCATGAGGCAAGGAGGAGATTACTCTGGACTGAAACTTGAATGACATTTTTCTATCCTTTTCTTCCTCTCACTTCTACAGAGTGTTAATGCCTTGAAAGATTTCATCATTGCTAAGTCGATCTGTGTCGCAACAGTGTTTTTAATGCTGTATTTAGTTATTTACTGTGTCTTCAAGAGAGCGTTAGGGATTCTGGGCAAAACAATTTGCATTCCATGCTTGTCTCTTTGATTTTTTTTGAAAAACTGTATCATATGCCTTTTAAAGCATGAGGCTTCCCTGCTAAACTTTTAGCCAAAGTGTGTTCTTTTGTCTTTGCAGTTTTTCAGAATGTGTTCCAGGGCCCCATGCTGCTTTCTTCTCTTCACTCCTCTTTTAATGAGCAGAGGTCAATGTCCACCCCAGCTGCTCTGCTGAGCTTCTGAGCTCACCCTGCACCTGCCTCCTTTTGAGTTCTTTCCTCAGATCTTTGGCAGGGCTACCGATGTGCACAGAGTAGACAGACAAGGCAGAGGGGCAGAGGATCGTGCCTCTGTACTTGCAGTGCTCTGAAGATGCAGAGCTGAAAATTACACCTGCAAGATGTAATGCAAGTCATTCATTTTTGTTGACAGCCCCCTAAATGACACAGATTCTAGTTGTTGTTTTTCTTTCTTCTAGCACTTTGTATTGACTATTCATTCACCATTTGGGGTGTAGTGTGTATTTTTCTTTCTGATGGAGATTTTTGATCTGTGATTCCACTGAGGAATGCAATTTGCCATGGGCACAGATAAAAAGGAACATAATTAGAGAAAGACTTTTAAAGGCATCACAGATCAGCGGACAGATTGCCTCCTCAGCACAGAAAATCTGACACAAATATGATTATGGTGGAAAGCAGTGAAGACAGGGGTCACTCACATCTGAAGGTGTGGTTCTCTCATCCATCTACACTTTTGCCATGGAAAAATATCATTAGTTCGCAGATTTCTTTCTTTATACTTGGCAAATTATTTTTCATCAGAATGTAAAGATTCAGCTAGGAAACAAGTTATATAGGCTAAATATCGTCACTTTTACTTACAAATTAGCCATACAACTTACACTGCATTTTGATTTTAAGATACACTAAAAATTGATGATGATGATTATCAGATACCTCTGCTATGCTTATTATTAAGATGTTTTTTTATAAAGTAACTCACAAAATGTTTAATTATGACTTTTTATTCAAGATTTGTAGTTGGCAGCTGCCTCTTTTGTGTTCATGCTGGGGTACAGAGTGACATTAGAACAGGTCTGACATGTGTAAATACTTTCACAGTATCTTTTAGAATGAATGACTAAATGATCCCAATCTCTGTTAGCCTTGTCACTATCACCACATCTGTACTCTATGTTTTCCAGGCTTTCCATTTGCATGTTTTTCCCATCTGTAACTTGAGAATGACAGACCTCTTGATTAGCTTCCCACATATTAAATGTGGTAGCTTTGGGACATTAAGATACTCATCATAATAAAACAGATAATTTTCAGGTTAGCTTAGTTATTACATCGCCACATACTGACTCTACTTAATTAAATATAATATTACTCAAAAATCATAACAAGCATAATTTGACTATTTCTTTTTATTGAATGAACATATATTGGATAACCTGATAATGTTTCTACAACAATACTTAAAGTATTATTAGTCAAGGGTATTCTGCTAAAGTTACTTCAAGCATCATCAGTACGGTCAGACTAGGTAATTCTTTATGTCTATTCTCTTAAAATATTGTGAATTCTATATACATTTTAATATTTAAAGGCTTTCATATTTCAGTATTGGTGATTGGTTTAGAAGTTTTGCATATATTATTCACATGCCCTGCTGCTGAGTCATGCACCAATTCTATTGAAATGCTTGTTTTGAGATGGTGTCTCCAGATGTTGCCCTGCTGCTGAGTCATGCATCCAGTCCTATTGAAATGTTTGTTTTGAGATGGGGTCTCCAGATGTTGCCCTGCTGCTTCTGATCCTCCTCCTTCTAGAGAAGCTGGGATTACAAGTACACAAACCCAGACTGTAAAACATTTTTATTGCTTTTCTCTGTCTCTAAAACATAGTATATATGAATTAAAGAATCTCTGTTAAGTACAGAACATGAAATACCTTAAGTTACTTCCAGCAGTAACTTGCCAAATCTAACAACTTGTAGCCATTGAATGTCATAAGAACACAGAGCCAAGAACCTTTAGTTTTAGGAAATTAGCAATATTAAAATGTTAGAAATTTAGAAATGTTAACTGTAGGAAAGTATTGAATGAGGAAGACTGGGATCTAGACGCAGATGTATTTGTTTCTGAACTCATATTCTTTCTATTGTGTCATATCTTTTTCCTCTGATAATAAATACAAGTTTCTCATTTGTACTAGCTTTCACTTCATAATATTGACAGTGACCAAACACCATAATTCTTTCCTGGTTGTTCATAATGACAGAGAATGATACATATACTTTCTGGGTTACTAATTTTGACATGAGGACAGAAGACAAATAAATTTTATCAAAACTAAAATCATCTACCGTTCCCTATTTAACTAATGATTGTGTGTGTTTGTGTACATATGTGTGCGCACGTATATGTAATTTGTAGGAAGGCAGATATATATGCAGATATAAATAATCAATTTGTATAATGAAGCTTGTGAAGAATGTTCTGTGTGTCACATTCATCCATTTGGACATGCAAGAATGAGCATGTTGTTCCTATATAAAAGATAAATAGTTGTATCTTAATGGAGCTGGAAAAGTTAGGAAAAAAAGCATTACAGAAAAGTCTACATGGAGAATGCATCTTCTACCATTACTGCTCAATGCCGGCATAAAATAAAGTCTAGAAGGTAAACATATTTTTTAAACAAATTTTTGTATTAAAATAACTTACTCTACTAGTGTCTTATTTTAACTTACTTATACCTTTTCATATAGGTATTTTGAATTGTTTACCCAAATTTCATATACTTTGAAAAGAAGCCTTCGTTATTTAGCACTTTAAAAATGTCTGGCCATAAACTTCTTCAGAGTTAGCATCTGAAAGTTTAGTAAAGATTTGAGAGACTCCTTTTCTGAACCTGCTGTGCTTGAGAGTAAGGACTGGGAGTGTGAACATGTGTTATGAGAAGTCAGGGAATAAGGACACTGTTTGCTTATTCTATCTACAGTTGCAATGTTGGTAGTTCTTTATTGAGTTTGCATTATATTGCTTTTATTGTCTCGGCTATTTTGTAAACTTGGTTTGTAAATTTGACATTTAAATAATCCTATAAGTTAATATTATTTCATATCTCTCTAATTCTTTATCTATCTCTCTATCTATCTATCTATCTATCTATCTATCTATCTATCTATATATGTGTGTGTGTGTGTGTATATATATCTTCATAGAATATATATATATATATATATATATATATATATATATATCTTCATAGAATACTAGGCAGGCAAGAGTTAAGTTTGGTAGTAGCCAAATGAAGGAAAATCATATCACAGGCAAGATTTTTCAATTCTGAGAGTTTAGAACCACGGAGTAGGCATTATGTCACAAACCTGCCTCCACTGAAGTAAGCTAAAAAAAAATTAGTTAGATAAATTTACAAAGAAACTTCTTCAAAAATAAGTGAACTACAATAAGGAAGATGATGGAAGCATATATTCAGTTATTCTTTCAGCTCTAGGACCCCACTTGGTGTAGAACTGAGCAGGCCCTGTGCTTGCTGCTCTAATCTCTGTGAGTTCATATAAGCCTTGCTCATGTTGATTTAAAGGATCTTTTTTTCCTTGCTATTTTCTACCTCTTCTGGCTCTTACACTCTTTCTGCCTCCTCTTTTCTTTAAGGGTTCCCTGAGTCTTGAGTAGAGGGCTTTGTCTAGAGATATCCTGTTTAAGGCTAAGTGGGTCAGCTTTTCTCACTCTCTGTATACTGTCTTGCTGTGGCACCCTGTATTTTTTTATTTTTTTCATTTGCTGTAGTAGGGAGTTTCTTTGATGATGGTTAAGCAAGGTATTAATTTGTGAGTATAGCAGATTATAACTAGGAGTCAATTTATAGCTACTTTTAAAAAATATAATTAGTATTTGTTATTACCTGAAGCCACATATGGTAACTAGTATCAGGCTTTTGGTCACTCAAGCAGTGCCAGGTATGGATTGCATCTACTATAGTGGGACATAAGTGAAATCAATATAGATTGGTTACTCCTACAAGTTTTGGATCACCATTGTACTTAGCAAATCTTGCAGGCAAGAAATCATTGTACCAAAGGGTTTGTGATTGAGTTTTTTTTTCTCCTTTGGTAGCATAAACAAGTAAGTTCAAGCACCAAATGTGGTAGAATATAGGGAATAAGTCTCTATGCAGGCACCAATTCTAGTTATCCTTGGTCAATGAGTTGTATAGATTTTTTTCTTAAACAATATGGCCTGACAGTTTGTGGAGAGCAACCTTTTGTCTTGGTTGTTGGGAATTCCCATGGGATCTCTCTGGTCAACAATTCAATTAGATATAATCTAATCACAGCTCTGGCAGTTTCACTGGTTACAAGATAGGGCCAATTGGATTCTGTCTTTTCATTATTTGAAGATTTCATTTAGATCACCTTCAAATATTTGAGGAAGGTTTTTTTTGCTTTAAGTTTCCATACTATTTCTCAAATGGTGTTCCATTCTAGAATCCCAGTTCAATCATAACTATTTCTTCTATTTTCCTCTCAGTCATTTGAGATTCATTGTTTTAGAATTCTCTGTTTAGATCTGAACCCCATTTTAAATTGGGTTATTTGGTTTATTCATACCTAATTTTTAAGTTCCTTATACATTTTGGATATTAGTCCTCTATCAGATGTGTACTTGGTAAACATTTTTCCCTATTTTGTAGGCTGGCACTTTGTCCAAATGATGGTGTCCAGCACTGTGCAGAAACCTCTCAGTTTTGTGAGTTCCTATTTATTAATTTTTGATCTTAGTACTTGTGCTATGTTCTGTTAAGAAAGTATTTTCTTATGCCAATGACTGTAAGGCTTTTGTCCTCTTTGTCTTCTATCAGGTACAGGGAATCCACTAAAAAGTAATTACTGCCTTTAAATATTTTACATTGGCTGTGGTTTATTTGTACATTGATACAAAGTTGAGATTATTTTTGTTAGAACATGTTGTACATACATTTCTATTCTTTTTAAGGTATGGTACCTATACAAGCCATTTAACAATGAAATGCAAATTTCTGGCCCTTGAAAGTTATTATTATCAACTATTTAAGAAATACGAAAATTTAGGCTAGCAACTAGTTGCCTATTACAATCGAACTTGCAGTCCTAATATGAACTTATATACCTAATACGTATGTTTTCAAAGTCAAACAAGGATATATTTTAGATAGACAGGTTATCTTTAAACACTTCAGAAATCTACAGAATATGGCATTGAAGAAGTTTTAATAACATTGGTTCTTTTCCTTTTATGAAAATTAGACAGAAAAGGGGAGATAATGTGGGATATCCTTCTGTATATGTGTTGCTCTAATTGGTTGAGGAATAAAGCTTTTTTGATCAATGGCTTAACAGAGTAAAGTCAGGCAAACAGAATTATACAAAGAGAGTAGGTGGAGTCAAAGAGATGCCATGTAGCTGCCAAAGAAGAAGAATACCAGATCCTTAACAGTAGGCCACAGCCTCATGGTGATACCTAGATTAATATAAATGGGTTACTTTAAGATGTTCGAGCTAGATAAAAATATGCCTAAACCACTGGCCAAAGCAATGTTGCAATTAGTATAGTTTCTGTGTGAGTATTCAGGTCTGGGCAGTCTGAAAGAAATGTGCAGCCTTCATTTACAAAAGTGTCCACAAGAGAGAAGAATGTGATGTAGGAGGGTCATCTGTCTATGTGTTACTTTTATTGGTTAATAAAGAAACTGCCTTGATTTTTGATAGGACAGCAGCTTAGAGAGGCGGAATAGACAGAATAGGATGCTGGGAGAAAGAAACAGAGTCAGGCAGACGCCATGGAGCCTGCCACTAGTTCAGACATGCTGAATCTTTCTCGGTAAGCCACCACCTCATGGTGCTACACAGATTATTAGAAATGGGTTAATCAAGATATGAGAATTAGCTAATAAGAGGCTAGAACTAACGGGTCAAGCAGTGTTTAAATGAATACAATTTGTGTGTTGTTATTTTGGGTATAAACTAGCCCGTCCAGAGCCAGGAGGCAGGAAAGCGGCCTGCTGCTCCTTTTACTACAAGAATGGACTGTATTCAATAATGATCTGCTTAGTCCCCTGGGAATGGGTGCAGAGAGGAGGGAAACAAAGTATCATGTGGTCTGCTTCATGGATAAGAATAAGATTTGGATAGAGAGGTGAAGATTTAAAGTTGCCCTACCTAGTCCTTTGGCAACCCAGGGAATACCTGCTGTACTTGGAAACTGACATAAATCATTGAGTCGGGGGAAAAGAATTTAGGAGGGAATGATCTATGAGTAGGGGGAAGAGAATTTAGGACTGAATGATCTATGTGATCCACTAGAGATGGGAGAGGAGAAAAGGGAGGCTGCGGCAGATGCTTTGCTACAGAGTTGGTGATGAGATAGGTGATTGAACTTGGAGAAACTGAAGGAGAGGTTAAAAAAAAAACAACTCTGCAATCAGCCTACTTCCTTCAGTGGCTGGAGTGCGGTTGTTGTCTTTAATAATAATATACATCTCCATACAGGTTTCTCTTTTCTCCGAAAGGAATTTGTTCTCTTATTCTCTAACTTCTTCCTTAGAATTTTTGTGTTTTTCACTTCACACCTATAATATTTTTCTATTTTGTCTATCATATGTTTTGGAATCCATTTCATTTTGTTTACAGTATTATATAGTTTAGGTGGCTTAATGCTCACTTGGTGTATTTGCAGTTTCAGAGCCATCATAGTAGAACAAAGATTCCTGACAATCTTTGTTCATGAGACTCTATCACCATTTCCATTTAATAAAAATCAAGGTGTGAAACTTTTCAAAGCTTGTGAGATCTTACATTTTATCATGACTCTTTCCTTAAAGACATGCATTTTACAAATAAAGTATGTGAAATATTTTTATTCTGCCTTAACATGTTATATTTTTATCAAAACTGAATCTGTAAAGTTGGTTATGATTTAACAATAAATTCCTTGCAACATATAAAACCTAACTGCAAGCATATACCTGTGTCAGTCAACCACAATAGCTTACTCACTATTAGAACAAAGATGTATTTATTTTCTTTTATTAATAAAATTTAATGCATTCAAACCACACATTTAAATTATTTAATTAGATGAAAAATAGGCATAAAAAGAATAGATAGATTTACTTAGATATAAGTCCATATAAAATGCATATAAATAGATGAAACAATATTAAAAGCTTTATTGAAGCATTTTGCAGAGAGGATCCTTTCATTTTAAATGTACAACTAAATATCTTTTAATATTGCTCCCTACCACTTGTGTTAATTTAATTTCTGATATTATGATGAAATATCATTACAACAAGAAACTTGGGAAAGAAAGAAATTATTTTATTTCACAATTCCAGGTTATAGTCTATCTTTCTGGCACGTCATAGCAGCAGGAGCTTGAGGTTGCTGGCTTTGTCACATCTATAGACAAGGGAAGAAAAGCATTCTCACTTCTTCACAGCTGCTTTGTGTTCAACTTGACTTCCCTACTATTGTACCATCAGAATCCTCTGCCTAGGAGTAGGTGCCACCAACTGTAGCCTTGGTTCTCACCATAGCGCTATTCAGTGTAGACAATCTCTCATGGAGATTTTGTTTCCAAGTCATTCTATGTTGTGTTAAGCTGAAAATTAAAACTAATGATAGCATCAAGTGATGTAATCATCATCACTATATATCCTTTTTGAATGTTTTCACACCCTTCCCTGATAAGTTTCCTAATGTGCATATGTATGTTTTTACCTCACTATTACTCCAATGCATCTATTACTTTACTTATTGTGTGTATAGTTTTTCATTCTCTGGAAATTTTATATAAATTATATCATACAATATGTCTTTGGCTTCTCTCTCTTAGCATTGCATTGTGGCATTCACCTAAGATGTAGCTGTCTCAGTTTTCTGTCTTTGTTGTGGATGGGTTGTGGTTCATGATATAGATAAATTATCTTTTTCCTATTCATTAACTGGGTGAGGAATATTTGTGTGGTTTTTAGTTCAAGTCTATTTTGATTGATATTGCTATGAGCCTTATACATAACTTGACTCAAATGTAAAGTTTTGTATGGATATAGTATTCTGGATACATAGCTATGATCATATATGATCTTTTAAATTAAACTTTTGAAGAAAATGTCCACCTTTGCTACAAGGGTTGGTCTTTATATGATATTCCCATTAATGATTTGAAGTTCATCTTTGTACACCTGGCACATTTGCTGTTTTTCTGCCTGATTTATTATAGTCATACTGGTATGGATAAAATACTATTGAGTAGTCAGTTTTCATTTGTATAATAGTTAATGATTATTAAAGTATTTTCAGGTTCTTGTAGTCATTTATCTTCTTCATTAAATGCTTATTTACTTTATCTATCTTGCTAAAGTTTATTAATTCTTTGAAAAACCTAGATCCAAGTATTTAATAAGATGCATTTTGCAAATACTTTCTGAATATTTTCATAATTGGTTTTTTCAATTCAATAATAGAGAATCTTTAAAAAGCATGTATATGTGAGCAGGAGAGGTGGCTTTCCTGTTAGGAGTTCTTGTTCTTACAGAGGACCTAAGATCAGTCCACTGCCCCCCTTTTTGAGGGTTCACAACTGTGAACTCTAGCTCTAAGGGACCCAACAACATCTTCTTTTTCCTTCCTCAGTCAACTGTACATGTCTGGAATGCACAGAAATACACAAATGTAAAAATACCATTTAAAACAGCTTATGAATTTGGGAGGGAAAAATTAGGATGAGATAGGGCAGAAAGGGAGGAAAGGGAATAGGAGTAGATTTGATCAAAACATTATATAAAGATATGAAATTTTCTAGCAATTTAAAAGTAAAATGAAATATTCTATTCTATATGTGTCTTGAATAAGTTTTTCCCCCTAATTATATGTGAATTGAAATGGTAATTGCAAACTATGTTTTCCCGGAAAATGCTTGACATTTGGTTTCAACACCTTTTGTTTGAATGTGCACAGGCTTGTTTTCCTCTTAATTTATTAGCATGATATAGGCCACTGTGGTTCTGAAAACAAAACTTGAAAAGTTACTTTATTGTTTCATGTTGTTTAACAGGAACTCAGTAACTGAATGCTCAGCTAGCTATTTGCTACATTGTTCTCAACAAAAGGGTCCCTCAACAAAGCAATATAGAGGATTAAGAAAATAACAAAAATTCCATTAAGGTTTTCTGCTACTAAACTGCTTACTCATTTTCCTGCAAAATTATGTGCTTATCATATTATGATAATTTTCCTCCTAATAGAAAATATATTAACTTTTGTTGTGATTTTTAGTGTGCTCAGTATGCATGAATTTTAATTTTGTTTTTTGTTAAGATAACATTAAGAAAGCATCAACGTGACTCACTTTTTAAAGTAGCTTTAAAGTGTTAAATATCAGCTAATTAAAAGTGTCCACTGGACCTACTATCAGATGCAGATAATTTGGTTTAGAATAAGGTGTGAAAAAATACAGTTAATTTGACACGTTAAATTTAGTATTTGTTTTTATTAAATATATGCATATTATTAAGTGAAATAAAGACAAGAGAATCAGAGCCTTTCAGAACATTAAAAACAGCTTCTTTACTGAGACAGACATTGGCTGTAATTCCCAGAAGAGAAGTGTTTATGAAAGAAGAATGGAAATTTATCTTTTTGTGATGACAGAGACTGTCCTTGATCAAACTAACCTCTGTTTTCTCTTAGGAATGTAGGCTCAACTTTAGCCTTACAAAAGCCACAGCACATATTATTTTGTCCACAATACACACTTAAAGACTTGAATAAATCCTCAGACAGCATCTGCTGTTCCAAGTCCACGTTCCCAAGAGGACTCCCTAGTACAAAATACCTATCCATGAAAACTCTAAAATATGTTTAAATCTCTAGCAAATGGTTTCTTTATTGGAAATATTTAAGAAAATGTGCATGTGCTGATCCTTTCTTTGTTTTGTTTAGATTTATATACAGCAACATAGCAACACATCTTTCTCCAGTACTGGTGAACTATTTTTTGTAGTGGTAGGCAGTAGCAAGAAAGCTAGAATCCATCTCCCAGTCCTCCTAGGTGGAGGGTAGGGATCTAACTTCATAATCAGCTTTTAACCAACACAAGTGACCTAATCACATGGAACACTCCTCTTTGTCCTCTATTATTGCTCTTTTTGCTTACCCTATGAAACCTTCTGCCTTTAATATCTGTGGCTGGGCTCGCTGGTTTTGTGTGTTAACTTGACACAAGCTATAGTCATCAGAGGAGGGAGCATCAGTTAAGGAAATGCCTCAATGACCCAGCTATAAGGCATTTTCTCATTTAGTGATAAATGGAACAGGGCTCAGACCAAGGTAGGTGTTGTCATTTCTGGGCTGGTGGTCCTGAGTTCTACAAGAAGTTTGACTGAACAAGCCAAAAGAAGCAAAACAGTAAGCAGCTCTCCTCCATGGCCTCTGCATTACCTCCTGCCACCTGAATCCTGCCCTGTTTGAGGGTTTTTTTTTTTTTTGTAATTTTATTAAATTATAAAAAGTTTCCATTTACGCCCCTCCTCCCAACGCCCTCCCACTCCCCCCCTCCCTCTCCTCCTCCCTCTTTGTCCCCTAGGGAAGTCAGGGTCTCCTGCCCTGTGGGAAGTCCAAGTTCCTCCCCCCTCACTCCAGGTCCAGGAAGGTGAGCATCCAAACAGACTGGATCCCAAAAATCCAGTATATGCAGAGGAAACCAGTCCCAGTGTCATTGTCAATGGCTTCTCGGAAAGACTGCAGGCCAGCCACATTCAGAAAATCCGGCCACATTCAGAGAATCTGGTTGGATCACATGCTCGTTCAGTCACGGTCCATCTGGCCTTGGTAAACTCTCATTAGATCCGACCCCTTGTATCAGTGGGTGATAGTATCCCTCGCAGTCCTTCGTCATTTTCTTCCTCCTTTTGCTCCTCGTTTGGATCTTGGGGGGCTCAGTTCGGTGCTCCAACGCGGGCCTCCATCTGTATCGTCATCCAACGCCAGATGAGGGATCTATGGTGATAAGCAAAATATTCATCAGTATGGTCACGGGCCAAGGCCGGTTCAGGCAGCCCCTCCTCTGTCCAGAGAACAATCTGGGGATCTCTCCTTGGACCTGGGATCCCATATATAATCAAGTTTCCTGTAAACTCTAATATGACTCCCTTAGTTGAAATATATTCTTCCCTGATCCCACATTCATCCTTCCTCCCTTCCCCCCATCCCGGTCAACCGAGCTTTCTCCATTCCTCCCCTACTCCCTTCTCTCTAACCCTCTCCCCTTCCAACAACCCTCCCACCCCCCCCCCCCATGCACCCAAGGTTACCTGGGACTCTTGACTATTTCCTACCTCCTGGCGGATAGGTAAATAATCTTCATCAGGTTCGTCTTCTTATTTAGCTTCTCTAGGATCACGAATAATAGGCTCAAAGACCTTTAATTATGGTTAGAATCCACTTATGAGTGAATACATACCGTGTTCCTCTTTTTGGGTCTGGGTTACCTCACTCAGTAAAGCGTTTTCTATGTCCATCCATTTGCATGCAAAATTCAAGATGTCATTATTTTTTACCGCTGAGTAAAACTCTAATGTGTATATGTTCCACACCTTTTTTAACCATTCTTCTATTGAGGGGCACCTAGGCTGTTTCCAGGTTCTGGCTATTACAAATAGTGCTGCTATGAACATAGTTGAACAAACGCTTTTGTAGTATGTTTGGGCATCTCTAGGGTATATTCCCAAGAGAGGAATTGCTGGGTCCTGAGGGAGGTTGACTCCCAGTTTCCTGAGAAACCTCCACACTGATTTCCAAAGTGGCTGCACAAGTTTGCATTCCCACCAACAATGGATGAGTGTTCCCCTCATTCCACATCCCCTCCAGCATAGGTTATCATTGGTGTTTTTAACTTTAGCTATTCTGACAGGTGTAAGATGGTATCTCAAAGTGGTTTTGATTTGCATTTCCCTGATCGCTAAGGAGGTTGAGCATGACCTTAAGTGTCTTCTGGCCATTCGAAGTTCATCTGTTGTGAATTCTCTGTTCAGATCAGTACCCCATTTTTTAATTGGGTTAATTAGAGTTTTAGTGTCTAGTTTCTTGAGTTCTTTGTATATTCTGGAGATCAGACCTTTGTCTGATGAGGGGTTGGTGAAGATTTTCTCCCAGTCAGAAGGCAGCCTTTTTGTCTTACTGACAGTGTCCTTTGCTTTACAGAAGCTTCTCAGTTTCAGCAGGTCCCATTTATTCATTGTTTCTCTTATTGTCTGTGCTGCTGGGGTCCTACTTAGGAAGTGGCCTCCTGTGCCTATATCTTGTAGACTACTTCCCACTTTCTCTTCTATCAGGTTCAAAGTGGACAGATTGATGTTGATGTCTTTAATCCATTTGGACTTGAGTTTTGTGCAAGGTGATAGATATGGATCTATTTTCATTCTTCTACAGGTTGACATCCAGTTATGCCAGCACCATTTGTTAAAGACGCTTTCCTTCTTCCATTGTATACCTTTAGCTCCCTTGTCAAAAATTAGGTGTTCGTAGGTTTGAGGGTTAGTATCTGGGTCTTCTATTCGATTCCATAGGTCGACTTCTCTGTTCTTATGCCAATACCAAGCTGTTTTCAATACTGTAGCTCTGTAATAGAGTTTGAAGTCAGGGATAGTAATGCCTCCAGAAGTTCCTTTATTGTATAAGATTGTTTTGGCTATCCTGGGTTTTTTGTTTTTCCATATAAACTTAATTATTGTTCTCTCAAGGTCTGTGAAGAAGTTTGATGGGATTTTGATGGGGATTGCATTGAATCTGTAGATTGCTTTTGGTAGAATTGCCATTTTTACTATGTTGATTCTCCCAATCCAAGAGCAGGGGAGGTCTTTCCATTTTCTGGTATCCTCCTCAATTTCTCTTTTCAAAGGCTTAAAGTTCTTGTCAAATAGGTCTTTCACATCCTTGGTTAGAGTAACCCCAAGATATTTTATGGTGTTTGTGGCTATCGTGAAAGGTGATGTTTCTCTGATTTCCCTCTCCGTTTCTTTATCCTTTGTGTATAGGAGTGCCACTGATTTTTTGGAGTTGATCTTGTATCCTGCCACGTTACTAAAGGTGTTTATCAGCTGTAGGAGTTCTTTGGTAGAGTTTTTGGGGTCGCTTATGTACACTATCATATCGTCTGCAAATAACGAAAGTTTCACTTCATCCTTTCCAATTCGAATCCCCTTGATCCCCTTATGTTGTCTTATTGCTATTGCTAGAACTTCAAGCACTATATTGAAGAGGTATGGAGAGAGTGGACAGCCTTGTCGTGTTCCTGATTTTAGTGGAAAGGCTTTGAGTTTCTCTCCATTCAATTTGATGTTAGCTGTCGGCTTGCTGTATATTGCTTTTATTATATTTAGGTATGATCCTTGTATCCCCAGTCTCTCCAACACCTTTATCATAAAAGGGTGTTGAATTTTGTCAAATTCAGCATCCAGTGAAATGATCATATGATTTTTTTCTTTCCGTTTATTTATATGATGGATTACATTGATAGATTTGCGTATGTTGAACCATCCCTGCATCTCTGGGATGAAGCCTACTTGGTCATAATGGATGATTTTTCTAATGTGTTCTTGGATTCGGTTTGCCAGTATTTTATTGAGAATTTTCGCATCGATGTTCATGAGTGAGATTGGCCTGTAATTCTCTTTCTTGGTTGTGTCTTTGTGTGGTTTTGGTATTAGGGTGACTGTAGCTTCATAAAAGGAGTTTGGCAGTGACTTTTCTTTTTCTATATTGTGGAATACATTAAGGAGTATAGGTATTAGCTCTTCCTGGAAGTTCTGGTAGAATTCTGCATTGAAACCATCTGGTCCTGGGCTTTTTTTGGTAGGGAGATTTTTGATAACAGCTTCTAGTTCTTCACGACTAACAGGTCTATTTAGATTGTTCACCTGGTCTTGGTTCAACTTTGGTATATGGTACTTATCTAAAAAAATGTCCATTTCTTTTACATTTTCCAACTTTGTGGCATATAAACTTTCGTAGTAAGATCTAATGATTCTCTGTATTTCCTCTGTGTCTGTGGTTATGTCCCCCTTTTCATTTCTGATCCTATTAATTTGCAAGTTCTCTCTCTGCCGTTTGATTAGTTTGGATAGGGGTTTGTCAATCTTGTTAATTTTCTCCAAGAACCAGCTTTTTGCTTCATTGATTCTTTGAATTGTTTTCTGTGTTTCTATTTTGTTGATTTCAGCCCTCAGTTTGATTATTTCCAGTCTTCTACTCCTCCTGGGTAAATCAGCTTCTTTTTTTTCTAGAGCTTTCAAGTGTGTTGTTAAGTCTCCAATGTGTGCTTTCTCTGTTTTCTTTAGGTGGGCACTTAGTGCTATGAACTTTCCTCTTAGCACTGCTTTCATTGTGTCCCATAGGTTTGAATACGTTGTGTCTTTGTTTTCATTATATTCAAGGAAGACTTTAATTTCTTTCTTTATTTCTTCCTTGACCCAGGGGTGATTTAGTAGTTGACTGTTCAACTTCCATGAGTTTATTGGCTTCATGGGGGTACCATTGTTGTTGAATTCTAATTTTAATCCATGGTGATCTGACAAGACACAGGTGGTCACTAATATTTTTTTGTATCTGTGGAAGTTTGCTTTGTTACCAAGTATGTGGTCAATTTTTGAGAAGGTTCCATGAGCTGCAGAGAAGAAGGTATACTCTTTCCTATTTGGGTGGAGTGTTCTATAGATGTCTGTTAAGTCCATTTGATTCAGTACCTCCAGTAAATCTCTTATTTCTCTGTTAGGTTTCTGTCTGATTGACCTGTCCATTGGTGAGAGAGGAGTGTTGAAGTCTCCTACTATTAGTGTGTGTGGTTTGATGACTGCCTTGAGTTCTAGAAGAGTTTCTTTTACATATGTGGGTGCCTTTATATTAGGGGCATAGATATTCAAGATTGAGACTTCTTCCTGATGAATTGTTCCTGTTATGAGTATGAAATGTCCATCTCCATCTCTTCTGATTGATTTTAGTTTGAAGTCGATTTTGTTAGATATTAGAATGGCCACACCTGCTTGTTTCTTAGGTCCATTTGCTTGGAAAACCTTTTCCCAACCCTTTACTCTGAGTAGGTGTCTGTCTTTGTGGTTGAGGTGTGTTTCTTGTAGACAGCAGAATGTTGGATCCTGTTTTCGTATCCAATCTCTAAGTCTGTGCCTCTTTATAGGTGAGTTGAGACCATTGATATTCAGTGATATTAATGACCAGTGATCGATGACTCCGGTCATTTTTTTTGGGTAGTAGCGTGTATGTGTTTTCCTTCTTTGAGTTGTGCTTGTGGAGGGTCGCTAAATGTCTGAGTTAATGTAGGCAGTGTTGGGAATGTTGGATTCCTTGGGTTGTGATTTTCCTTCTAGTATTCTCTGTAAGGCTGGATTAGTAGCTACGTATTGTTTAAATTTGTTTTTATCCTGGAATATTTTGTTTTCTCCGTTGATAGTGAACAATAGCTTGGCTGGGTAAAGTAGTCTGGGTTTGCATCCATTGTCTCTTAGTTTCTGCAGTACCTCTATCCAGGACCTTCTGGCTTTCATGGTTTCCATAGAGAAGTCTGGTGTAAGTCTGATAGGTTTACCTTTATAAGTTACTTGACCTTTTTCCTTTGCAGCTTTCAATATCCTTTCTTTAGTCTGAATGCTTTGTGTTTTGATTACTATATGACGAGGGGATGTTTTTTTCTGATCCAGTCTATTCGGTGTTCTGTATGCTTCTTGAACCTTCATAGGAATATCGTTCTTTAGGATGGGAAAGTTTTCTTCTATAATTTTGTTGAGTATATTTTCTGGACCTTTGAAATGCAATTCTTCTCCTTCTTCTACTCCTATTATTCTTAGATTTGGTTTTTTTATTGTGTCCCACAGTTCCTGAATGTTTTGTGATGAGAATTTGTTGGATTTGCTGTTGTTTTCTTTGGACAGAGTGTTTAATTTCTCTATGGTGTCCTCAGAGTCTGAGATTCTTTCTTCTATCTCTTGTATTCTATTGGTTAAGCTTGTTTCTGAAGTCTCTGTTCGTTTACCCAGATTTTCCATAGCCAGCCGGCCCTCGGTTTGTGATTTCTTCATTGACTCCATTTCAGTTTTCAAATCTTGAACTGTTTCTATTACCTGTTTGATTGTTTTTTCTTGGTTTCCCAGAATTTCATTTACGGATTTACTCATTTCTTCAAACTTTTTGGTATATTTCTCTTCCATTTCTTTACTCATTTCCTCAATTTTTTTGTTATACTTGTCTTCCATTTCTTTACGGCAGATTTTCACCTCCTGTTTAATTTCCTCTATTATTTTCATAAAGAAGCGCTTAGAGTCAATTTCTTCTATTTCTTCTGGCGTAGGGTGTTCAATTCTTCTAGTTTCGAGCTCCCTGGATTCTGGCAGTGTCATGTTGCCTTTCAGGTTGTTGGAGGAATTCTTGCATTGGCGCCTGCCCATCTCTTCCACTCTGGATGAAACTCCTCAGCACTTTCTGGATAGAACTCCTCAGCACTCTCTGGGTAGGACTTCACAGCACTCTCTGGATAGAGCTCCTCAGCCCTCTCTGGGAAGAACTGCTCAGCAGGGCAACAGGGCTAGCTGGTCTTCCCAGGCCTCAGGAGACAAAGGGCCCGCAGAAGTGGGGGGAGGGGAGGGGTCCCTTGGAACACCGAAGACCCTGCCACAGAGGCTGAGGGGGGGAGGGCTGTGCTCCCTTCCCAGACAGGCAGGCAGGCTGCCCAGGCTAGCACCCACTCACCTCTCTGGGAAGAACTGCTCAGCAGGGCAACAGGGCTAGCTGGTCTTCCCAGGACTCAGGAGACAAAGGGCCCCGCAGCAGTGGGGGGAGGGGAGGGGTCCCTTGGAACACCGAAGACCCTGCCGCAGAAGCTGAGGCGGGGAGGGCTGTGCTCCCTTCCCAGACAGGCAGGCAGGCTGCCCAGGCTAGCACCCACTCACCTCTCTGGGAAGAACTGCTCAGCAGGGCAATCCCTGTTTGAGTTTTTGTCCCGACTTCCTTCAGTGATGAACAACAATGCTACATTGGAAGCCAAATAAACCCTTTCTTCCCCATATGTTTTTGGTCATGGAATTTCATCATAGCACTAGAAACCCTAACTAAGAGAACGGTGTTGAGCAAAGTCTATGCAGAAGACTATTACCTTTTTCAGTATTCTGAATAAATTCTCTTGTTATTTTAATAAGTTTTGGAGAAATAATTTTCCCTTCACAATGACACCCTGATTTGTGTAGTCACTAGAGGCAACCCAATTATCTTCATATCTTTAAGGTCTAGAAACTCACTATTGCCTGCCTGACTGGGATAGTCTCTAGTACTATGATGATCCTTTTTAAAGTAGGTCACATAGCAGTATTTTAAGTGACTGTAGACAGAAAGGATGCTATGTCTCTATTCTCCTTACAATCAATCGCTGACTCTTCATCTAATCATAAATAAAACTCCAATCTGAATGGACTACAAAGTTCTATCCTAGCCCTTTTGTAACATGAGGGCCTGCTTGTTGGGGTTTTTTTCCTGGCCAGTTTCCACAGCTGGCATGTCCCAAAGAAAATCACACAGAGTTAGAAACTGATTGGCCCATTAGGTCAGGCTTCTTATTAATTCTTGTAACTTATATTAACCGATTATTCTTATCTATGTTAGCCACATGGCCCAGTACCTTTTTCAGCAGGGTAGGTTACATTTCCCTTCTTCCGTGTCTAGGCAGGACTCGAGAGAAAGCTTCCTTCTTCCCAGAATTCTCCTGTTCTCATTGATTTGCCTCTACTTTCTATCTGGTTGTCCTGCCCATACTTCCTGCCTGGCTACGTACCAATCAGCATTTATTTAAAACATAATTGACAGAATACAGAATTGTCCCACACCACTCTTTGAACCACTGCCTCTTGACTTTGTCCATAGGTGAATTATGACAACCTTTATATTAAATGGATTTTTTTTGTTACTCTACCAGGATTAACTGAAAATTCTCTATTGAGCTACTATTGCATTTATTGGACTTTATTTACTAGTGTTATCTTGGAATCGGAATTAAACTCATAACATGTTGAGCCTTCTTGGTCCCAAGATCACTTATTTGTAAAAGAAAATCCAAGGGTAGAGAACAATAGTAAGTACTCCATCTGGGTTGTTGCATGATTCCTAAGCACAGTTTCCCACTTCTATTTTGAGAACATCAGCTGTGATGTGATAAGAAGCTGATGGGTGGTGGCCAAGGAACCCATTAGCTTCTGGATTCTGTCCAGTTTAACAACTAGCTAGTATGTGATGTCCAAGGGCTACGCGAGTAGTCTCCAGACATCCCCAATACACTGGCAATTTATTTGTCACCAACAGTGACAACAATAAAACACAAGTGCTAATTTGCTTATGTAGTCTTGGCTATCTTCTCATTTATCCTAGAACTAATATTCTGTCCACTTGTTCACTAATTGAGTTAATATTGCAAGAAAAATTAATTGAGTGTCAAACTTTCTGTGTCCCCGAGGTCAGAAAAACATAAAAAGGCCATAGAAAGGAAAAGCAGCCCTCCTTTTTTTTTTCCCATTTTCTGTGTTATCTGTCTATGACTCTCATAGTCCAGCAGATAGTGTAAACACTAATTCACAGACACAGGAACCTCACTAACATTAACTTAAAATGTGCCTTTAAAATTTAAGCTTAATTTTGAGGCTGGTGCTAGATGTGAATGCTCATAGATACAAATTCTAACTTTGGTTTCCTTGCTATATTTTTTTTCACTCTGAGAGTTATGTTGTTTAATACATTCCATTCATTTATTTTTCTGGATATAAGAAAGCTCATACTATTCCAAGAATTCTGAAATGATAGTTCCAATATAAGCAGATTTTCTTAGCTTTGTTCTGTAATCTGATTTTTTATTGCAGTCAAATGTCATACTTTAATGTTTTTCATGTAAAGGTGTCTCAGATAACTTGTTCATTAGTAAACACATGAATAGAACAATAATAGTAATAAACAAGATTTGTGGGTTTGATTTCTTGTTTTTAAAGGTAAACATACGGTTAGGTAGATTTCTACTTAATGGTAAACTTGTAAAAACCTCTCCAACAAAGCATTTGTGGTGTGTTATTAATATATGTGTGCATTGATAGTGAAACAAATATTTAAAATTGCACCAACTGACTTTTGTTAAAATGTGCAAATGTCTGGGAGAAAAACTATCATTTCTAGAAAAGGTTAATAAAGAAAACATTTGTAGAAGATAGAGGCAAGTCATAAGTACACATTGCAAAGCACTTTGTGTGTTTTTACATTATTTAGTTATTTTGAAGTGATATGCCTGTGGAGGTCGGAGGATAACTTGCAGAAGTTGGTTCTCTCCTTCTACCATGCGAGTGCAGGTGTTGAATTCAGGTTGTTAGACTTGATGGCAAATGTCTTACCCCCGAGCCTTCACTTGCTTCACCATGTAGTATTTAAAGTGAAAATTTTCTTTTCTCCTAGACACTAGAATAAACTTTTACTTGCTAGAGAATAATCCTGTTAATATTATGATTCATTCATAACTACAAGGCACAAAGCTAGGTGCTGTGAAGAATGTGTTCTCATGAGCATCAGCTTCCTCGAATTTTGTTACCGGAACACTGGTGAATGCACAACATCAAAAATTACAGGGTTAGCTGATTTCTAGTAAAATTAAGATTATTTGTCAGGAAAAGAAACAGAAAACAGGAATAATACTTGCCATTTGTGATGTTAAAACTTTATTTCTGATCCTCTTATGTTCTCTCATTAAAATAAACAAGTACATTCCTGTGGGAAATGTCCTCGATCAGTTCCACTTAGGATCATCTAGGTAAATTTGTAAATGTTGCAAGAACATTTGCTAAATCCCAAGCATGCCATGCGTGTACTGGAGGCTCCAGGCAAAAGAAAAATGAGTGATAAGGAGATGTCTTCGTCATACTAATTAAACATAAAAGCAAAGGGTTAGTTACAGAGCTTGATCAGAGACAGCAAAAGCTGGAGTCCCTGTCTACCGTTCCATAATTAATATTTGTCAGGCATTAACCAGGAATGGAAGAAAAAAGTTCAGATTTAAGTTGCTCAATTTGGTCTCAGCATCATTAAAGCTAAGCTTCCACCTGCTTCTAATTTTCTTGTTGATTATAAAGGTCATTGGCTGTTTGAACAGTGAGGAAAAAAAGACCTTTAGAGCAGCATGCAAATGAGCACTCAGACAAGGATGCCTGTATGCTAATGAGGGAGGGCTTGATCAGTATGCAGGTGCAAGCCCTTACTACAATAAACATGCTGGAATATCTTTCAGCTCACAAGGGCACTCATTTATGTGTGCATGGCAGCAGCATGAATCCATCATTGGAAATTATATCAAGACCTTCAATTACCTTTGTGAAAATAGGTAATTATTATTTTTTTTACATTTTATACGAATTTGTCTTAAAAGTGGACCCTGAGATTCTACCAAAATTATAGATTTCATTAACAGAGCATAGTAGATTGCATTATCTATATAAGTATAATATATATATATATATAATGATTATAATATATATATAATGATTATATTAGAGATGGCCCATTTCTTCTAATCTGTAATTATTAAAAGTCTACAAAAATGAAGTGGTAATATTTATTACTTATTGTGAAGAATGAACCACTTATTTTCTTTATATCATCTTCGCTCCGTATTAGAGCAACCCCACTTGAAAGAGATCGTTATTCTAATTCAGTGAAAGAAGAGTTGAGGCTATGATCTGTTGGGAGAAGGGCTTCTTATTTCTTTATAGCTGTGGTTCACTTATTGCCCTGCAGGCGTTGTGCCTAGAATACTCTTTTAGTAAGTTGTGCTGACAACTCCTTGCTGAGGGTAATATCACACACATCCGGGTTGAGAATCACTGTCTTTAGAACTTAAGAATACTGCTACTAATACATAACCACAAATTCTTGCCTATTATCAGATACTAATTCCTGGTCCTCGACTCCAGGACTTCTGTGCTGTCATTATTCATATTTGAGCATCTCTTTTAATGTGATTGATTCTGTTCTAATGGATTTATTCCTAATAACAGAACCCCAAAATGACTACTAGATATAATTAAAATATTTTTTGTTTTTAAACTTTTTCTTTTGGGTTTTTAGCCTTTCCCCCTTTATTTCTTAACGAATTAATCTGATATCAAAGAAAGAGATCTATAGTCATTAGTATGTGTCAACTGTTTTTCTTGGTTTTCCATTCATCTTTTGATGTTTTTCTGTGTGACATTTTCCTGCAAGAACTGAAAAGCATAAATCAGCCACACGATTTTTATGATTTTACGGATTTTGAGTATGTCACATTTCTAAATGTGTCATGTAGAAACACTGGGGGAGAATGCCACTTCACACCTACTCCCGCACAACAGGGCTGGCCTGTCACATCCAGTGAGGAACTAAGTAGATTGTTGACTCTTTTCCTCCCCTTTTTGGAGTCACAGTTCAGCACGAGAATCTCTGAAGTGACATCCTCTTCTACTTGGCTTCTAAGATTGAAGCCATAAATCATCTACAAGTCTGGGTTACCAGTTTCATCCAAAGCTAATTACTTGTTTCTTGAACCCTTTTATAACATTTCCACTAATCTTTGAGAAGAATATGTTTTAGTGTATATGTTATCAAGATCATATCCGATATTATATTATGTTGACTTTCTACAATCTGTAGGTTGCCATGTCAATGTAACACATAGAAACAAACCATCTAAGTTTACAATACTACAAAGGACATTGACTTTCATTCTCCTAAATGCAAACCCTACCTGAGCCATTTCTCTAATCTCATTCTTAAAAACAAAACAAACAAACAAAAGCAAAAGCAAAACAAAATGAAAAACATTTGAACTAACAAAGAAGCCCCATTATTACATTTTAATATACATGTACCATGTACTTTGGTCATATTTTAATCCCTGACTGCTCTAATTGCTTATTTTCTTTATTTGTGAATATAAGTGGTCCTCAAGCAACAAGGAAAGAAAGGAAATGTGTAAAAATAAAGAAGAGCAATAGCTCTAGAGCTGCATACACACAAACAGAATATTGTATACAAAATAAATAAAAAAAATTAGAGGAGTAATCTTTACAGACACACTATGTACAAAGAACAAACTAGTGTTGTTTATTCTGCTCAGGGTTCATTTTTATTTACTGTTTTCTACTGTGCTACTTTGCACAATAATATACCACTTGATAAGTTTTTATAATGACTGTATCTATTTTACACCCCCCCCCCCCCACACACACAGTTAAACCCAATGGGTTGAGAGCAGTAGATTCCAGCACCCATTTAAGCATTCAGTTCAGCATAGGTGCACAATAGAAATCCCTCAGGAGACTATTTAGAATACAGATTCCAGGAATCACCCTAAGTTATTATGAATAATTAAGACATTAAGTTTATTGGTAAGGAAATAGTGGGTTAAAAAGTAAATTGCTCAGGGCATACAGCTTTATCTCACTGGCACGCCAGACAACAACTTCTTATGTTTAAATATACCAGTGTTGAGTATACGATGCATAATATTTGTGTCAGATTTGAGTTTTTCTAGTTATCTCTTTGTCCACATGAAAACAATAAATGAATAGTGTATGTTGCTTAGATATGGGCTGAATTAATTCAAAAGAAATACAATTTATTTGGCTGTGAGAATTTATCAAACTACATAGAAAAAGACATTTTAAGCTTTGGTCTGATTATATCATCCAGATTGATATGTGTTCACCTTTGAAATTGGTACTATATTTATAGTGAAGGAAACTAAATTACATGATATAAAATATATCATGTAACTGTTGTTAAAAATATGACATATTTGCCGAGGTTAATGTAACCAGACCAAGAATACTTCATAGTCTCTTTGTTTCCTCTGAAGGCTTCTGTTAACATCAAGTGAAGAAGAACTTTCCTTGAAGGTTTCAGAGAATACATTCAAACCATATAGGAAATGCCAATGATAGAGAAAAGGACTTCTTATATAAGTATTTTAATAATTTGGGATAAAAACATATATGAGTTACTTCTGTAGGTTTGGAAATTCTCTTGTCCAGAATTTATCCTCTCCTTTACAGGTTAGTCTATTTAAACTTTCAGATAGAAGTTCTAGATTCATATCAACAGATATGTGTTTTGTAATATCACAAGTAATAAAATATATGACTCATTGCAGAAACTGGAAACAGTCTCTGCCCAGTGAACTTAATGCTAGTGCTTATGCGAAAGCTGTTCAGTAGTTTAACATGAGGAAAAGTACACAATGTGAAAAAATGAACAGACTCAAGAAAGTATAAATAAAACAACACAGACCTAAAAAGAAAACAGCAAAATCTTGGAGTTGGTCTAGAAATGTTGGAAGATTTACCAGACAAGAATTCATAAAATCTAATTTGACCCCTCATAAAGACTCAAAACCCTGAGAGGCTAGCAGGTCCCACTGAAGAGATCATGCCGGAAACTCTAAATGGCGTGTAATGCTTTTATCACAAGTTGGAGAAAATATATGCGGAATCTTCCAATCTTCTAGTCAATCTTCTCAAAAAATTCTTCAAGACCTAGAGGATATTAGAGAACTCAATAAAGATAAAATGAATTGCAATTAATTTAAATTTGCAGCTCTCCCTTGAGCAGGTGCAGTAAATGAGCTGGAGAAACTTGAGAGAACCATTTGTTTGAATACAGCCGGAAATGGGAAGTGGATTTATATTCATATTCAGATGACTATGTTTGACAGAGGACTCATAGAAACTTGACAGTTTATCATTCTTAGAACTGGGGCGGGGGTGGGTAGTGATTGACTCAGCACAGGGAAGTTAGTACACTCCAGACCAGGGCTCTTGAAATCAGAGCGAGTTAGAAGTTAGAATCAGCAGTTCCTGCGAGTCACCAGATGTGTCCTCAGTTGACCCCATAAACCTCAAGAACAGACACAAAAAGAAATTTTTTATAGATGGCAATCTTTTTGCCCAAGGGTAAGTAAGTGTATATGAATGAAAGAATCTACTACCGCCCACAATGAGAAACAATTTCAGATAGTGTTGGATAAAATAGTTAAAAAAAAATAGGAAGAACAAACAATATTTTTAAGTTTTCCAAAAGGACATCAAACGTCAGCATTATTCTTTTAAAAAAACCTATTTTCCCTTTATTATTTCCACTTTTGAGAAAACTGAAGGGCGGTTCTCTCAGTGGCTAATTGAAGCCACACTGTTCTCAACCCAGCGTAAACAGGAATCGCAGACAGATCAAGTACAAGGCTCAGCCAAAGCGTTTCTCGTCACAGAGGTGACAGCACATCCGCTTGCATCTTTGATAAAAGCTCTTTGATCTACTTTATTTATTAATTTTTCTCTGGCAGATGTTTGGGAGGAAATCGACAGCCTGATGCAAGTCTGGCAAAGCATATTGCATCTCCTAAAGCCATTTTAGCTGCCTTAATTTGATTTAATGTTTTGGTTCTTAACTCATATTCAAATACAATCACATTCACACTAAGTGTCCAGCCACTAATATAGCACAAACATGGTATCCTAGCAATCCTGCCAACACAGGTATCTATGCATGTCTTCCGGGTTTTTACATAATTCGTCAGATAAAGTACATAGCTCTCCCTCAATTAGCTTTTGTCTGCTCCGTGGTGTGAGTGAGGTATTTGACTCACCTTTTCCTTGATTTTTATTTGAGGTTCGGAACTATTAATATCTAGTCATATTAACTTTTTCCTACTTCGTGTTAAGAAACCTTTTGCCTGTTTGACAATGAACAAACAATTTGTGTGTTCTTCCCAGGGGGAAATATTTCCTGCTCCCAAGTTTCTTCAGTTACCTAGGGTTCATTTTGTAAGGCTGAGGCCTCATGGGCTTTGTCTCATTCATTTCAGCACGTCCATTGTTGTTTCTTTTCAGCTCATGTTTGGGTAGTCACAAAAATAGTCAGACTGGAAAGATGAAAACAAGGAACATTATACAGACTGTGTAGGTTATATTTTGGAACACACACACACACAAACAAGCAAACACATGCACAAGTTCACACATAAATGGCACAACACACATCACAGACATACAAACATGCACACAAAAAAATTAAAACACATACAAAAAGCACAACCACACATACACACACACAAATACACAAATACACAGGAGCATGCATGTGTGTTTTACAATATAGGCATATATATATACATGCAATAAGAATTAGTGAAAACAGAAGAATTTGAAGGAGGGTATGTTGGAGGGGTATGTGTGGGGCTTGAGGAAGGAAAGGGAAGGGAGAATATTGCAGTTATATTAAAACTTCAAAAAATATTGACAAAAGGAAAGTAGAAAATTCTGACTCTCTCATTTAATTTGAAGATATCTTACCAAATACAGTCTTCTTATTATGTGAGTTATTATTCCTGGAGGATTAAACAAAGCAGGCTCTGATAGGCATAAGTGGACTTCCTGTTTTCATTAAAACAACCTGAGCCAGAAGATTAGATTTCTAATTCCTCTGGAGAAGTTCATCCACGTGTCCTCACTAGTTGAGTAAAGTGTTAGGGAATATGGTGACAAGAATGGGTGATACTGCAGGAAGAGTTGTCACATGGAAATCTATCTACCAAGCTGAATAAGTACATATGAAACCTAAAACCCTTGTATCATGGCTGTGAAGAAGTGTAGGGGAAATTCTGCCAAGAGGGATCTGAGCATCCTAGAGTCCTTTCTCTCTGGAGAGTCATGCTTGCTTCCCACAAAAAGAACACTACAGAAGTGGTAAGTTAACAGACAAGGTCAATGATCGCAGGGGTCCCACCGGCGATACCATTACCAGGCCTCACCAGAATTTCCTTGGAACTCTGTATTGAAGTAGCTTGCTTCTCTGTCTACAACCTTCAAATTCGCAACCTTTATGTTCTTTAAACAGAACTATTTTCTATTGACAGTCAGCGACACAGTGAGGACTCGAACTCTGCTCTGTCTCCAGCCGCACATCTAAAATATGCAGAGAATAACACAACTGTGTAGAACGCTTGCACATGCTTGGTCTTCCTCGTTGATTTGGAAAATCTTGTTAAAAGTTATGAATGCTGGGTGAAAACAGCTTTTGAAGCTTAAAACCATAGCATGTTAATACAAATTATGTGTTCTAAAAGTAGAACATAGAATTATCACAATTCTGTTTAATATTAAAAGTTCTCAGTGTATCAAAATTACTGATATCCTGTGTATACTTGAGAATGATCTTTAAGAAACTTACCTTATAGTAATCATTATCTAAAACTTTTATTTTATCATCAGTAATCTTTTAAATTCTCAACTTTGCATATGTGTACATTTTCTTTAGATAATATATATTGTATTGTTTTGTTTATTAACATATTGTATACCATAATACCAAGTACTAGCATATATACATATTTAAAACCAGCCACTGGCTTTACTCTTTACTAATGGTTTGTTCACACCTTAGACTGATTAGCAATATAACTAACTATACTTTTGTATGCAAGAATATTTTCAGAGGTCTCTCTCTCTCTGTGTGTGTGTGTGTGTGTGTGTGTGTTATTCTCATGAAGTGTACAGAGTTGCTACATGATATCATCAGACATATAAAATTTCAAAAAAGGGTTAATTATAGAAATGATGAAGCATTTAGGAAGAAAGTTGACTCATTATGTTCTAAAATAATATCCATATCCATCTTTATCAGCACATAAATTCTCATTTTCATAGTCAGCAAATCATTTCTAAGCTAAATAATAATTTCTCTAGTTTAAACTAATTTATCTGTAAATTATCTTGTGAAATTTTGTTAAGCTCTTTGGAAAAGTTTTCTAAGTTGGAGTGATGCCTACTTCTAGATTTTTCTTTGCATTGAAAAGTCTATCTACACAAAGCAATTGATGGCAATTGCTACCAAGAATCCCTTTCAATAGTTTTACTCTTGGTTGGGTTGGGGAAAGGATTTAAATCTGACTTTATTTATTTTTAATGCTTCTGCTACTTAGAATTACTGCATTAGCTGTGTGAATGTGGGCCCATGTCCTACTTCCATGCACACATACAGAATCATCTGTTTTCCTTTGTCTGTATTAGTGCCCTTAGCTTTCACTTTCTTTGAGGGCAACAGTCAATTTTGTTCTCCATGACTTAAAACCTCTCTGAATTAACTCTTTCTCACCGTATCTATGAATATTATTTTATAAATCTCATTAATTCTGGACTAGGCTACAAGCATTTCTTTGCCATTTGGTCACTATCTCTTACTTGAAGCACAGTGTATGCAAATTAGAAAATTCCTTAACCATTATTGAAAGTTTAGTAAAAGTACAATAGAATGTAGAAATCATTATTTTCTATCAGCAAGATTATATATAAAATTAATAAATCATAATTATTCATTAATAATTTAATTAGTATACAATTATTTATATCACTGGGTGCATGTCTATATGAGTTTATATGCACCACATACATGCAGGAACACAAAGGGTTCAGATAAAGATGTCACACACTGAAATTGGAGCTACAGGCAGCTGTGAGCTGCATGTTGGTGCTTGGATTCGAACCAGGACCTCTGCAAGAACAGCAAGCACTCTATCCGCTGACTTATTCCTCTATTAATGCCACTTATTAATGTTTTAAAATTTAAATAATAGAGGTATTAAGATCAAAATAAACTTATAACTAGATATTTGAGGAAACGTTTTAATAGTACTAATTAATATCACAATGTATCCTATCAATAACTTACCAACATCTATGTAATGACATTTTCTGATGAAAAGTATAACTTGCAGTGTTATGAAAACTCTAATCTGAATGATTACAATGAAAAGGTAATGTTATTTTTTGAAACGAACATGTGTATTTGTACTTGACTGTTTATGTGTCTGTGCGGGCGACAGCAGTGACCTTGGAGCCAGAAGGGAGTATTGCATCCCTGGGAGTCTGAGTTACAGAGAACTGTTAGTGTCTGCATGCAGTTGCTGGGGATTTGAGTTCCTACATAGGCAGTGTATGTTCTTAGCTGCTGAGCAATCTCTCCAGTCAGGATAATGCAATTTTTCACAGCTTTACTTTCCAAAATTCAGTGAAAATAATAAGCACCCTTGTTTTGAAATACTCATTACATGTTTCCATGTAAAATCAATTATTTTAATTAGAAAACTGTGAAAAAGCAGAACGATTTATTTCATAATATAAAAGTGCTTTTTATCTTTTCTCTATAGGATATGGAGAATTCTGAATAAGAACTAAGTCATGAAGCAGCTGTCTGACCTTGTGCCAAAAATATTATATTTTTTTTCTTGCTTATCTTTGCTGTTTTCTAAGCTAAGAAAAATTAACACCTTTAGATGATGTGGTTACATTTTTATTAAAGAGATAAATCTTAATTTTGGACTTTGGTTTGAAATTTTTATCAATTGTGGTACCAAACTAACCAGATTCACTTAAATTTGAAGATCTGAACCAATTCAGTCTGACTAGAAGGGAATTCTGACATGATCAAAGGGATTTGATTCTGATCAAAGGGAGATGTAATTTCCCTTTTCTGGAATTCTGGAATCTTCCTGGCTAGTATGTGAAGCCCAGAGAAGTGGAAAACTGCTGGGACTGATTCCTGAACCTGGAGAACATCAACATTAGCCCTTCTAGGACACACCTCTTTCTGGTACTTTGTCATGTGATCAAACAAAAGTTGCGTAGTTTAAACCAATTTTAGTTGCAAAATACTACCTAAAATTTTGCATTATACCTGTTCTGTTTGCGTGTGAATATGCTTAAAATAAAGTTTGCCCCTGATTTCTTTAAAGTGACTTGTGGAGTAGATGGATAGAAACAAATCAATGCCACACTGTCTCATATTGTCCTCAACAGAATCCTTTCTTTCAGGCATGAAGGACCTTAAAGAAAATTCACTGTGCTATCATTTAGGCTCCCACTTCTTACTCTGTGCCACTGCATTCTTATGTGCTGCTCGATTTTGTACATTCTGATAATTAATTGCCACTTGGTTATGAAATTTGAAACTTCAGTTAACAACTATAAAGTAGATTTTGAAGCCTTTATTTTTTATTGTCTTAACTTATAAAAATTATTTTTACTTTTGTTTTTAATATATGGTCTCATTCATGCTGTGCAGGGTGGTTTTAATTCTCTTTGAAATTGCGGATGACCTTGAAGGATGATCTTTTTGCACTCACCTGGGTTGCTGCGTGAGCACACTCAATTTCCTTGCAGTGCTAGGAAAGCACTCTACCAGCTAAGCTACAGCCATATCCTTAACTGAACCATGTGTGCAACCATCTGAAAGCACTGAACAGGATATTAAATCTTTCTAGCATCAATTTCACTACTACATTTTATTCTAAGAATAAACTGTATGCAAAGATGTAAATATTCATCTTCATAACAATGATGATCCTTATGATAAAATCATGAAAATCCTTAACAAATAAAAAGGTAGAAATTTTAATTTAAAAAGTTCCATTTGTTCACGAAAAATGTTAGTTTTCTTTGTTCATATTTGACTTTCTGTAATTAATTTTGAAAATCAATAACTTATTGAGCACTGGGTAAAACATGAAGATCGCATAGAATAATCTACATAGATACACAGAAGATAAAGTTTATGATTTTAGGTAGCATCCATACTATCAATTTGGCCATCTTAACACTGGAAAAGCACACAAGTTATTTTAAATGTTTTTGTAAATCAATAATTGTGCAGGACCTCTTATTAAATTTTGTTATTGTAATTGCAAGCCAGGTGATGAATGAACTGCTTTGAACTAACTGCAGGTAGGAAAGAAAGTTTTGAAATTCTTAAAATTAGTATTTCCTTGCAATATTATACTAAGTATGTATCTGTAGCTTGTAGGAAGATCAAGGCTGTATTCTCATCTGATGCTTAAGTATGTCAGTAGAAAGATTTCTGGAGCAAAGTGCATAAAATGCTTGGAAGTTTTGAGTCTTCAAAATTAAATAATGAAGCAGTTACAACACAAGGTCTATAAGCCATTGGTGCAAGGGTTCGTGAGTGTCTGCCTGCCATGCCAGCTTAGTATGTTTTCTTAGAAAGCCAGCATCACATATATTCTGCCTTGTCTCTGACATTTTGGGGCACTATAAATGGGATTTCTTAACATCTAAGTGTACAACAGCTCTGGTTGTTTTTGTTCACATAAATAATATGAATATATATTGCTGGTATTTGAGCATGTAATATGTGCTTAAATGAGTGAGAAACTTTTAAAAGTAAGATTTGAATGTCAAATTCATGATTCTATATTAACTATGTGTTGTCATGTTTATTTTTAAGCTCAGCTATTATATTCATAAAATATATTATGAGAAAAAAGTTTTGAGCTTTGTAAGCTTTCATAAGAATTTTTATAATATTATACTAAGTGTATATCTGTAGCTTATAGGAAGATCAAGGCTTTGTACTCATATGATGCTTAAGTATGTCAGCAGACAAATTTCTGAACAAAGTACACAAAATGCTTGGAAGTTTTAGGTCTTCAAAATTAAATAATGAAGCAGAAACAACACAAGGTCTATAACCCATTGATTTGGTCATGGTATTTTTGTGAAAATAGGACATGTGGTTTCCTACTAATTTTTCCTTGATTTTAAAATGATGGAGAGTCTCAAACATCAGTCTGGTTCCAAGTGTAAATTTAATAATGGAGAATTGATTGCAGAAGATAATAGACTTTAAACCATAGAATACAGGGTATGCAGGAAAGAGTGTATCTTAAAATAGAGTAGGAAGAATTTCTACTATGCCTTTATGTTTAAGTTCTACCTCCACACGTGGCTTAAGTACAAATTTATTAAGCTTCTGAATGTTAGTTTTTCAATATCTGCAGTGGTAAGATGAGTAAGATTGCTTGATTAAAAAAGAAAAAGAAAACCATGAAGCATTCTCAGACAGCTTCTGTGTGGATGAAGATACTTAGAGGCTTTAGCAATAATCCTCATGGAAATGAGAATGGTAGAATTAAAGTATATATAAAAAAACTAAGCATAAGCTCGAAAATAAAGAGAAGAGGAAGATGGGGTAAATTACCATGGCTACTGTTGTGATACACATAAAGCATATATTTAGAAAGAAAAAAAACGTTTGTGTATATATAGCAAGAAATGGATATACTTTGAACCCTCTCTAGTATAGGCTCCATGCAGACAAAAACAAAGGCAACCATAAAAAGCACAGGTATTGGGAAGCACAGTTCTATTGCAAAATTAATCTCAGTTTAGTATTTAGTGAAAAGGAAAAGTGCAGCTAGTGGTAGATGCTTTCTCCTTGGCAACAAGGCAAGACTCGCCCTCATAGTTTTCCTGTTGCTTCCATACCTGCTTCTATTCCCTTAAAAGAATCTGGTGGGACTGGTAGTAATTGTGGAGTAACAACACCAGGTCCTAAATATTTGAAACTAAACATTTGGGCTTAAATATGGTCAAGTAAAAACTAATGGCTTCACCACTGAGGAACACATACATACCATTTCTACACCTGAAAGTCATCTGTGTGATGTCCATCACATCATTGGTACCCTGATGTACAAAGATAAAATATCATTTCATTTATCATGGATTTGACAACATAGGATAAAGTCCACAAAATTGATACTTTCAGGTAATTTGCTCTGAAAATAATGTTATGTTGTTATGTGTAATGATTTCTCATATAAGGTACAGAGGTATTTGTGGCTAATGACTAAACCAGAATACATCACTACAAAGGCCAAATCTCAGAGTCTGCTCATAAATTTAGGCAGATATTTCTTTGATTATAGAATTTTACAGTTTTAATATACTATTTATGTTAAGTTTAGAGCAATGGCATTATAGTTGGATTGTCTTTGAAATATAATTTAGAACTTGTTTATCTTTGGAGGAAGTTGTTGGAGAGAAAGATACACTGTGTGTGTGTGTGTGTGTTTTGACATTTTGGAGGTATGTGTGTGTGTGTTTTGACATTTTGCAGAAGATTAGTTGTGAAGAGCTAAGTCTACATTACTCTGTTTGATGTGGTAGCAAGATTCAAAATTATGTACCTTAAAAATTGCCTGCTTAACTATATGTCATGGTCCTGCAATTCACAATGATCGTAAACCAGAGGACATAGTATATTTTCAATGAAAATGTCCGTAGCTGTTAGCTACCCTCTCACCACTTAGGAAATATTAGTATAAAAGGCATAATGTTGTTTTAAATGATGAGCCAGATCCAACCTGGGAAAGCATCTGCATGCTTTACTGTTTGGTTATCACATTCTCACCTAAAAGCAGAATGTAACCATATGCATGGTATTCTGAAGTTAAACTCTGGGAGGGAGACTTATTTTTTATTAAGATGCAAGGTCTTTTGAAGATAAGAAATAAAATCCCAGATATTTCACTCATTTTTAGAACATAAGACATAGCTGTTTAATTCTACCTAAGCTTGTTTACGTTAACTCAAAATAAGTTCGCAAATTTGATTTAGAACATTTTTTTTCCTGCTAAATACTTATGAGTCTCATGACCCAGAGACTCCTTCTAAATCATTCTGTTCCAATGTATGAAAGCACATTTCTAGAAATTTCAGGCTTGTCAAAAACATTAGTCACCTATTTAAAAATTTATTCCCATGAAATGTAACATTTGCAGAAGAAATTCATCTGTCAACATGGCCTGTTTGCAATCTGCACTCACCTAGGAACACTGCTGTCTTGCTCCAACAGTATAAGTTGGAAATAATATTACTGTTTGATTTTTAAGTTGAAATGTTTTGTAGAATATAGTAAGATATATTTTCAATGATTTTTTTAAATTAAAAAAATAGTAGGTCTGGAAAGATGGCATAGCCAGTATATGTGCTTGCTGCTAAGACAGAATTTTTGATGACCATTAACTTCAAAGTGGTGAAGAAATAATTCATTCACTGGTAGTTAAAAAGAAATTAGTAGATTTCTACCATCAGGCAATGTGGAAATTTGCTCAATACAAGCAGAAAGCTACATGCAAGTGAATCCTAATATTACCCTACACCTCTATCTTTCAATAAATTCAGCAGCCTTTGTTTTTATACAAACTAAACTCTCAGCAGAAATGAACCTTTAAAAAGTCCACACATAAAAATACACAAGCTTTTCAAATTTCACACAGAAATTGAATTTCAACTGCAGGTTTGAGATCTATTCCTCGGCATTTATTGAGATGGACATATGATTTAAAATTGAGATGAGAAAGAAAAGCAATCATTATCCATCCATTTGACATGTCTGTGGAAAGCTATTATGACATATTTCATTATAGTTTCTCATCATCCTATTTACTATGCTAATTTAAGCTCTATGAAGTCTGAGATATCAAAAAGACAGTTTAAGCACATAGCATACATGCGAATAAATCCATTAAGATACTACATTTTAAAATTCACATTTAAAATAAGATGCAGATTTCCACATGGAAAGTGTAGGCAAATGGTTGTCTTTTAAGGAAAATGGAGAGTGGTGACCAGCGTGCCCTCTTCATATACATCCTTAGGTTAAAACAAACCTGTCAGTGTCAGTCATAATTTGCTTTCTGTTGCTGGTATAAACACTGTGACCACAAGCGAATTGGGCGAGGAAAGTGTTTGTTTAGTTTATGGGAAGCCAAGGCAGGAGCAGAACAGGAACCTGCAGACAAGAACTTCAGCAGAGACAACAGCTTACTCAGATACCATTTTCACAAAGCACAGGTCCATCAGCCCAGGCTGGCCCAATGCACACTAATTTTGGACCTCTTACATCAATTGTCAATCTATAAAATGCTCCACGGACATGCCACCAGGCCAACCTGAGGGTGGCCTCCTCTCCTGAGGTCTGTCAAGTTGACAACTAAGACTGTCCATCACATACTGGTCAGTATGCATTTCCTGAATCAAAGCCTTTATTTATAAAAAAAAAAAACAAAAAACCGGCTTTTTCTGAACTGCTCCATTTTGACCCCTGAGTGTTTAACCTTGATTTCAAAGTGTTGAAAGATAGAAACTTTATTTTGCAAATTAAAATGTGTCTCAAAGCACACATTAATTTCTTGTTTATTTATTTATACGTGTGCATGTGTGTGAGTTTGTGCACATGGAGTGCCATCATGTGCATGTTGAAATAAGATAACAACTTATGGGGGTCACTATTCTTCCATCTTTGATTTCAAAAAATTTTTTCTTACATAATTCACGTAACAATCTGTAAAATACAACATGACATTTTACACCCCAATTTATTTGTGAGCAAATAAAATAATATGGAAGCCAAAAACCCTGATAATGGTAGAGCAAAACCATTTACTTGTTGTTTAGGACTATTCACATTACATTCAGCTTCTCTGATTCCTGGGGCAATAAGTTCCTATACATCCAGTTCTAATTTTGAGCATGTGAAAGACTGGAAATGATAACAAAAACATTAAAGTTCTAAAAATCAAAATGTATATTTTTTATCTCTCCATCATGTAAGTGTATGCTCATGCCTGTCACGTCTGAAGCAATTCTGGCTGGAAAGAGTGATCCCACAGAAGCTGCTAGACACGCAAGTCCTTAGGCACTGCAGAAAGAGTTTTTAATACTATGAAAAATTCTATTTTGTCTTAGAATCTAGACAGTCCAAGAAAACTGAATGTTTCTACTTTAACTAGGACAAAAGAGAGTTTGGGGCACTGTGCCCACGCAAGACTCCATGGTCTTAGTACAGCTATCCAGATATGCTTAAGGGACTCACAAAGACATGATGGAAATAGAAATTAATACTTAATATTGTAACCAACCATCAGATTTTACTTAGAAAGTTACATGCTGTATCAGAGTAAGTAAATTTAGCTTAAATATTTTTACTTAAACAAATTAAGAAAAAGTATTATCAGTATGTCATATTTCACTAAATATTGAGCTACCATTAATGTTTGAAGGATTGAACACTGAACTAAGGAAAATAATGAGGACAGACATAAAGACATTTATATCAGCAAGACCCATATTCCTGCTCTCTTTTGCTTCCAAATGTGCTGAGATATCTTTTTAGTAGCGTATATTTATTGAACTGTATTATACTCCAAACATGTCCTCTCCTCATATCTTCTGTCATCCCCCTGCTTTCCTCTTCCTCTTCCCATTTGTTCCCTTCACTCCCCAACAGTTTTAATCCACCTATGTGTGTGGGGTGGTGGACATTCTTAACATTCCTTCTATGCCTGTAGTTCTTTGTGTAGGGTTCAGTACTAGTGAACGTTCTCATTTTGATGTGCCTATTCCTATTGTTCTGGTTCAGATCACGTTTAGGCAGTTAGGCAGGCAAGACTCTGTGGTGTAGATTTTGAGATTTCTTGAAGACACCATCTCACAGCAGAATTCTTGTTCCTCTGGTGCTTAGAATCTTTCATGTCCTTGCAATGATCTCTGATCCTAAGGTATATGAGTTATGATGTAGGTGTATGAACTGGGTTCTTCAACTTGTCATTCTGATGGCTTGTGACTTTCTTTAAGGGCCAATTTCTTTTATAAAGAGTTTTATTGATTTGTAGTGAGAATTACACTTACATGTGGGCAGTTAGGAATTAGAGAAAGTGCTTCCCAAGCCTGGTCATGGGGTTTTTGTTATATTATCTTTGACTCTTGTAGGAAGCACATTCAGCACAAAAGGGAAAATTTGATTTAAAGTATATATATATATATATACATATATATATATATATATATGTGTGTGTGTGTGTGTGTGTGTGTGTGTGTGTGTGTGTGTGTGTGTGAGTGTGTGTATTTATAAGTATTTTAGGTTGGTGATTAGTAGTATGATTCCTTATGACTTTTTCAGACATCCTTCCTGCTATTTTACTTCTTTTTTTTGAAAAATTGTGTATTTTATCTGTAGGCAAATGGAAGATCTAGAAAAAAAATATATTGAGTGAGGTAACCCGGATACCGAAGAATAAGTATAACTAATATGTGTTCACTCATAAGTGGCTTTCAGGAAAACAAAAAACAGCCTACAGGCCACAAACCCAGGGAAATTAGACAACAAAGAGGACCCTAAGAGAGACAAACATAGATCTACATAGGAAGAAGAAGCAGACAAGGTCTCCTGAGTAAATTGGGAGTGTGTGTGGGGGTCGTGGGAGAGGGTAGAAGGAGAGATTGGAGGAAGAGAAGGGAGTGAAGAAAAATGTATAGCTCAATAAAAACAATTTAAAAAGAGAACATTGCTATTTTCAAGCAAGAGTCACTTTAAAGACTACAAAACTAATTTGGTTTTAATTACTGTGGTTGTATTGAGAGAGGTGGCTCAATAAATATAGGGTCCTGCCACAGTACTGTTTGGTCCCTTAAACACACACACACATACACACACACACACACACACACACACACACACACACATACACATACACACACGCTATGAATTTAAGGGAAACATGTCATAAAATATTAGGGGATATTATTAGTTCAATAATAAAATTTTACAGTAATGTTCAAAATTCTTTCATAAAAATCATTTTCCTTAAGAAAACAATTTTGTATTAGATTCTTGTCTCTGTCTATATCTTTAAGGATAGACTGGAAACAAAAAATGCAAATTACTTTAAGATCCAACAATGAGAAGCTCAGGATCAGCTTCTAATCTAGAAAAACATCAGCAGTTGTGTGGGCATTGGTAGAATGATACGTTTTAATTCTTTCTTTTAAGAAATACTAGGTACATTATGATAAATATTTTGCAGTTTGACAAAGTCCAAGCTTGAAGGCCTCTTGCTTACATGATTTCATAAAGCATCTCACAATTTTTGAAATTGTCTAGAACTAAGTAGAATTTATACTATACATCATTTATTTTAACAAATATGATTTATTTTGCTGTGCTTTAAAAATGGAGTTATTCTATTGCTAAGCGGCATCCAAAGAGCTGCCCGTTTTATTTAGATTTGGTCATTTTTTTCTGATTTCTGTGGTTTTGAATGGGGCTAATGCACATATTATCAATGTTTATACAAGTTTTCAGCAATAATATTTCTTTTATTTTCATTATCATGTATATCCCCTATATTCTTTGTTTTTTCCCAGATAACCTTTCTTTGCTGTTATTTTAAGCACAGAGTTTTTTTTACAACTTTAGAATACAGTATGAAAGAGGACACATTTCTTGCAACACGTTTATCTGGTACAGGTTCATTCTAAATGCACAGTACCTAGTATCATAGTTAGATTTGTTTCAAAGGTACATGTTTATTTATGGCTTTAAGATTCATGGTTTACAGTGTTCTTAGTTCCTCCCCCATACTTTGCTTTCATTAAACAACATTAATTTGGATTCTGCATGTGGGTATTATGTATAATGGTTGAAGTTCAACTGCAAGTAACCCTCTAAAGGATTTAAAATATAAATTTCAAGAGAAATTTGGTTATCTTAAGTATACAAAATCACTTAGCAAATAATTGGAGAATCAGTTTAGGTAGGGCAGAAATATGATAGTGAAATGTACAAAGAGGACCTATGAAGATGGGTTCAGGGGTTAATTTTCTGTGACCTCTGATGTTAGTTTGGGCAATCCATACATCAGTTTGATCTTCTGGTCCCCAATATGAGACCACACCAGTGAGGCTAGCAACTCAAGAGTATATTCCCCTATAAAATGAGGACACATTATATCCACTTGAGCAACAGATTTGTAATTGCACAACACAGAATTGTTAACTCTGAATTCTGTGCATTGCAGCGCATCGTTACAATTTACTAATTTTACATAACATATTTTACATCAATATAATATTTATCTTCTTTCCTTAACCATAAAGCACTAATACTGATCACTTTATTCCTCCCCCTGGGTGTGCAATTTGGATACAACACTTACATGGGATCATAAAGCAATATTTGATGATGAGCATTTTTATGTAGCAGAATTCTATCCAATTTTAATCATGTCATTGCATATAAAAAGATTGTCTTGTATTTAGTACTCAATAGTATATTCTAGTGCATATATATGACTGGCATCTATAATGACAATCATAGTCACATCTATATATGCCTTCATTGCCTTCATCTGTATGGATATGTGGACCACAGGTTGTTCTACATTATCAGTTATTATTAACAGTACAGCAAACAGAGAGATACAAATATTTTGGGGAGATCATGACATCAGTCTTTTTGGTATGTTCACAGAAAGTTGTTGGAGCATGTGGTGTTTATGTTTTTAAAATTTCAAAACCCCCCATATTATTTGTATTGTGGTTATGACATTTCAGCCACACAAATGGTTCATTGTTCCAGTTTCTCCATATCCCTATCATATCTTGTTAGAATCTTTAATGTTTGTATAACTTTGCCCTGGATAACACCTAATCTAATAGACTGTAATGATTTCTCCCTGTGGCTTTGCATTTTTCTGATGATGAATATTGCTGTGCACCAACTCCTAATATCCTACTGCTCATATACAAATACTTTAGGAAAATATCTGTTCAATTCCCTTGCCCATCTTTATATTCTGGTTCTTTCCTATGATAAAGCCCATGACCAAAAGCAGCATGGGAAAGAAAGTGTTTTACTTCCGTGTGTAGTTCATCAAGGAGGGAAGTCAGAGCAAGAACTCAAGGCAAAAACCTTGAGGCAGGACCTGAAAATGAAACCAGGAATACTGTTTAAAGGTTTACTCCCTATGGCTTGTTCATGCTGCTCTTACTTACCCAGGATGGTACCACCACACGGGGCTGTGCCCTCTAGTATCTATCATTAATGCCCATCAGATTTGACAACACACCAATCTGATAGAGAATTTCCTCAATTGAGATTCCATCTTCTAAGATAACTTTAGATGGTGCCTAGTTTGCAATAATCCTACCTTCAATCCCAGCATTTGGGAGGCAGAGGCAGGTGGGTCTCTGTGAGCTCAAGCCCAGTCTGGTCTACAATAGCTAGTTCCTGGACAGCTAGGGCTGTTACACAGAGAAATCCTGTCTCGCAAAACAGCAAAAACAACAAAAAATCATAACCAATACATCCATTACATAAATTGTTATTTTCAACTTTCCAGTAATTGTAGGTATTCGTTATGTATTTGGAATACAATTTGTCTATCAGATATGCTGTTTTCAAATATTTCCTCTTAGTATTAGGTTGCTTTGAGACTTTGTTTCCTTTTTTTTTATTGTGCAGATTTGCTTTTTCAGCAAACAATGATTCTGATAAGGCATTCACGAAACAATTAGCCACACCCAATAAACCAAAGTTTTCTCCTATTTATCTTATATTACTCTTATAATTTGGAATTACACATTAAGTGTTTAATGAATTTTGTTAATTTTTTCTGACAGGTAATATAAAGGTATAATCTCATGTTTTTTAATGTAAATAAGCAGTTTTCCCATCAATGTTTTAAAAGACACCACCATTTCTCACTGTTTTTTTTAAATTTATTTATTTATTTATTAAAAATTTCCACCTCTTCCCCGCCTCCTTTTTTCCTTCCCCTCCTCACCTCCCCCTCCGTCTTTAGTCTTAAGAGCAGTCAGGGTTCTCTACCCGTGGGAAGTCCAAGGTCCTCCCCCCTCCATACATGTCTATAAAGGTGAGCATCCAAACAAACCAGTCTCCCGCAAAGTCAGTCCATGCAGTAGAATAAAAACACAGTACCATTGTCCTTGGCATCTCAGTCAGTCTTCATTTCCAGTCACATTCAGAGTGTTCATTTTGATCACATGCTCCATCACTTCCAGTCCAGCTGGCCTTGGTGAGCTCCCATTAGATCAGTCCCACCGTCTCAGTGGGTGGATGCACCCTTTGTGATCCTGACTTCCTTGCTCATGTTCTCCCTCCATCTGCTCCTCATTTGGACCTAGGGAGCTAAGTCCATTGCTCCTATGTGGGTCTCTGTCTCTATTTCTATCCATCGCCAGATGAAGGTTCTATGGTGATATGCAAAATATTCATCAGTATGGCTATGGGACAAGGCCAGTTCAGGCACCCTCTCCTTTGCTGCCCAGGGAACGATTTGGGGACCTCTCCTTGGACCTGGGAACCTCTCTAGAATCAAGTCTCTTGCAAACCCTAAAATGGCTCCCTTAGTTGAGATATTTACTTTTCTGCTCCCATATCCATCCTTCCTCCATCCCACCCATCCTATTCCCCAAGCTATCCCCAATCCTCCCCTTCTCCTTTCTCTCTACCCATCACCCCTTAAAACCACCCTCTCCCTCCCCCCTCCCCCGTGCACCCAAGTTTGCCTGGCAATCCTGTCTACTTCCAATACCCAGGAGGATAACTATATGATGTTCTTCAGGTTCGCCTTCTTATTTAGCTTCTCTAGGTTCACGAATTATAGGTTCAAAGACCTTTAATTATGGCTAGAATCCACTTATGAGTGAGTACATACCATATTCCTCTTTTTGGGTCTGGGTTACCTCACTCAGTAAAGCATTTTCTATTTCCATCCATTTGCATGCAAAATTCAAGATGTCATTGTTTTTTACTGCTGAGTAAAACTCTAATGTATGTATGTTCCACACCTTCTTTAACCATTCTTCAATTGAGGGGCTCCTATGTTGTTTCCATGTTCTGGCTATTACAAATAGTGCTGCTATGAACATAGTTGAACAAATGCTTTTGTAATATGATAGGGCTTCTCTTGGGTATATTCCCAAGAGTGGAATTGCTGGGTCCTGAGGTAGGTTGACTCCCAGTTTCCTGAGAAACCGCCACACTGATTTCCACAGTGGTTGCACAAGGTTGCATTCCCACCAACAATGGATGAGTGTTCCCCTCACTCCACAATGTCTCCAGCATAGGCTATCATTGGTGTTTTTGACTTTAGCTATTCTGACAGGTGTAAGATGGTATCTCAAAGTGGTTTTGATTTGCATTTCCCTGATCGCTAAAGAGGTTGAGCATGACTTTAAGTGCCTTTTGGCCATTCAAAGTTCTTCTGTTGAGAATTCTCTGTTCAGTTCAGTACCCCATTTTTAATTGGGTTAATTAGAGTTTTAGTGTCTAGTTTCTTGAGTTCTTTGTATATTTTGGAGATCAGACCTTTGTCTGATGAGGGGTTGGTGTAGATCTTCTCCCAGTCAGAAGGTATCCTTTTTGTCTTACTGACAGTGTCCTTTGCTTTACAGAAGCTTCTCAGTTTCAGTAGGTCCCATTTATTCATTGTTTCTCTTATTGTCTGTGCTACTGGGGTTCTACCTTGGAAGTGAACTCCTGTGCCCATGTCTTGTAGACTACTTCCCACTTTCTCTTCTATCAGGTTCAATGTGGTCAGATTAATGTTAGGTTTTTAATCCATTTGGACTTGAGTTTTGTGCATGATGATAGATATAGATCTACTTTCATTCTTCTACAGGTTGACATCAAGTTCTGCCAACACCATTTGTTAAAGATGCTTTCCTTCTTCCATTGTATACTTTTAGCTCCCTTGTTGAAAATCAGGTGTGCATAGGTTTGTGGGTTAATATCCGGGTCTTCTATTTGATTCCATAGGTCGACTTCTCTGTTCTTATGCCAATACCAAGCTGTTTTCAATACTGTAGCTCTGTAATAGAGTTTGAAGTCAAGGATGGTAGTGCCTCCAAAAGTTCGTTTATTGTATAAAATTGTTTTGGCTATCCTGGGTTTTTTTTGTTTTTCCACATAAAGTTGAGAATTTGAGAGAACAATAATCACTGTTTGTTTTTAGAATTTACTCAGGAGACACTTAATGGGTGGGCTTTTTCACTGTACTCATCACTTACAAATTTGGTTTTATATCAGTACCACAATGCTTTAATTATTAGCTTTATAACATATTTTGAAGTCAGTTCAGTACAATGATGGCTGTAGTTTTTTTTTTACTCAAGATTATTTTGGTTCATTAGTATCCTTTTTGAATCCATATAAGATATAGGATTTTTCTCTTCATAAAAAAATTAGAAGAATTTAGAGAGAGATTGTATTGATTCTGGGTGTGAGGTGGTTTTATGTTTTAAAAATGCTAAATCCTGCTCATTTTATTATTTCCTGTTATCAAAAATATATTTTTGTCTTAATTTTCTTTTTTACAGTTCATTGTTAATGTAAGAAGGAAAAGATAAATTTCCTTGCTGATTTGTGTACTGCAAGTGTGCTGACCTTTAAAATTCAGTGTAAAAGCATTCTGTTATATCTCTCAGTTTTTCTACAGAAGATTTCACTACAAACAGGTCGCATCACTTATAACTCATTGGTTTGGACATTTTTTCTCTGCTTGTTTGTTCTGGTGAGAACTTCAGATGCTGACTGGTGCAGAAATGGTGAGGGCATTAACCTTGCTGTGTGCCTGATCATATAAGACTTCCTTCCCTCTTTTTTTACCAAGAAGGGCAATAATCTTAAACAAGTATGCATATACATTATTTTTTGAGGTAAGATAAAGCTTTTATTTTTGAGAATTTGGGATACAGGAGTGTTGGATTTAATGCAATGCTTTTCTGTATCAATTGAAACATTTACATGTTTTTCATTTTCCAATTTTTATGTAGCTAATTATATTCATTAGTATGATGCCCTTTATTCCCAGGGTATCAAACTCAGTCATGTTGTAATACCCTTTTAGGACCCCTTGGATTTGATATGTGGGGGTTTTATTGAACACATTTGCCTCTACTTTCATTAGAGATTATAGCCTATAATTTTCTTTTCCAACTGTCTTCAATACACAGCCATACATAACATCTCTTCTGAGCAGGAAGTAATACATTAAGAAAAATAACTTTCAATTATGCTAGAGACTATTGCTATATTCACACAAATGCACATACGTGAATTCAACACTGGGAGTAAGTAGAGAAATGGATTCTTGTCTCTTGGAGCCTTTTTTTCTGTCATGTAGAAAATAGTCCCTGTTACTTCATGATGGAGTTGATAGTTAGGAAGGGTTTGTTTCATTCTACAGGTCACAACTTCCAGGGAAGCTAAGGTAGGAACTCAAGGCAGAGACTGAAACTTTTTGTTTCCCTGGACATGTTCTGCTCTTGTGTTTATTGAGCAAAGATCCACCTGCCCAGGGTTGATATTGCTCACAGAGGGCTGGACTCTCCTCTATCAATTATCAGTCAATAAAAATGCCTCTCAGGCTTGCTTTCAGACCAATATGATGAAGTCAATTCAACATTTGAGTTTCTCTCTCCCTAGGTATGTTGACGTTTATATTAAGTTGATAAAAAACAAATAAACTATGACAACCCAAAATCATAGGAACACTTACAGGTCTTGTAATTCCACAAACGTACTTGTTCTGCTTTGTTCATGACAACTCTGAGGACTCTGGGGGATGATTTCATTTGCTATGATAGCACCAGATACATTTCATACACTACACTCATGCATTCCCTTCCCTTACATACATCTCTCTCTTTGCAACTCCTTCCATTCCTGGTATTATTCCCTGGTTCTTGTCCACATGAAACCTAATGTTAATTTTCTGTAAATTTCAGTTTGACAGATTGTTAGAGTTACCATTAATTTCCAGAGAGTTAATTTTTTTCAGATGGTACAGAATCAAATCAGTTCATAAAATAATTCTTCAAGAATATTTGGTGAAAATATCTTAAAACAAGTTTTAAAAGTTTGTTTGACATTCCATGCTAATCAATCCTTCAAGTTCTTTGCATAATATCCTGATTTCTTTAGACTTACTTGGAATTCCTTTCTTTTCATTTCCTTCTTCACCTTCAGAGAGAGAAAATTACAACATATATTTGTATTTACAATATATTCTCCTAAAAAATAAGTGAAGCATAAGAAAATGTAAGCTTATATATTGAAAATAAAGGTATAATTAATAAAGAAATACAATAAACACAAAAAGCTAAGATTTATTTTTAAGGGATTTATTCATACTTTTTCCTTTCATTTTTAGTTTATTCATAAGTGTCTAACTTTTAATATGAAAATTTAAAGTAAGTCTTAAAAAAACATTAATTGCATTAAAAAATTCAATGTGAAAATTTTCCTTCATCTTTGTTCCCAAAGATGGCCACCCGTGTAGCTAACAAGCTTGCTTTCCGGTAAGTGCCTATTTTGTTTCCTTTCTTCCTCTCCTCACAATTCTTTCTTTTTCCAATTCTCTGACTACCTTGAGTGCCATGCATGACCACAGCATCTACCTTTAACTGACATGTTAGTCATGATTGAGGGTGATTTTACAATTAGCTTTATAGTAATGAGCTTGGTATCTAACTATGATCAGAAAAAACATACATATCTTCATTTCTCGAGCAGATAAGTATTGGCATTATTGTTTTCAGGATTTTAACAGGACAGACATGGAGGAACAAATGTAACTGGACAGAAGGGAAGGCAATAGTTCAGATGTTGATGTAAGGAGGCAAATGTGTGGCAAATGATTCCCTAGTGTTCCTATAGCTGGACACCTCTGGACCCGTACAATAAAGCATGCTACTCTAGAGCGAGGGAGTTCTCAATTAGTTGCAGAACCCAGACTTATCTCATTTATTTTAACCTACAGAGGACAGATACAGTATCAACTGCCATAAATAAATTATGTTTGCCGAAACTCTAGCTGTCCTGTTGGAAGGGCAGTGCAGGGTCTTGTATAATTGGACTTTATGCTCTTACCCCAGAACATCTAGGGTTACCCTCTGACATCCATACAAATATGCACATAAAACATGCATCTGAAAACACTAACCCACATATGTGTGTAATGAAAAAGACTCAGAAAGATGAGCATGGTATGAACTTACTCATAAGTGGATACTAGCTGTAAAGTAAAGGATAATGAGTCTGTAGTCCATGACCCCAAAGAAGTTAAGTAACAAGGAGATATCTAAGAGAAACGTATAGATTCCCTGGGAAGGCGAAATAGACAAGATTTCCTGAGAAAATTGGTAGCATGGAGGTGGGGGGAAGTGAGGGGAAGAAAAGGGGAGAACAGGGAGGGAGGAGGAGAATTTAAGGGAATGGGATAGTAGAGATGGGGAAAGGACAGCGACAGAGAGCAAGGAAATAGATAACTTGGTGAGGGTACCATTATGAGGTTAGCAAGAAACCTGGCACTAGAGAAATTCCCACGAATCCACAACGATGACGTCAGCCAAGACCCTAAGCAATAGTGGAGAGGGTACGTGCACTGGTGTTGCTCTAATCAGATTAATGACTATCTTTATTTTGACTCTTTTCAAAAATTTTATTGAAATGCCTTTTATTTCAAACAAATATAAAAGTATGAGAGCCTCTCATATACCAGCTCCCCAACTTTCACAATTATCTGCAATTTGCTTTTGTTTCTTGTATCAGCTATATTTTGTTTACTTCAGTGTTTTTTTATTGATTTTTATTGAGCTCTACATTTTTTTTCTGCTCCCTTCCCTGCCTCTACTCTCCCCTCCAATCCTCTCTCAAGGTCTCTGTGCTCCCAATTTACTCAGGAGATCTTGTCTTTTTCTACTTACCATGTAGATTATTGAATTTTTCAGGCAAATGGATGGAGCTAGAAAACATCATTTTGAGTAAGGTAACCAAGACCCAGAAAGACAATTATCACATGTACTCACTCATAATTGGATTTAAACATAAAGCAAAGAAAACCAGCCCACAAATCACAATACCAGAGAACCTAGACAACAGTGAGGACCCTGAGAGAGACATACATCTAATGACTATAGACATAGATGTAATGACTAACTTAAATGTCACCATAGAACCTTCATCCAGCAACTGATAGAAGCAGAAGCAGAAGCAGAGATCCACAGTGGAGCACTGCACTGAGCTCCTGAAGATAAGTGAAAGAGTGGGAAGAGTGAGAATATGGGCAAAGAGATCTATCTAGACCATGATGGGGACACCCACTGAAACAGTTTACTTGAGCTAAGGGGAGTCAACCAACTCTGGCCTGACAGGGAAGGAACCAGCATAGGACCACTCTAGGCCTTCTGAATATGGGTGATATTTGTATGGTTGGGGCAGACTGCAGGGCCACTGGCAATGTGACCAGGATTTATCTGTACTGCTTGTACTGGCTTCTTGGAACCTATTCGTTTTGAAGGGATATCTTGCTAAGCCTAGATATAATAGGGAGGGCCTTGGTCCTTTCTCAAAGCAATGTGTTAGACTTTGTTGACTCACCATGGGAAGTCTTATCCTCTCTGAGGAGTGGATGGGGGTTGGGGTGGGGTAAGGTGGAGGAAGGGAGGGAGTGGGAACTGGGATTGGTAGGTAAAATGAGAAAAGACAGCTTTTGAAAAAATATTAAAACAACAACAACAAAGGAATTTAGTCTCTTGGATTTGAATGCCCCAGGCACTGTCAGGAATGGGCTACTTCTCACAGCATTGATCTCTACCCAGACCTGTCATGGTCTGGCTTTTCCCACAAGTTCTTTGCTACTTTTACTCACCACATCTTGCAGGCAGGACAAATTGTAGACTGAAGGTTTTGTGACTGGGTTGGTGCTCCAATCCCTTCACTAGAAGCCTTGTCTATTTTTAGAAGGTGGCCAATTTAGGCTTCATATTCCTTATGCCTAGAAGTTCACCCCTTCTTCTGACTCTTACTTTCTGTCCCCTCATCTGCACCATTATCAGAGCCTAGCTTTGGATGATAGAGTTGTCCCACCTAGTACTGAGAGCTCAAGAGTCACTTGTTCTCGTCATTCTAATGGGTATGGATCTCTTCGGTAATATTTTCCCACTGCAAAACCGGAAGCTGAAAACTGTTAGTCTATGAACATAGTCATAATTTTTCAAAAGACAATTGGATGGGAACGTCATGGATATTCAGGAAAACCAACAGCGGTAGTTTCATTGCTAGTTCTTACTGCTTCCTCAGCAATAGTTTTAATAAGGTCTGAAAGACTAGCCATGGATACTACCATGCAGTGGGTCTCAAATCTTATCTAGAAAGTGCCTGCTTACTTTTATAACACATTTGCTAATTTTACAGCAGTGGGCACATGTTGTCTGACAGCTCAACAGTGTCACACACTATAAGGGTCTCTGCAAACACTACAGCCAACAGTTTTGATCTACATGAGGCAAAACAAAAATCTTGTTCAATAAGACTGAGTAGCCAGTATTTGTTCAAACACTAAGAGTCTGGCATTAGGCAGTTTAGTTTTGACCTATTTAAGTACTGTACCATTGGGGAAAAGACTTCCTGAACTAACAGAATCCTGTGGGCACAAAAGTTTAAGGCATATATTGCTGTCTTGAGGACCAGTCTTCAGGGATTGAGGGGGATCCAAGGGAGTTGGCAGACTAAACACTCAACTTGATTTTCTATCTGAGGTAGTAAAACTCAACGCTCTGGGGCCATCTAAAAAGGTAAAACACAAATGCACACACACACACACACACACACACACCTTTTTTTGGGTCTCCCTATCATCTTCTTTCTTTGTTCTTTATTTCTTTTCTTATTTCTTTCCAGAGGTATCCTTTCTGTGACTCTTGTTGTCTTCCTTCTAACTTTATTTTCTTCACTTACAGTTTATATTACTCCAGCAAAACCTCTCAAGCAGTACAAAAATTACTATGGGATTATGTTCTATTTTTCAAGTGAATTATTGCGATGATTAAAGTAAAAATCATCATGTTTTCCATATCCCTTACATAATTAAACATTTTTTTGTATTACAGGTGAAAAAGATTTTTTTCCAAGAACTCAAATACATTTATACTAAAGCAAATTGTGTGCTATGAATATCATTGGTTAACAAAGAAACTGCTTTGGTCATATAGCAGGCTATAGTGGAACAGAGCTAGACAGGAAAAATTAAACTGAATGCTGGGAGAAAGAAGGGCAGAGTTAGGGAGAAGCCAGGTAGCCCTACCGGAGACAGACACCAAAACTTTAGCCAGTAAGCCACAGCCATGTGACAATATACAGTTTAATAGAAATGGGTTAAATTAATATATAAAAGTTAGCCGATAAGAAGCTAAAGCTAATAGGTCAAGCAGTGATTTAATTAATACAGTTTCTGTGTGATTATTTCAGTTTCTGGGCACCCGGGAAACAAACAAGCAACTTCCTTCAACAACTTGCTATATATTTAAAAAGTGTAAGCCAGCAAGATATTTTTTTCTTAGCCAGTTCCTTTGCTGGCAGGCTGGATATTGTGGTTACAAAGAAGAGACCAATAGTTTTATTACTTACCTCAAAGGTAATCTTATAAGAAATCTTAGAAGAATCACAAATCCTAACTTTTATATATTAAAAAAAAATCAGGTCAAGGGAGAGAGGGGTGGAATAGGAGAACAATGAAGGAGAGATCTTGAGAGAGAGAACACTGTGTGGTTAGGGAGTAACTTGTCCCTGGGGAGATTTCCAAGAATCCACAAGGATAACCCCAGCTAAGATTCCTAGCAAAGTTGGAGAAGGTTCCTAAACTGACCTACTCATGTAATCAGATTGGTGAATACCCCAACTATCATCATAGTGTCTTCATCAAGTAACTGATGGCACCAAACAGAGATCCTCAATCAAGCAGAAGGCTGAGCTCTGTGAATACAACCAAGAAGAAGGAGGACAGAATATAAGAGCAACAGAGGTCAAGCTCATGATTGCTGTGGGAGCTCTTTCCGCTCCTTCAGTCAATCGCCGCTGAGTTACCAGCCCATTGGGGCGTGGTCTCTTTCTCTTTAAAAAAACAGGGGCTGTCCTCCACTCCCTCTTTGGCTTCCGGCTCCACTTCCGGCTCCTAGTCTCCTTTCCTGTTCGCGCGGAGGGGCTGTTGTCTGGGACGGTAATCTGTAAGTTTTTCCCCTTTGAATAAATAACCATTCTATTAATCATAATTCCAAACTGGTGTGGAATTGTCTGTGACTTACGCCTTCATCTGGCGCCCCACATTTGGTTGTAGAACCCCGCCCTGAGCTCAGAAAAGGCTGATTCAGTAATCACACATTTATTGGAAGTTATGGCCATCATGGGTATACCTGCACAAATAAAGACAGACAATGGTCCAGCATATGTATCTAAGAAAATGAAACGCTTCTTTGCTTATTATAATATAAAACCCGTTACAGGTATACCAAATAATCCTACAGGTCAGGCAGTTATAGAAAGATCAAATCGTACTGTAAAGGATATGCTAAACAAACAGAAAGGGACGAAAGATACCCCCAGAAATAGATTGCATAATGCTTTATTAACCTTGAATTTTCTTAATGCTAATGAGAAAGGAACAACAGCAGCAGAGAGGCATTGGATAATGGGAAAAACTTCTGAACTAAACCAACCTGTTTATTTCAAAGACGTGCTGACCTCTCAGTGGAAGCCAGGAGATGTGCTATGTTGGGGAAGGGGTTTTGCTCTTGTTTCCACAGGAGAAGAAAAATTGTGGATACCATCAAAATTAATAAAGGTTCAATTTGAAGAGGAGAAACCTCTTGGAAGGGAGAAATGACAGCTCATCTACAATGATGATATTCATACAAGTGGTAAGAAAAACATATAGAATGGGGGCAGGGTTCTGTTTTTATCTCCACAGGAAAACACTGATCTTTGAAAAGTTCAAGGGACCCTGGATATTTGAATACTGACAGATGGAAAATAACAGCCCAATAGGGACTATCAAGAAAACTGAATAGGTTCTGTAAGTACCATATACTAAATAATATTTCTAAATTCATAGAGGTGGTTTTAGAGTTGGACTCTGGCTCAGTCCCTCTCTAATTCCAAGCCTGTTGTTAAAAGAAAAACCCAGAGTTTCTGGAGTTTCTGTCTCATGTCAAGAGCCATGATATGGAACAGAAAGAAATATGACTTTAGAAAACATCTTTACTTTTCTTCATATCTATCATGCCTTTCATTAAATATATCTATCATGTCTTTCATTGAATATATGTATGTCTGTATATGTCTATAATGATTAATGTTTAAGTTTTCCACAATGAACAATGAGTTTTTCCTGCAGTGACATTTGAAGTTTCCAGGAAGAAGATGGGGCCCCATAACAACAACTCCACCTGGTTGATATGACGTCATGATACTGATAGCGCTACTACAAGACCTGTTTTGGGTACCAGCTGCACAAGACGGTTCCAACGTGCTGAAATGGTGCACATCTTGCACAAACTTCTGACCAGACCTCCACAAAATACTCAGAGACTATTTGCAATTTTAAAAGACATTGATCTTGAAATTTAACCATCATTTTACTTTCACAGGATCCCCCAGAAAGAACGTCGCCCCCATGACAGCTGGAAGTAATTCTAGAGAACGACGTCCCCTCTCCCAGTAAAGCTTGTCCTTGGGTTTAGGGACATCATTAAGGGGTTAGTTATAATTAGTATACGGTTGAGGGTTGGGGGAGGAATTTTATAAGCGCAGGAATCTTTAAAAAAAAAAAAAGAGGGATAATTGGATTATGGGATAATAGATTTGCTCTTGTGAGTTATTGTTTCTAGACAAACATATTGGTATCGATTCTCATATATTGATACAAAGTTAAATTATGTTGACTATTTTATGCATGCATGCTTCTACCTCTGTTTAAAACATTTTTATGTATTGATATATATATGTTGTATTGATATATGTATATTTACCATATTGCATTGTACACTTGTACATCTGATTAAGATACTTACATATTGTTTATGTATTGATATATATATATATATATATATTTACCATATTGCAATGTATACTTGCACATTGTTTATACTTGGAGGTCACAATGTCCTCATTTATTGCACAGTTGTTTATTATCTCAGTCTTTAAGTTAGATAGATATTGAGAATTATATAGATCAATAGTCATCTAACTTTGTCATTTATAATTAGACTAATCAGGTTCTTTAGATACATAGAGATTATATTCAGTATAGATAGATAAACTTCAACCTCTTCAAAGAGCTGTAGAAAATGGCCTTTAATCTAATTCAGAGTTCTGTGGTAGGGAGACACAATCGCTCCTGGCAACACCGATCTATTCCCGAGAGAAGGTTGAGCGCCAAAGACACTCCACCTGGAGCCTTTCTTCTTGGCAGAACTGGCCTTTGGGTAAAGAAATGCCCATACCTCAACTACTGACAGAGTTACAGAGTATCCGTAAATGGATAAAACAGAACTGTCATATCCTGCCAAGACAGGGTAAGATAGTTTTGAAAAGTTTCATGCCTTTGAAAATGGTATGTCAGTTAAATTAGGCCTTAGCCAAAGTTGGTTGCTTCAACGCTGCAAACATGACTTTGGGTGTTTGCCCAGGTAGCCAGTTGTCTCTGTGATTTGTTACATGTCTGGAAGTTGTTTGATTGCACTTCCCAATTACTCAGGTAACATTATTTCCCTTCTCAGATCTTTGATGGGATTGAAGATTATATAAATGTAGTTACTTTCCTTTAATGACTTGGCCAAGTTATTTGTTATACAAGAATTAAACTAGTTAGAATAGGATATTTGTATTTATTGTATATAATTTCGTAGATTTGTACCTATTGTATATAATTTCATAGTAGGCTTAGAACTCTCTTACTTAAACAAGAGGGAGAGATGCTGCGGGAGCTCTTTCCGCTCCTTCAGCCAATCGCTGCTGAGTTACCAGCCCATTGGGGCATGGTCTCTCTCTCTTTAAAAAAGCAGGGGCTGTCCTCCACTCCCTCTTTGGCTTCCGGCTCCGCTTCCGGCTCCTAGTCTCCTTTCCTGTTCGCGCGGAGGGGCTGTTGTCTGGGACGGTAATCTGTAAGTTTTTTCCCCTTTGAATAAATAACCATTCTATTAATCATAATTCCAAACTGGTGTGGGATTGTCTGTGACTTACGCCTTCATCATGATGGAGAAATCTACAGAGACACCTGCACCAAGCTCGTGGATACTCATGAACTCTAGACCGACAGCTGTGGAACCTTAATGGGACTGAACTAGCCCTTCCACATGTGGGAGAGAGTGGTAAATGTTGGACTATCTGAGGGACCCCTGGCACTATAACCATAATCTATCCCTGGTGCATGAGCTAGCTTTTTGGAGCACTCCCTATGGTAGGATACTATGCAGTGGGGAGGGGCTTGGCCCTTCCTCAACTTAATGTGCCAGACTTTGACTGCCCATGGGGAGCCATACCCATTGGGAGGACTGGATTGAGGGGGTTAACTAGAGGGGAAAAGAGGGGCTTTGGGAGGAAAGGTGGGAAGGATAACTGTGACTGTAACGTACAACAAAGAAAAAAATAAAATTAAATATAATTTTAAAAAGAAGTCATCGAATAACCTAAAAAAATAATCAATCATCTCTACTTTAAATCTTCAGGGTGCATACCCATTTACCAACAGTTTCTCACATCAGGAAGCTGAGTGCAGAAATGGGCACAAGGAATCATCATCTTTGATTTTCAACAAATCCTAACAAGAAAGATACTCAGTCAGCAATAGCGAGGCAGCCATTGTTCTTGACCTCAACAAGCCCCTCACTCACTTATTAAAAGTATGCCTTTAAGTTGTTTTTCAAGATTTTTTTTTACCTCAAAGCCATTAACAAAAGCATCTTAACCTAATCTTAAGTCATTTTTAAAGTTTTGTTTCAGTTATGATGTATACTGAAACCCACGTATGTGTCTCTCAACATTAAGGTTAAAAGAACTTGAACTAATTTAGCTTCTGGAATTCAGTTATTTTTCTTAACCATTAACTTAATCCACAGTCTATACTACTCCTCAAGAGAAACTTACTCTGTGACAGTTCCTTGTTCTCATTTTCTATACTCTGCAGGCCCTGCTTTATCAGGGATGGGGGTAATACAATATCTTACTTTTACTATACTAGCTTTCTAACTTTGCTAATCTGTATCATAATTCCTTACTATATTTATAACAACCTGTAATTATCAAAATTCAAGTTAAACTAACACTATTATTGTATAAAAATCATTGCTTCAATTGGACAATACAGCTTAGGAGAAAACCATCTTCATAATAATCCACAAGTAAAAGTGCCAAATAAAACACGGTCTTTCCATGAGATAATTACACTACATTAAAGGCAGTGTGGAGCCCCTCACACCCATTCACACCATGCCAGATACCAGACCAAAATGGCAGGGGCAAACATTTTGTTTGTAAAGGCACAGCAACAACAAGAGACATTCTTGGTTCTTTCTCTCTGAGACTCACCAATCAGTGCCTTGCATTCTGGTGGGACGGTCCACTGAAGTCAGTTTCCACTTGCAGCTCCTCTGCCAGGGATAATTACATTGAAACTCTTTCAAAGTATATAGCACAGAAAACATAACACCTCTTTTATGACGATGGGTTCAGTAGAGAAACCACGTGTGTCATACTGTCCTGAAGGAGGATCTGGTGTAGTCTTGATCTAATGATAGTGCAGAGGCCACCTAAGCTATTACTACAGTCCTGTTAGTAAGGGTCTGGAGGGGACTGGCCGCTTAGACAGCTGAGTTTGCCAGGTTTTTAACCTTGCCTGTTCCCAACCTGTTTGTGGAAAACAGGTTATACATCTTTTTCTTTGAAGGAAAAACACTGCATGTTTGACTTCCTGGTGTTCCTAGCACTTGTCTGTGAGCCTAAGATCTTTACTCCCTCTACAGTTCGCAGGGTCCATAGCGGAGTATTACTACTGATGACAGCTCACTCTCAGACATACGCATAGGTCTTCTGGCCTAGGTCTGGGTAATTTCTTTGTGTCTGCAACCAGAGTGTGTAGTTTCTCTAATTGAATAAATAGTACTTCCATCCAGTTCTGGCAGCGACTCAAAGTAATGCCAATTGCCTATTTTTCTTGGTAAGCTGCAGGAGTCTCTCTGATTGACAGATCACAAGAGGGTAGTCATGGTACTGAAAATTCCACTTAACACCCTCTGGTTTCTGAAGTAGTCTATCCAATCATGTAGGGTACTTCCAATCAAACCCTTATTATTATTTAATTTTAATAATGTTTTAAGTAAGTAACTAAAGATTTTATTATATGCCATGTATCCATGTCTATAATAAAGAAACATTGTTTCCTTTTACATAAAAGACATTTATTAAATTTTTACATGTTAGTTATCAAAAGTGTCGTTAGTGTGTTTCTGAATGTGAGAATCAATAGTTATTTTCCAACCTTGGATACTTATTACAACAGTGTGAAAAGAAATAGAGAATTTTCAACATTTTGAGCTTCAAATGGGTGGAATAAATCATAATTTCTTACTACAGAGACTACTTCCTTCCATATTTTAATGCAATCTGATACCACATCCCACTTGTGTGTTTGTCTAATGCATGATTTTGTTATTTTGTCTTCCTTTCAAGAGAAGTTAATCAAATCAATGACTCCTAGAGTCATTCACTTCTCAGAAATAAGAAAAGATAAAGTTATATTTTTTAGATATTAGTCTAGAGTTGTGATCCAGTGGTTAAGAGTATTTGCTTTTTCTTACAGAGAATTGAAGTCCAATTCTCACCACCAACACACCAAAACCATCCATAACTCCACTTTTAGGGTAACTAATACAATCTTCTGATCTCTGTGGGTACCAGTTACACACATACTGCTCAGCTACACATGCTAGCAAAACCTCATACACACGATATAAGGCATTCTTATATGTTGTATGGCATTCTCAAAGAAGTAATAACAGTAGCATATTATTTTTAAAGTCATACTGGCTTTAAAACTTTATAACTTAAAACTCCCATATGAAAAATGGTCAACACAATATTTTTCCTTTCTTCTGAAGTCTTTAGAACACACTCTCATCATTAAACAAAACAAAAGGAACAAAAAGAAAAAAAAGAAAAACCTTAAATGGTCACTTGTAATAAGCAGTTCTGTGGCTACTTTGTTCTCATTGGTTGCCCTTGATCACAGCTATTAGCAATAATGTTTGTTCAGCATTCTGAGACTTCTGGGTAGGCCTGGGGACCAAGCCATCTCCTAATTTCCTAATTGGCATAATTAGGAAATTTTTAATATTTCTCAAACCTTTACTTACCTGCCTTATTTTTCTGTGACTTTAATAATATTTCACGTTATTGTAAGAAGGTTATATGGTTTATTAATCTTAAAAATTCAAAATAGTGTTCCTCAAAACTAAATTAATTAAACTATATAGTAAAACTGAAAAGTATATATGTAAGGTCAATTTGAATAATAATTTGAGTAAGTATAATTTCTGTGTTTAAAACCATCTTCCTTCAAAGTTTCACAAACATATTTCATGGTTCTATAATACTTGAGACTGTCTAACCCTCTCCTCTTCCAACAACCCTCCCACCACCCCCCCCCCCCATGCACCCGAGGTTACCTGGGACTCTTGTCTATTTCCTACCTCCTGGCGGGTAGCTAAATAATCTTCATCAGGTTTATCTTCTTATTTAGCTTCTCTAGGATCATGAATAATAGGCTCAAAGACCTTTAATTATGGTTAGAATCCACTTATGAGTGAATACATACCGTGTTTCTCTTTTTGGGTCTGGCTTACCTCACTCAGTAAAGCATTTTCTATTTCCATCCATTTGTATGCAAAATTCAAGATGTCATTGTTTTTTACCGCTGAGTAAAACTCTAATGTGTATATGTTCCACACCTTTTTTAACCATTCTTCTATTGAGGGGCACCTAGGCTGTTTCCAGGTTCTGGCTATTACAAATAGTGCTGCTATGAACATAGTAGAACAAATGCTTTTGTAGTATGTTAGGGAATCTCTAGGGTATATACCCAAGAGTGGAATTGCTGGGTCCTGAGGGAGGTTGACTCCCAGTTTCCTGAGAAACCGCCACACTGATTTCCACAGTGGCTGCACGAGTTTGCATTCCCACCAACAATGGATGAGTGTTCCCCTCACCCCACATCCTTTCCAGCATAGGCTATCATTGGTGTTTTTGACTTTAGCTATTCTGACAGGTGTAAGATGGTTTCTCAAAGTGGTTTTGATTTGCATTTCCCTGATCGCTAAGGAGGTTGAGCATGACCTTAAGTGCCTTTTGGCCATTCGGAGTTCATCTGTTGTGAATTCTCTGTTCAGTTCAGTATCCCATTTTTTAATTGGGTTAGTTAGAGTTTTAGTGTCTAGTTTCTTGAGTTCTTTGTATATTTTGGAGATCAGACCTTTGTCTGATGAGGGATTTGTGAAGATCTTCTCCCAGTCGGAAGGTAGCCTTTTAGTCTTACTGACAGTGTCCTTTGCTTTACAGAAGCTTCTCAGTTTCAGGAGGTCCCATTTATTCATTGCTTCTCTTATTGTCTGAGCTCCTGAGGTTCTGCTTAGGAACTGGTCTCCTGTGCCTATATCTTGTAGACTGCTTCCCACTTTCTCTTCTATCAGTTTCAACGTGGTCGGATTAATGTTGAGGTCTTTAATCCATTTGGACTTGAGTTTTGTGCATGGTGATAGATATGGATCTATTTTCATTCTTCTACAGGTTGACATCCAGTTTTGCCAGCACCATTTGTTAAAGATGCTTTCCTTCTTCCATTGTATGCCTTTAGCTCCCTTGTCAAATATCAGGTGTTCATATGTTTGTGGGTTAATACCCGGGTCTTCTATTCGATTCCATATGTCTACTTCTCTGTTGTTATGGTTAGAGAGAAGGGAGTAGGGGAGGAATGGGGAAAGCTCGGTGGCCTGGGAGGGGGAGAGTGAGGAAGGATGAATATGGGATCAGGGAAGATTATATTTCAAATAAGGGAGTCATTTTAGGGTTTACAGGAGACTTGATTATATATGGGATCCCAGGTCCAAGGAGAGATCCCCAGATTGTTCTCTGGACAGAGGAGAGGGTGCCTGAACCGGCCGTGGCCCATAACCATACTGATGTATATTTTGCTTATCACCATAGATCCTTCATCTGGCGAAGGACGGCGATACAAGACAGAGACCCACATTGGAGCACCGGACTGAGCCCCCCAAGGTCCAAATGAGGAGCAGAAGGAGGAAGAACATGAAAAAGAAAATCAGGACTGCGAGGGATGCTGTCACCCACTGACACAAGGAAACGGATCTGATGAGAGTTTACCAAGGCCAGTTGGACTGGGGCTGAACGAGGACGTGATCTAACCAGATTCTCGGAATTTGGCCGGATTCTCTGAATGTGGCTGGCCCAAAGTCTTTCTGAAAAGCCATTGACTATGATACTGGGACTTGTTTCCTCTGCATATACTGGATTTTGTGGATCCAGTCTGTTTGGATACTCACCTTCCTGGACCTGGAGGGAGGGGGGGAGGAGCTTGGACTTCCCACAGGGCAGGAAACCCTGACTGCCCTAAGGGACGAAGAGGGAGGAGGAGAGGGAGTGGGGGGAGTGGGAGGGTGTTGGGAAGAGGGGCGGAAATGGAAACTTTTATAATTTAATAAAATTTACTCTCAAAATAAAATAAAATAAAATACTTGAGACTGATCATTTTATGAAAAGCAAAATTCACATCTTTGCTTTTCAGGATATTTGATATTGATCTTTGAAATGCCTTCAATTTTCTAGCGTCATTCAAAAGTGTTAGTAGGATGCACTTGGATTCATCTGATTTCTTGATTCAGTTAGTGGGCCATCATGATCTGGGAAACAGACAGTTTCAACCAAGCACAAAGTAGGCTTGGTAATGCAAGCTTTGTTTGTAAACATGAAGCTTCATCTGCAATTTTCTTGGTGATGACTATCTATTTAGGTATCTCTCTGATGCGGGAGAATTATCTGTATTCTGTCAATCATGTATTTTAATAAAACGCTGATTGGCCAGGCAAAAAGTATAGGCGGGAAAACCAGACAGAAAGTAGAGATGATACAATGAGAACAGGAGAATTCTGAAAAACAGGGAGGTTCCTCTGCCATTCCTGCACAGACCACCGAAGAGGCAGCATGTAAGCTGACAGCTAAAAAAGATACCAAGCCGTATGGCTAACATAGATCAGAATAATGGGTTAAGATAAGTCATAAAAACTAATAAATAGCCTGATCTAATGGGCCAATCAGCTTTATAACTTATAGAGATCTCTATATGATTGATTTTCCTTTGGGGCTTGCCGCCGGGGTGCTGGGTGGGACAGATACCCCAACAAGCCGGCCCTCATACTACATCTCTCAAATTTCCTTCATTGGTACCAAGGTGAGGGTTTCTATGATTTGCCTAATTCTGTCTTCTTTCAGAAACTATTTGTTCTACATCATTCAAAGAATTTCAAATATTTATATTGTTCAGATGAGCTATTTGGTTGATTTTCCTTTATTTTCAATATAATATGTTAAATAAAGGAATTGAGATAATAAGTTAAATACTGAACTTGAGGTGCAATGACAATTATTTAAGAAGTTAAACCTATACTAATTGTTCATGTTTTATACTGTATTAAATGCAAGATGACTATTAAAATTCAATAATGTTGCTTTATGAAGACATATACTTTATTTAATAAAATATTGTATTATTTTTTAAAATTTCTCATGCTTAAAATAAGCACCAGTTGTAAGGAGGCTTTAAGATATAATTGACTAAATTGATGCCCTTAATTTATCAGTACATTTTATTATAAGCTTAGGCAATTATAGAAAGAATATCTTTGGTTATTGGTCTGAGAATTTGTAAAGCAAAGTAAGATGCTCATCCTTAAGTTTTTAAACATGTATCATTGCTATGTAGAAATCACCATTCATTTAATATGACAAACTATAAGTTCCTACACATTTAGTTTAATTTTCTTCATTTTCTCACACACCATAGCCTAAGGAATTTGCTTTTCAAACACCGCTAAGCCTTATAAAATGAAAATCAATAAATTGTGCAATTTCTTTGACAATCATGAAAGAAACCTCATTGCTACCTTGACTGAAAGATGGGCATGAAGGATTTGTTTATATTTTTATTCAGGAGTCACCACTGCATTTTTTTCTGATTGTTACATTGCTGCTAATATGTTCTTCTTCAAGCCAGAAAATATCCAAGACTTCTATTAAAAATACTGTTGTGACAGGCACTTCAATCAAACGAGTGTTAGAAATGGATGCTGTGGAGCTTTTGTAAGTTGGACTTAGTTTGTTATTATATTGAAAGAACAGCTTTGCAGGGAGGTAAGTTTAAGATGCTGTTTCCAAATAAGCAAAGAGTTATTTTTAAAGTGTGTCTTTGGAAAACTTTGCCAAATATTATGATCTTAAAAATTCAACTACAAGAATTAATACAGACTTCTATTGCTTTATATGAACTAGAATAAAGTAAAAACTTTTTTCAAGTTTGTGGGGGTCTTTATGACTTTAAGGCATTACACTGTCATTCATGTTCTTAATTTTTAAGTTATTATGGAAACTCTCCATAACTTGCATCATAAATACGAAATGGTTCATGTATGGATTTGGAAGTTATCAACTTATCTACCTAAACTTCTAATAAGGAAGGACATAATTGTATATCAAATGCAAACTATCTCTTTCTAGCAGTTTAAAGATATTATTTTTTGAAGTAGTAAGTTAGTATGTCTTTAGCCTGGTGTGCTGGCCACACCTAGAATCCCTGCACTTTGATGTTGGAGGCAGAAGATTCAGTAGTTTGAGGATCGCTTAGACTATACACTGAGAGAATGTCTCAAAATATAAAGCAAAATAAGAAAAAAATTACACAGAATCACAAATGTTTTTCAGGAAGCTCTAGAATTTATTTTTCTAGTGTTGGATAAAATGAGAAATGAGTCCTAAGAGATTTTCTTGAAATTTACTATAAGAATAATAGCTTTTGATTGCTTTATTAATACAAGAATTTACAGAGAGAGAGAGAGAGAGAGAGAGAGAGAGAGAGAATACAATAAATTATTTCAGTTGTGATTGAAGTGCAGGAGGAAGGCTCACAAGTCTCCAACTATGTTCCTCTATGTTTACTCCACTAGTTTTATTGAGAATACTTAGACTCCTGGTAAGAAAGGTAGCTACAGACTGGGATTTAAATGGAAAAACAACAATGGCAAAAAGATGATTTTAAATGGCTTTGAATTTCAGTACTTGAATTCTATTACCATAGATACTGAAAACATTTTAAAATATAGCATAAAACATGTGTGCAGAAAGTAAGTTTTAATGGATCTTTAGTTTTCTCTTATGAAACTCCTGTCATCTAGATGGTAGTCTTATCCTATTAAAGTTTTTTTCTAAATAATTGTACTTGTTTACCTAGTTCTCTGCATGTACCTGCTTCTCTGAAGTTGATGAAAGCATGCTTACAACACAGCCTAAGGTTTTATGTCAGTAAATGTTCTACACGTACTTGAAAAGAAGCATTACGTCTGTGCTGAGTGTTTCCTATTTCAGTTAGGTCGAGAGTCTTTATTGTGCTTTCCAGAGCTTCATACTTTCTAATTACCATCCTACCATACACACCACTTTCCTATCAGTAACTGTGAGTGATGTGTTAATGTCTCCCAACATGTCTGACAGCAGGGAAAATGGAAATACTCAAACAACAAAACCAGTTGCATGAGGAGTGGTAATAGGTGCTAGTGTCACAGCCATGGCTAAAGGAAGGAGAGGACGCGCAGTGAAGATTATCGATCCCTGGGAACCATCAATGCAGAAGTTATACTCTTCAGTATCCAGTGAAAACAACAACGGAATACTGCTGAGATCTCTGAGGAGCCAACTCTCAGGTGCAGTGGAAAAGGAAAACCAGCACAAATGGAGCGAACAGAAAATATTCCTAGGGTAATGTGAGCTAATAATTTCAATTATTGCAAGTAGATTAGTGCTAGAATATTTTTAATACAGGATATTTTCAAACTCATCACTTATTATCATCCATACATCAGTGGAAGAGATGTTTCACTCATAACTAACAGCCTTGAGCCTGTTACTCTTGATTTTCTGTCATGTTTTCTTGTGTCCTTTAGAACTTGCCCTCTTTGGATGGGCTCCAAACAATGCATACTTTAAAATTTAGAGGGAGCTGGAGGTCTGTGGTGACATTGCATTGTGAAAAAGCCCTGTTCTGCTATCACCACCAGATGAGTCGGAGGAGTTAATAAGTCCAGAACATTGATGATTAAATCATACAAAGCTGGGCTTCTCACCCTGTGAGAGCCAGCCCATTTCCAATTCACACTTTTCTGAGAACAAAACCTTTTATGTTTCCTTCAAAGCCTGCTCGTTTGTGAGCTTTCCTTTCTCTCATATGCTGAGCACTGCACTGCTTGCCTCTGTCTTGCTGCACATCTTTGCAGAATGCTTCCATTAGTTGCTCCCTCTCTCTGGCAGTTCTTAAAGCTTTGCAGAGACTCGGAAGGAAAGGGACCTCTATAGGTCAGGGTTAACTTTGGTCTGTTCTTCACCTCTAGCCTTGCAGTTTTTCATGGTCCTGGGAATTATTCCTTTAAAATTGCAGGCTTCTTATCATTATCAATTTCCTTGTACATGACTGTTCCTGTAAATATAGCTTCATTTGCATTTATTTATTTATTAAATTCAATTTATTGTCATAAATCAACATCCCTTTATTTTCACCTGAATTGTCTCTTCATATATTATTGTTTTGTTAAATTGGTGATGTATATTTTTGGCAAGATTAGCACTCAGATAATGTAATCTTCTCTATCCATCGTATCTATATATTATGATGTTAACGTGCTCATTGTGGATGACGGACCTTCATCACTTACTTAAAGAAAAGTTTACCAGGTTTCTTCAACAGTAAATTTTAGTTAATTTTAGCTCTGAATGTAATACTTTGATGTATATACACTGAGACATGAAAGTACTGTTTTTTCTTTGATTATATCCTAATTAGAATTTATATCCACCTTTTTTAAAAAAAATATTTTGGGAGTTTCACATCATGTATCCCAATTCTGCTCACTTCCCAGTCCCCTGATATTCCCCTCTCAATCCTGTTGCATCGCCCGCAAAAGAAAGCAAAAACAAAGCAAGCAAGCAAGCAAAATCAAGAACAAAAACAAAATCAAAACAAAACAAAGCAAAAACAACCAAGATGCCATAATAGAACAAACAGCAGAATCTCTGCCTCTTCTCTCCTGCTTCACTTTTCTCCATCACCTCACCATTTGTTCTGATGGCACTGGAGACTTTGCTGTGCTTTACAGTCCGTCCGATCAGCTTGATTGGCCACCATTCATTGCAATGAGTCATTGATCTGATTCAAGACCTCTAGTTTTTGGTACACCATCCTCACTGGATCTTCTCCGGAGATCTTCTGGTGTATCCTGAGTTCTTGTGGATCTTTTGGATATCATTTCGCAGCAGCAGTTCCTTCACAAGCTCCAGTAGGACCTAGATGGGGTAAATGCTAGGACAGGTAGGACTGGGTGCTAGCCAGTAAGGTCAGATCAAGCCACTGGGGCTTTCTGCCTCAGGTGCATTAGTGGAGTAGGCTCCCCCATATGTTTGCCTTCAGGGTGAGTTCATCCTGGCCTGTAGTGAGCGGTGGGGCTCCTTCTCCTGAGTGCAGGGGCTAGCTCTCCTACTGTAGTGGGCAATGACAGAGAAGGCCAGCTTTTTCAGGGAAGTGAAGGAAGGCACTGGCTCAGGATAGCCCTCTGATTTCATCTTGTAGGATTCCTAAGGCCTCCTGAGGTGCCACTGGCCACAGACATCACCACAGACCTCAGCTGCTGCTGACTGGATCATGAACCCCGCACATGACTCTTGGCAACAACTTAGGCTTGGATGACATCTGGCTCTGAATAGTGAGAATGATCACTCAGGTTTTGGCAGCTGTGTGGTAGCTAGGCACCACTAAGGCTCCAGGTGGAGGCCCTTACTCTGGGCTTCTATGTGATCATTAGTAGCAGTGCAGGGCATGACCTTCAGGTGAGAAACCCAGCCTCGGTAGGATCATGGACCCTAACATGGTCCTTAGCATAAGTAGGGTCTATGCTGTTACTCAAAATAATCACACAGAAACTATATTATTTGAATCACTGCATGGCCATTCACTTAAGTGTATTGTTAGCTAGCTCTAACATGTAAATTAACCTATTTTTATTAATCTGTGTATTGCCATGTGGCTGTGGCTTTCTGGGTAAAGTTCTATCTGTTGTCTCTCTCCAGTGGGACTACATGGCTCCTCTCTGACTCTGCCTACTCTTTCTATATACATATAGCTTCTAACTTGGCTATATTCTGTTAAGCCATTGGCCAAAAGTAGCTTACTTATTAATCAATAAGAGAAACACATATACAGAAGTACACCCCACACCAGGTATGGATGTCACCATTGTCCCCTACAGCAGGATGACCCTGAGATACTAACTTGGCCCTTTATTCTGGGTGTCTACATGGTCTTCAACGGTAGCAGGAGCATTGGACATCAGCACAGACCTTGGCTAAAGTGGGACTCTGGAACCTTAGATGGCCCTCAGCTAGCTCTAACATATATGTACATTGACATAAAATACTTTTACATTTTTCAATAATATTAGATCCGGCCTAAATCGATGATGGACAGGTGCATGCCCCCACCCCAAGACTTTTGGGTCTGCTGGAACCAAATAAGCCAGGAACCAGGCTGCCACCTGGGACCACATTGGTGTCAGAGGACTGTGCTACCATGGGGGCCATGCCAAGTTGGTGGTCTCCACAGTCACCTGGAGCCATGGTGACAAACTTGCCCAGGCTGCTGCTGAAGAACATGTCTAGGTACATGGTCCTATTGAGGTGGTAGTCTGTTTTGATGTCCCTGGCCCTGTTACTTCCAGGACCCATAAGGATGCCCAGAGTCTAGGCCACAGGCCATAATCATGTTGGTATCCAAAGATTTTGCTGCTTCTGGTGCCAGGCTTATTTAGGTGGTTAGTATCATCAACTGGGGCCATGGTTTCCTCCAGACCAGGGCTGAGATCAAGGACCAGGTTATTTTGCCCTATCACAGCCAAGGTCTGTGTTAATGTCTGTTCCTCATGATACAATCACAGACCATGTGGATACCAGAAATCTGGGTTGCCAGCTGGGAACATGGTAATGTCAGGACCCAGGATGCTGCCTAGGACCATGTCTGGGACTGTGGTTCTACCATAACCAGAGTCTGTACTAATGTCTCTGACCTATGTGGTCACAAAAGGCCAAGAAGATGCCTGAGAGTCTGGGTTGCAACCTGTGACTGTGAGGACATTCAAGGGTCATGCTGTTATCAGGGACAACCTGATCTGAGTGGTATGCATTGTCACCTTCACCATAATTAATGTCGGCTACCTCTCTGTATGCTGTGAATACCACTGATTAATAAAGAAACTGCTTTGAGCCTATAGCAGAGCAGGTCAGAACAGAGCTAGGCAGGGAAAGCTAACAAAATGCTGAGAGTAAGAAGGCAGAATCAAGGGGAACCATGGAGCCACCCGCCATACACATGCGAAAATTTGCCATTAAGCCACAGCCACGTGGTGATATACAGATTAATGAAGTTTAGGGTTTGTTTAGGATGTAAGAGTTAGCCAGAAATGCACTTAAGCTATTGACCAAACAGTATTGCAAATAATATAGTTTCAGTATGGTAATTTTGGGGCTGAGCAGCTGGGAGCAAACAAGCAGCCCTCCTACAACACATAATGTCATCTGGGCCAGGACTGCTGCTAAGGCCCCTATTTGGGTCAGTGGTCCTGCAGCAGCCAGAGTCTGAGTTAATGCTTTGAACTCCTGCTATCACCAAGGGCCATGTTGATGGCTGTGGTCTGGTTGGTCACCTTGGACCATGTTGGTAATCAAGGATTGTGCTGCTCCAGGGCCATGCTGATCTGGGTGGCAGGTACTGACACTTGGAACTGTAAGACCCCAACTCAAAAAGCCTGTTTGCTACTGCTTTTAAGCATATGCCCTAGGTGGATGACAAGCAGCAGTGGAAAAGTACAAAACTTGCAAAATAACCCTGACTGCCACATGCACCCTGACCACAGTACCCTGCCCCACCCACCTGCCAGGAAACACCTAGCACCCATGATAGGGCTTGGGGACTTTCCAGGACAGGGTTTAGTGGTTTTATGGTATTTCTGGGAAATAGAAGAAACAAACAGCTATGGCCTAAAACTGACCCAAAATGCTAAACTGACCCAAAATGTTAAATGTTGTATCCAATAATTCTGTACCTTATACCCATTATTTTAATGTTATGTTTTTTGCCTATAAAAAGTTGCTGGAATTGCTGTTCGGGGTGCTCTACCTCTTCGGAGACTAGAGACATCTGTGATCGTTAATAAATCCTCTTGTTTCTTGCATCTGCTGGACTGGTTAATTGAGTTGCAGGGCTTCTCCCTCTTGGGCCTGCACCCAGTGGGTGAGGGTCTTTAAGAACCATAGAGAGGCATCCAGGTATAGTCCACTGCCTAGAGCCATGATTAAGTCTGTGGAGGTGGGGACTGTGGTGGTGTTCATGGCTCCAGTTGCCACGGAGGGCTCTGTGATGCTCAGGATCCAGCCAGCCACCTGGGACCACCTCAGTGTCCAGGGACCATATTGACCAGTAGAGGACATGGGTAAACCAGCCCTGAGGGTTTGAGAAAAGAGAACAGAGAACAGAGCTGATCTAACCTCTTCCTTTGCCACACAGTGGCATGGGTGAGGGAAATATGCTTTCCCACTCTGTTCCTTGCTATCTATGCCAGGCCAGAGAGCTGGCCCTGGGGTCATGAAAGTGAGGCAAATTAGCCCTGCCTCACACCAGCTGCAACACACAGGAAAGCGGGCCTGTACCCCACCTGGGCAGCACACTAGAACTGACCCTGTTACCAGGCATCAGTGAGATGCCTGCCCACGCTTACCCCTTACAACAATCCGGAGAGAAGACCTTATACCTTGTCTAGGCCAAACAGCAAAGCTGGTGAAGTGACACGAGTGAGGGGACCCGGATCTGAGAGCCCAAGAGCAGAAGAACCGTCCTGCTCCTTGGTGTAAACTGCACTAAGTGAGCTGAACAAGGCAGTGTTGGCGAGCTCACCCAGGTAGTGAAGATGAGGAAGTTCTGGGAACTGACACGGCTATGAGTTGGCCCACCCGAATATCAACTCCACTTACGAATTGTTGGAACATGCGAAGGGAACAAACCTATAAAACAGCAGGATCTCCATGATAAAGGACAACAGGATACCAAAGAGGAGCCCAATGAAAGTCCATTATTGGTGGGATAGAAGAAACCAGGGACCTTTAGTCAGAAGAACGACTCAGGGCAATGAACACTTGCAAAGAAAGATGAATGAACTAAAGGGTAAATGCCTCTCAATGGAAAACACTACAGTTCTAAAAACAAGAATCTTTTTCTCCTTTTTGTTTTGTTTTGTTTGATTTTTTTTAAATTTGGTTTTGATTTAGTGGGGGATTGCAAGGGCAGAAGACAGATTTAAGGAGATGGAAAAATAAGTGGGATCAAAAATTCATGATGTCAAAATCCATAAAGAATCAATAAAAGTAAAAATTAAAAATTTGGATCTATAAATCAAATAAAGTTGCAGGGTATAAATTTATTATGAAAGTTTTTTTATATTTCTGTGGATTATCAAGGAGCAATCTGTAAATAAAATAAGCAACTGTAATTTATAATAAAATCAAAATGAAAAAAAATAAGTCTTCAAGGAAAGGAAAGCCATCATTTGTTTATCAAGATCACCGATACTAAAATAACTTTAATGCCTATCAAAATTTCAGCTGTTCTTTTAAAGATATGGAAAAACTGATCAAGGTTTATACTGAATTTCAATTATTCTATCAAGAAGAATATTGAGATGAAAAATTGAATTGGGGACAAACATTACCATCTGATATTAAATCTTGCTGTATATGTGCAGTAATTAAAAATGTACTAAAACAACGCAGATGTCTTTGTGACATATCTTTTTTCTGTATAACACTAAGACCAAGGCACCTGTGCCATAGAGAAAACTGACTCTGTTGGAGTCTTCCAGTTTCAGTGGGTGAGTCCATGACCGTCATGGCAGGAGCAAGCCATGAGCAAGCAAAGAGAGAGAAATGGCAATGGCATGGACATTTTTAAACCTCAAAGCCTGGTCCCAGTGATACACCTCCTTTAACAGGGTCATATCTACTTTAGGAGTATTCTCAAACCAGAACAGTGTACTATTGCATGGATCAATGGAATAATCGAAAGATCAGAAAGAAGGCTAGAATTCAATAATTCATTAATTTTCAAAATAAGTCTTTAAGATTATTCATTATGAAAAAAGAGTCTGTTCATTCAATGGTTTGGGTACAACTGGACCCCCATGGTGACATAATGCCTTTGGACCCTTACATCCTGTCACATGAAAAACTTAATTCTAAATCGTTCAATAGCTGTATTTGTAAAACTTACTGGAGAAAATCTTCATGATTTTAGTTTGAGAAGTAGAACTTACAAAAATGAGACAATAGCAACAACAACAAAAAAAACCCCACAACATATACACACTATAAAATGCATATATTGTACTTCATTACAATAACCACCTTTTTTCATAAATGAACAATACTAATCAAGTGAAAAGGCCACCATTCAATGTAGGAAAATATTTGAACAATTGTAAATGAAAGAATTGATTATCCACATTATATAAAAGAATTCTTTTAACTCAACAAGAAAAACCAAATCACTTAATTTAAAACTTAGTCAAAGACTAAAGTAGAGTTTCAGGGAAGGCATACATTTAGTCAATAATCACATGAAAAATGTTTAACATCAGCAGCTATTAGGCCAATGCCAAGGGAAACCCTTTACTTTTGCCTAACTATCTGGATATGAGGAAAATAGCGCAACAATCTGCAGAATTTAGAAGTCAATGAAATGTTAAGCAAATTAAGATCCTACAACCAGTCTGAAAAATGGTGTGACAGTTCTTGACAATATTAGATGAGCGTTGCTTTACAGGGGAACAACACTACTCACAGATGTTTAGTCAAGCGCATTGCAAGCATGTATTCAAGCAAAAACTTATGCATGAGAGTTTATTAGGGTATTAGTCATAATAGACAGAAATGAAAATTAGCCAAATGTCCATCTACTGATAAACACACAAAGAAAAAATGTGTATTCACATAATATTCCTGGGTGTTAATAAATCATAAGATAAAATTTATCTTTTAACAGTTTCATAACGAACATTTTTATAAAATTTGCTATGAGATTGTGTCTCATAGTAACATTAGAAGCTATAACTATAAGGTCTCACCAGCATGACTGCCCAATAGCAGAGCAGGGATGACATCAACAAATATGTCAAAATGGACAGGGAAAAGCCTGTGAGGCCACAACCATACACAAAGAATCACAGGCAACTGAGTAAAATTGAGAGTGAAAAGGTGGTGTACTCCAGGGAAAAGCACACTAATATATTGTTCAGTGCCAAATGGTCATTTCTGAAAATATACATACAAGTAACATTATATTGACTCAACAGTTCATATTTAGGAAAAAGTGCATGCATGCAACAATAATTGATGAGAAAACATTCCAAAAGAGGTATGTTGGAAGAGGAAAGGTAATTTAGGATTCCCCTCTTTATGCTGTGAATATGTTTTATTGCCATTTCTTAATAAAGAAGAAACTGTTTTCTGCCAAGGATTAACAGAGTAAAGCCAGGCAGAAAATCTAAATGGAATTGGAGAGAGAGAGAGTGGGTGGAGTCAAAGAGACTCATGTAGCTGCTGAAGGAGACCAGGCACAGGTTGGAATCTTACTGGTAGGTCACAATCATGTGGTGAAACATAGATTAATAGATATTGGTTAATTTAAGATATAAGAGTTAGTAAATAATAAGCCTAAGCTATTGGCCAAGCAGTTATGGTTTCTATGTAATTATTTCAGGTCTGGGTGGTGTGGAACAAAAGAGCAGTCTCTGTCAACAGAAAGGGACGGAAGAAATGTTGTAATTAAATTACAATTTCAAATATGTATATTCATATATATTTGTATATATTATTTCTCTCTGTTCCCTTTCCTTACTAGAATTTTTATGCCCCAACCCCTTTCAAACTCATGGTCTTCTCTTATTTATTATACATACATACAAATATATGCAATCTATGTACATACTATATATATATATGTGCATAGATATATTGGTATACCCTTCTGAGTCCATTTAATGTTGAATGTTATGATTTCAGGACTGAAACTTGGTTTTGGATAACCAACTCAAATATTCCTCAAAGTGGGAAGACTACTCCTTCTACTTTCAGTGCCTTTTAGCTGCCTGTAGCTCATGGGGTAGGTCTCTGTTAGCTTTTCCCCTTCCATGTTTGAATATCCATGATGTATATCCATGCTGTCCTTGTTCAGTCATTGTTTAGGCAGCCATAATTTTGAGCGCTTACTGATAGAGTTTCCCTGGCATTTCTAGGAGATACCCTCTTACAGATTTCCTAGTCTTCTGACTCTTAGCTATAGGGATTGGTTTCTAGTTGTATCCCCTGGTGATGGGTTCCCCATAATCCATTTTCTCTATATTTTGAACAGTAGTGGAGGATTTATTGTTGTTGTTTTGTGATTGTCTCAATCTGTTGCAGAGAGAAACATTTTTTTTCATGAGGGTTGGGAAATATACCTGTGGATATAAGGATAAATATTTAGTATGAAGTTAAGAATC